>NC_058378.1:31797083-32102500 GCF_018350175.1 Felis catus | reverse complement strand
CCCTCCGCTCATGGACCTTGCTCACCGTGCGTCCTCCTCTTCCTCAGCACCGGCCTTCCCCTCTCTCCTGGGCCACTTGCATGAGCACACAAAGTGGCTGCTCTTTCTCCTGAGTTAAAAATAAAACCAGGGGCGCCTGGGTGGCGCAGTCGGTTGAGCATCCGACTTCAGCCAGGTCACGATCTCGCGGTCCGGGAGTTCGAGCCCCGCGTCGGGCTCTGGGCTGATGGCTCGGAGCCTGGAGCCTGTTTCCGATTCTGTGTCTCCCTCTCTCTCTCTCTGCCCCTCCCCCGTTCATGCTCTGTCTCTCTCTGTCCCAAAAATAAATAAACGTTGAAAAAAAAAATTAAAAAAAAAAAAATAAAACCAAACCAGGAAATCCATACCCTCCTTGACCACACTTTCCTGGAACTCCTGCCTCACTCCTCTAGAATGAGAGCTTTGGTTTTTTGTTTTGTTTTGTTTTTTAATGTTTATTTTGTTTTCCAGACAGAGACAGAGCATGAGCGGGGGAGGGGCAGAGAGAGGCACAGAATCCGAAGCAGGCTCCAGGCTCCCAGCTGTCAGCACAGAGCCCGGCTCCGGGCTCGAACTCATCAACCGCGAGATCATGACCTGGGCCGAAGTCGGCCACTCAACCGACTGAGCCACCCAGGCGCCCCTAGAATGAGAGCTTTGAAAGCAAAACTCCGAGAGACAATTCTCCACGTTTGCTGCCTCCAGTGTTCCTCTTGTGTCCTCTGGCTCACAGCCTGGGGTCCAGATTCTGTCCCTCCCCCTCGGCACTGCTCCCCAAGGCCGCAGAGGGTCCCACGCGAGGTTA
Source organism: Felis catus (assembly GCF_018350175.1). Taxonomy (NCBI): domain Eukaryota; kingdom Metazoa; phylum Chordata; class Mammalia; order Carnivora; family Felidae; genus Felis; species Felis catus. The sequence continues at coordinate 32,101,677 of NC_058378.1, read as the reverse complement.
AATCCAAAGGCAGCTCTCCGTCCTCAGCCTAGGTGGCTTGTAGCCACTTACTTATAAGATCATCACTGACAATCACTGGCTCCTCTTTGCCAACTCTGACCAGAGATTGTTCTCGAGTGGATGCTACTGTCCCTGTCACAGACACAAGTCCTGCCCAGTGAAATGTGCACTGTGGTCAAAAGCCGTCTGAAAGCACTTGCAAACGCTGGTAGGGAGGACAGGGTTAGGACCATGGACGGCATGGGTTCCGGCAGCCCAGCTGGAGTCCCAGTTGTCACTTAGTTCGTGCTTAGTGAGCACAGACTCCCTTGGTTTTTTGAGCCTTGGTTTCCTGCTCTGTAAAATGGGTATAATCCCTATCCCTTGGGGCTGTAGGAAGGACCAAAAGGGACAATGAAAATAAAGCCTCTGGCACACAGCAGGGTGTTTAACAAATGCTGCGAAATTACTGAACGAACCAGGACCCTCAGCACAGTGGCTGGGCTCCTGGGGAGCGCTTCCCTCTGGGTGGTATCTCGAACACTGTGTAGATGCTGCCGGGGTCTGTGTGCACAGGGGGCCCAAAGCCGGCAGCCGAGGGGAGCTCTGATGACCTGTCCGGGAGCAAGTTCTTCCAGAGAACTCTCATCATGTAGCCTGGTGGGTGCTCTGGTGGGGACAGAGAACAGCTCCTCCTTACCGCCCCCCCCCCATGGTAACGGTTCACTGGGGTCATGTGGCTGTATATTGGTCTCACCTGGAGAACTTAACAATGCTCGTGCCCAGGCCCCTCCTTCGATTACACCAGAATTGGATGGGTGGTTGGGGCAGGCAGGTAGGCTTTAAAAGCTCGCCACGGGATTCTAGTCTATTCCACCAGGGTAGATGGAGAGACCAGAGAGCACGCTGGTTAGCAGCACAGGCCCTGCTCACCTCTGGACTGCTCCAGAACCCAGTTCTATCACTCGCTAGCAGATGACCATGGGCCAGGGAGCCTCAGTTACTCCGTTAGGAAACTGGGGAGCACAGTCCCTCACTCACCAGGTTATCCCACAGATAAAGATAGTTGGTCCAAAGGCGGATAGGCATGGGCTTCATAGCAGGGGTTTTATAAAGTCAGCAGGTCTTTGCCAAGACCCCTCTGATAACTGTCCTCCAGTTTACTCTCCTCCAAACCAGTTACCCTGGTTCCTTTAACCCCACCTCTCTGGATTGAGATGTCTGTCCTTATTCGTAGGAATAGCTTCCAAGTCACGCTCTGCTGCTTTGGGGGGGGGGGGGTGTCCTGAGGGGCTGGGCCAGGGTGAGGGTGCTATAAATGAGGGGATGTCCTAGACCCCCAACTGCTGAACTAGACCAACCTGTGTCCCTTCCCTACGTCAGGGTCTTGCTTCATGTCCGTGGCAACGCCCGTGAAAGGACTACTTTCGTGGTGGCCACTGTGACTCCCGGATCTTCTTCTGGTCCTTGTAGACCCAGGCCATCCCTATCTTGGATTGGGGTGATGGGGCTCCCCTCCCCAACCATACAAAAAGTAACGCAACAAATTTTTATTGTTGCTACGACGTGCTGGGCACCGTGCCGGCCGAGGGCACCGGGATGTATGGTAAGAGAGCTGCATTCACCGTCCCCAACGAGCTCACAGCTCAGTGGGGGAGGCGTGCCCATCTGTGAAGCGGGCACTCTCATCATGGATCATGACAGCCCTGCCTCGTGGAGGTGCTGCAGGGTTAAATGAGTTGAGGCCGGCAAACGTGCTGAGCAGTGCCCTGCCCCCCCCCCCCAGACACTCAACATAGTGAGTCATGGGGTAAGCACCTGATGGGGGTACACTGGGCTACTGGGGCTCCCTCCAGTTACGGGTTGGATGGGGCAGCAGCAGATTGCCAGGCTGGGGACCCAGCCCTTCTGACATCAAGGCAGACTGTAGGTTGCCCCCCCCCCCCCCCCCCCCCGCCAATGACCTGGCTGTGTCCTGCAGTCCCCTCGGAGAGGAGCCCTGGACAGGCCGAGGCACATAAGAAGAGTGTGTGAGGAGGCGGCCACGCAGGGCTCGTGGCAGGGAACGACCAGGAGAAGGTGCAGTCCCCCTCCTCTTGGGGACAGGAAGAGGGGCGTGTCTGGCTTACCCTCCCTGGCCCAGGGGCAGCCCAGACAGGCTTGCAGGAGAGGCCAGTGGAGGGCTAGGAATGCCCCGCAGGATCAGGGATGGCTTACAAACCCCAGAGCCAGGAGGGCGGGGGTGGGGAAGGGATCGGGGATGCCGACAGCTTGGAAGGTGGGTCCAGAATCCAGGGGCTGGATTCTGCTGAGGCACCTGTTCTCCCAGGGTGGAAAAGGAGGCCGGACCAAGGGCAGGCTCTCCATCTGGTGGAGTCAGGGTGCGGGGTGGTCCTGTCTCCGGGAGAGTCCCCTCTACGCCACTCTCTGAGCCTGACCAAGTTTGCAATCATGTGTTCATCTCAATTCTCCGTGACATTCTCTACAGCCCTTCCTCGCTATGTGATTTGAGGCAGGTTACTGAACCTCTCTGGGCCTGGCTTTTGTCTGAAGAAACAGAATTAACGAGAGGCGAGTTGAACACCCCTGCTAGCTCAGGGGGCCCAGAGTCGGGCTCAGAAGACAGAAGACAGAAGACGGTGGCCACCGTGGTGCCCTGCGGCACAACCTTTTCAGAGAAATTCTTCCTTGTTTATGCTGTAATTTTCTGGGCTCTGGGCTCTGGGCCCAAAGGCCTGTGGTGGGTTTTATTCAAAGTTCTTATTCCGGGGACTAGAGACAAGGGGGCGGGTGAGCAGGACGCTTTCTAAATCATCCCCCAAACTGTTCTAGGCAGAAGGGAATGAGCCTGGGACGGGAGGTGACCTTGAAAGTGACATAAACCGGAGGGGAGGGGCTCTGTGCAAACAACCGACTAAGCCCAACTCCCCATCCAATGGTATCCATCCCTGGGAAATATTAAAAGGAAAGTACAGAAAAAAACCCAACACCCAGACCCACAGCTTATGGAGTTGCAGGTGGCGGCTGGAGACAGACCCATCTGACTCTCCCCCTCCTTGGCCCAAAGTGGCCCTCAGGTGCCAGAGCCGGCCAGCCCCTTCTTGCAGGGAAATCGGGAAGAGAGCGGGAAAGAACTGGGGAGGTGGGTGGCAGGAACGAGGAATTAGGCAAAGAAAAACGGCCTGCGAGATGCAGAGACGCCCCAGCATGCTCGCTTCCCAAACCCGGCCCATGAATCGAGGGGTGACAGGTCTCTCATCTGTGATGCCAAGAGCCAGGAGCTCCGGGCAGCCGCAGATACTACATCTGCACCTGCCAACGCTTGGAAAGAGGCAATAAAGCATCGTAGCAGGGCCTGGAATGCTAAGTGCCTGCAGCTGGGAAGGGACCGCCTTACAGCGAGAGCGGTTCGCGGCACAAGTCCACTGCGCGAGGCCCCTCTCCCAGACACCGGCCTGTGCTTCCTCTCCTGCCCCGGGCAGCCTGCTCCCGGGGCCGGGGGTGGGGGGAAGGGGGGGGGTGCTGGACAGAACAGGTGCACGCTCCGTCTAGCCCTGGGGGCTGCCATGGCCGGGTGCTGGCCCAGACAGACGGGGATCTTCTGGACGAAGCCCAAGTGGGCTGGGTAATTTACCGAGGCTGGCAGAAACCGGGATGCTTGAGTCACTGGTCCATAAAAGCGGATCATAAAGCACCCCAGCCAAGCCAGACGTCTGGAAATACACCAGGGCCACACGCAGCTTAGAAGTGTGGGCCCCAGCCCCCGAGTGATAATAACGATAATAATGTTTATACAGCAACTTAGAGGGGTAGCTTCTCCGAGCCTGTGCTCAGGGCTTTGTACGCGTCCTAATTTACTTAATCCTCGTAAGGACCCTAAGAAGGTGGTCATAGTAGCATCCTCCTGTCACATACCAGGGAGATGAGGCAGCACGGGGGCCAGAGAGCCAGGCACAAACAAAGGCAGGGTGTGAACCCCTACAGTCTGCTTCCAGAAGCCAGGCCCCAGGCAGTGTTTCCCAAACTCTACTGCGCCCCTCAGGAACCCGGGGGGCTTGTTAGCGTGCAGCTCCTGACTCAGCTGGTCTGGGGCAGGGGCCTGCCTCACTGACAAGCTTCCAGGTGATGCCCGATCCGGGGACCACACCTTGAGTAGGAGGCTCTAAACTACTAGACTAAAATGATGGAAAGAGCCTAAATGTCCATCAACTGACGAATGGATAAAGCAAGTGTGGTTTAGATACACAATGGAATACGACGTGGCAACGAGAAAGAATGAAATAGGGCCTTTTGTGGCAACGTGGAAGGAACCGGAAGGTGTTACGCTAAGTGAAATAAGTCATACAGAGAAAGACAGAGAGCATATGTTTTCACTCCCTTGTGGATCCTGAGAAACTGAATGGAAGACCATGGGGGAGGGGAAGGGGGGAAAAAAAGGTACAGAGAAGGAGGGAGGCAAACCATAAGAGACTCTTAAAGACTGAGAACAAACTGAGGGTTTATGGGGGGGTGGGAGGGGGGGTGATGGGCACGGAGGAGGGCACCTGCTGGGATGAGCACTGGGTGTTGTATGGAAACCAATCTGACAATAAATTTCATAAAAAAATAAAAAATAAATAAAAATAAACTACTAGACTACTTTCCCATGACATCCCTTCAGCTGTGGAAATGGGTCTACACCACACTGCTCTGGCTCTGGGGGTGTCCACAAATTCCTCAGTCAATAGGAACAGGCATTGGCAGGGGGTCAGAATCAAGGGGCTGGGGCCAGGGGAGAGGGCGTGAAGTCTTAAAATAACCCTGTCCATTCCCCACCTCAGCCTAATTTGATCAGAATCTCTGGGGTGGGGCTCAGACTGGGATTTTTTTTTTTAATTTTTTTAATCTTTGCTTATTTTTGAGAGAGAGACAGCACGTGAGCAGGGGAAGAGCAGAGAGAGAGGGAGACACAGAATCCGAAGCGGGCTCCGGGCTCCGCACTGTCAGCACAGAGCCCGACGCGGGGCTCGAACTCATGGACCGTGAGATCATGACCTGAGCTGAAGTCGGACGCTCAACCGACTGAGCCGCCCAGGCGCCGCAGACTGGGAATTTTTTTAAAACTCCCTGGGTGATTCCAACGTGGAGCCACGTAGAGTCCCTGAGACAGGCAACAGGGCTGCTCCAGTCAATGAGTCAGATTTATCCCTACAAGACTGGGGAAAGTTCTTCAGGGTTAGGTCAGGGATTTCAAAAGTGCTTTCAGAAAAGGGGGTGGTGAGCCACTGCCTGGGCCAGTTGAGGGGTATGGCTCCGGTCTGCTAGCGTTCCCTCTTCTTGTCTCCTGGAGGAGAGAGGCAACTGGCAACCCCCAATCTAGCAGGCTTTCAGAGATGCCCCACCTTCCCCACCCGTGAGCTTTCAGGAGTGAGCAGACACCAGCCTAGATCGGCTGTGGGCACCGAGGCTCCAGATAAAGATTAACCAAACCTCTGAGTCCTCTTCTCCACTAGGCCTTGACCTTGGCCCAGCCCAGTCCTAGCAAGAATCCTGCTAAGTCAATTTCTCGAGAAGACCCCACCCTTGATATCTGATCGCCCTGGATATAGGAGCAAGCTCCACATCCCCCACCCCTGGTGGACAGGCCCTTGGCCTGCCTTTAGCAAGAATCCCCCTGCCCTTGAGGGCTCTTCATACTAATTTTTCATCCACTGAGCCCTCACCCTCCTCCTTGGCTATAAATCCCCACACGTCCTTGTAGTATCTAGAGTTGAGCGCGACCTCTCTCCCTTAGTGGAGCCTTCCTTACCGTTTTAACAAGTGGCAGAATAATTTCTTCAACACTGCCCCTGCCCGAGGGAAAAGTCATACCACACAGTGAAGGGCCCCGATGGTGGGAGGGGGCGTGGTGCCACTGCCGACTAAACACAATGTCCACTCCTCACCTTGGCATTCAAGGCCTGAGCAAGGACTTCGGGGCCCGGGCAATGACCTCAAGCCTCGTTTTTCTCTTAGGTGCACCCCACATCGAGTAACGCTCGGTGCTTTACTGCCCCTCACACACCAGAACTTTCCCCCATCCTGCCTCTGCTCAGGTTTTTTTCTCCCACCTGAAAGTTCCTCTCCCTTCTTATCCACCTGCTCTGAGTCACAGCCATCTCTCCCCTGGTGACAAGGACTTATCCTCTAGTCTTCGTTTCCCCCCATCGCCTTTAACCGTACCACCTCTCAGCTTATCCGGGCACACGGTTCTCTGGGATAATGACAACATTTAAAGGCTACATTTCCCAGCCTCCTTTGCAGCGCAGGTGCTCATGTGACTCAGTTCTGACCAATGCAATGTAAGCAGAAGCAATGAGTGTGACTTCCAGGAATGTGCTTATGCCTCTCTTCCTCCTCTTGCTGTAATGGCTGGAGCTCCGACAGCCATCTTGGACTGTGAGGTGATCCTTAATATGGAAGCTATACCTGACAGAGCAACAAAATTTCTGACCCCACGGAACATCATACCCGCGTTGGGCTGGCCCCTCCAGACTTGAACACGAGAGAAAAATTACCTTCCAGCTTGTTTTAGCACTGCTTTTTTGGAACTTTCTGTGACAGCTGACCTTAATGCTATTAGAGCCACCTTTTCCAATCCCCGGAGTCACGAACTCTGGATTCTTGGGTTCACCCTGTGACACTGCACAGAATCACCGTTCGTGTCTTCCGCCCGAGTGAAACAGTAAGCAGTCTGAGGGCTGCCATCGTGTCTTATCTATTTCCATTTTCCCCACCACATGAAGCATGAGGCCTCACACACAACGCAAAGCATGTCTCGGGATTAAAGCCTTTCTACTGTACTCCACACAACTCCCTGGCTTGCATCCATATTCTCAGCATCCTGGAAACCCAAGCAAAGCTGCCCTTCGCCCCGACCAGGCTGTTTGCTCCCACCGCCCCCACCCGCTCCCGGGATGAACACTTCCTTACCAAGATGTCCGAACCCGTGGCTTCCTCCCCTGCGGTTGGGCTGGAGCAGTTGCGGAGTTTGAATAGCCAGTACTCCTTGGCAGTGACAAAGAAGTTCCATGGCAGTAGGCCACCAATGCCCAAGCTGAAGAAGATGATGTAGGTACCGTTGAAGCGGTCCTTGGGCCTCTGCAGGCCGGGCAGCGGGCGGTCTAGCAGCTTCTCAAGGAGTGCTTCCTGGTCAGCTCGGAGATTGCTGCCTGCAGGTCTGTAGGTGGCGTTTGCACTGTGGTGAAAGTCATCCTCTGAGATCATGGCCACTATTGGAGGAGAGGGAAACGGAGACAGGGCAGGTGATCAGAAGCTTAGCCTGGGCACAGCTAGGGACGCACCTGTCCTACAAGCTGACCACGCCCCCACCCTGGGTCACCAAAGCACGGTTAGAGAGCTTCACGTTTAAAGGATCAGGGAGAAAGACAAGATATCGGAACGGTAAGCGACCAAAGGATCACCCCCCCGCCCCCCGCCCCCGACTCCCACGCAGGCCAACACAGGTAGCAAATAAGCCAGAAAGCAGGGCTGGGCTGCGTGGGGAGGAGAATATATACACATACGTATGTACGTCCTCTGGAAGGACACACAAGAAATTTCAAAGAGTGGCTACGTCTGAGGCGGGAGGCTGGGGGCGATGGGGAGGGAGGGATCTTCACTCCCTACTCTTGTGTGCCTTTGGAATTTCGAACGACATGAATGTATTATGTGTTCAGAAATAAAACCATAAATAGAAGCAAAGACATTCAAAGTAAATAGCATTAAAAAAACAACCACCACCAAAAATCCATGGTGTCTAAGAGATCTAACAGTCCACTCGCTCATTTAATTTGTGGGAGCTAGAGGTCCGAAGAGTGGAAGGTCACACACCAGGTCCACGGCCAAGGCTGGGTTGGCAGTTCCTGCCCCGGCCCCCACCTCTGTCCCTCACATCCCACCGGGAGACGGCCACTCCCAATCTGCGATAGCACCTAAGACGAACCGAAATTTCTGCTAGGAACCATCGCCGACATGACCTTGGGCAAGTGGCCATGCTTCGGAGCCTCGATTTCCCCGTCTGCAAACCGAGGGAGGCCTTCTTATGATGGTTATACAACCGCAGCTGGCTGTCAGTGCCTGGACCGTGGGAGCAGCTCTTACACAAACGTCAGCGTCTTCCCCGCCACCGTGGGCTTGTCACCTGGCTGGCTGGCTGCTGGATCCGGCTGAAAAGTCGTATGCCCGCTTCTATGCTCTATATAGCACCTAGGACATGGCAGCAGCTTGATAAATGGCAGTACTTCCAAAGAGCTGACGATGGGACACTGTAGTGTCTCCCGTAGCAGCTCCCCTCCCCCTCCGTCACCCAATACATCAAGAAATCAACGCAGCGCAGCTCGCCTCCCATTAAGAGGCTGAGCCTTAAGTCACAGCATCAAGCCAGGCCAAGTAGAGCCTTTCTTCCCTGGGGACAGGGGAACACCCCGTCCCGCAGGCACAGAGCCTTCTCTGCTATTTCAGGAGGGCCACACAACATTCCTTGGAAGTCAGGACAGGAATTACTGCCTCCTTTTTTCAGGGGCGGAGAACGAGGCCTTGATTTGTCCCACATTCGAGCAGTAAGAATCGCCAAGAGTTAACACGCAACCCGGTACTCACGCAATGCCGACCAAAGGCCCGAACTTGAGCCTGACAACAGCCCAGCGTGATAGGCACTACGCTGAGACTCATTTCCCAGAGGAAGAGAGAGTCTCGGAAAGGTTCCGTCATGTGCCCGAGGTCACACAGCCCCCCAAATGGCAAGAGAGAGGTCGCACAGCCAAGCAGACTGAGGCCCGGGCGGGAGAGGAGGCTGGCTGGCAGTGTGAACCCACGTCTGCTGGCTCCAAGTCCAGATCTCCTTCTAGAAGGCCTCACGGCCAGGGAGCTGTGAGCAGAGGCAAAGAGGGTGCAGGGCACCCTCAGCAATGTTTGCTGAATGAATGGATTTTGCGTGGCCAGGATATTCTCTCTTTCCGGGGTAGCTTGTACCCCGGAGCGGCAGGCAAGAGGTGGCCACATACCTAAGCCTCCAAGGCAGCAGCTCTATTTTCAACTCCCCTGGTTGAGCAGAGCCCTTCCTAGCCTTGATCCACAGGGAGCCCAGCACTAACACACTAACCAGGGTGGGCACACAGGCATGTGCAGACACACACAAATTTCTATATTAGTGTGGAAAAATGTAAAAATGATGACCCTTGTAGGACAACAGACATAAGGGCAAGTGGTTCCTTCCAGATGCTCCAGCTACAGGGGCGGGTGCGGGGGCCAACGGTGGGGTCACTCCAGCCCACTCTCATCTCCAGGCATTTATTTGTCCGGGACCATTCAGCCTTGACTGAGCTTCTGAAGAAGGAGCCAGAAATTTTCTCCGACCTGGGTCACAGGCCAGGGCATTGGAGTGAGCAAAGTCTTATTACGGTTCATAAAAGCTAGCTGCTGGCTTTTGGATTAAAAAGAAAGAAAAAGAAACCGAAGGAAGAGCCGTGGTATCGTCAGCACGGGCGGGCTGTGGCCTGGCGTGTGCCCCTCAGGCACCTGCAGGAGCCGGCCGGGGTTGGCCCTGCTCCCTTCCTGGGGGATGTGGGGGTAGGGGCAGCGCCTGCACCAAGAAGCAGAAGTGGGTGGTGCCTGGGGCCGCTGCAGGCCACCATCTGGAAGTGGCTGCCGGTTCCGACCCGGTTTCTGACTGTGGCTAAGTCAATCTCCCCTTCGGGCCTCGATTTCCCCGCCTGAGAAACGGGGGCAGGGGAGCTGGTGCTAACCGATGGGAAAACATTGCTGGGGAACACAGGGCGCCGCCCAGAGGCCGTGGCAGAATGGGCTTTGGGGTTGTGGACACCTCCAGCCTCAGACTCCCCAGTTGGAACTGAGCGTCAGCCACCTTCTGGATACTTTGGGCTGATGTGTCCATACCCGGGCCCCCCAGGTGGTGAGGTCCGGTCTCAGGAAATCCACGAGGAGGAGAAAGAGGAGGGCAGAGAATGGGGCGCGGCGAGAGAAAGAGGATAGCGACCCGGAAAGGGGGAAATTGAGGGCGAGGGGAGCAAGAAGGAAGAGAAGGGACGATGGGGTGGGAGACAGCGACAGGCGCCCAAGAGGAGGGGCCGGGGCTGGGACGGAGGCCCTGAGGTCTCTCCCGTGGAGCAGTCCCCGGGAGGGCTCGTGCGGGGAGGCCGCCGAAGCGCGAGCCCCAGGGGACCGCCGGGAGCCTGAAGAGCTGGTCGGATGCCAGGCCCGCGCCCGACCTCCGGCCCGCACTTACTGTCGCCGCCGCGCCGCCGCCGCCGCTGCCTCCCCGGCCGCCGCGGCCACTGCGACTGGGGGCTCGGCGGGGCCGCAGGCCGAGCTCCGCCTCCCGGCCCCGCCCCGGCCCGCTGACGCCGGCGCTTCCCGGTTTGCAAACCCTCTTCTCCCTTTGTCCTGGGCCGGCCCCCGCGCGCCGGCGCCGGGCTGCGGCTACGCGCCCATTGCACGGGCGGACAAAGCGAGGCGCCGGCCGCCGGGTGCACCGCCGGTGCTGGCCCCGGAGCTCGCGGGGGCCCTGCGCGCTCCTTCCCCGCCCCCCCCCCCCGCGAGAGCCGGACCCGGGGACCCGATCGTCTCCAAAGCCTGCACCCCGGGACCCAGAAGAGCTCCACCTTGCCCCCAGACTCCCGCAGAGGGCGCCCCCTCTAACTGCAGCGCCTCACTCCTCCCTGATCCCTCTGCTGGCCCAGCCACCCAGCTTTTGCGCATGGTGTCCGGCCTTCTGTATGCCAGGCCAGCGCCATGGCGCTTTGCCTTGTCACCGCCTTCCGGAGACTCCTTGTCTGGCTGAGGCAGAGGGGTGGCTGGGCTGGAGGGCACACGGTGCTCAGGATCGTCTGCCAGGCCCTCCCACCAGCCCCCAGACATTTGTGTCTGAGTGACAGGCCGAGGGGGCCACCTTTACCAGACGTACCCTCTCTCTCTGCCACGCCCCTTACCTCCACTGTGTCCTAACCCCTCACATGCCTGAGGGGGAAACCAAGATGCAGCCGCGGTTCTAAAGCCCCTGCGGGCCTGTGATGGATGCCCCCCAAGGCACAGGGTGAGCTCAGTGCTAGGTGCCCTTGGGGCAAGGTGAGACTCAGAACACCGTGCTTCCCTTCATTCAATAGGCCTACTGCGTGCCAGGCCCTGCAATGGGGACCTGTGATATCGTGATATAAGAAAAGAAAGCCACAGGTCCCAGATGGCCATTTAGACTGAGTTCCCAAACCGGAGCTTAATCCCCAAACTCAGCGCAGTTTCAATCTCCCCTCCAGAAAGGTGGCCTTAACTGGTCAGTCAGGAAATACTTCTTTCCGTCAGCCCCAATGAATCTGTCACCGAGGGTCCTCCCCATTCCCCTCCCTCAAAGAAACGTAAGGTAATCCGCATGATAAGGCTCTTGCTTTTCCCCTGGCAAACAACCTTCTCTGAGACAATCTTTATTTATTTACTTTGTTTTGCTAATAACGTTCTCACCCCCACCCTCCGTCTATAAAAACCTTCCATTATGTACAACTTTCCTGAGTGCCTCTCTCCTTGCTAGATGGATTGCTTCCCGGCCCCATGGATCATTTAATAAAGCCAATTAGATTCTCAAATTTACTTGGTTGAATTTTGTTATTTAACATAGGTCTGTCCCAGTTCCCGACGTGAGAGCTTCCGAAATTCTTGGAATTTCCTGGGTAATACGGGTGAGAGGAGCGGTTTTTGTTTATAACAAGCCCCTTTCAGTCACACCAGGGTTTATGCTAATCAAGTGACTCCTACTGGGCCCCAAGATAGCTTCGGGATGGGGGCTGGTTGTGCCGAAGGAAGCAAGTGTGAAATCAAGAGGTTGGGACTTTGAACACCACGCCCCACCTCTGCAGAGAAGAGGGGCTGGAGATTGACTTAACCACAATGGCCGATGAGTTAATTAATCATGCCGGTATGCCTCCATAGAAACCCCTCAGTGACAGAGTTCGGAGAGCTTCTGGGTTGGCAAACACATCTACTTGCTGGAAGGGTTGTGCACCCTAACTCCATGGGGACAGAAGCTCCTTCATTTGGGACCTGGGACCCTGTTCATCTGCATCCTTTACGATAAGCCAGTGATAGTGTTTTCTTGAGTTCCGTAAGCCATTCTAGCAAATTCCGGAAACTGAAGGGATGGGTGTCATAGGAACCCCTGACTTTGTAGCCAACAGCCAAGTCAGACAGAAGCTTGGGTGCCCTGGGCACCCCATGCTTGCGACTCGTGTCTCAAGTGGGGACAGTCTTCCGGGACTGATGCCAGCTCCAGGTAGTTAGTGTCAGAACTGAAGTGAATTGCAGGACACCCCACGGTGTCTGGAGAGTTGGAGAATCGGTTTGTTGGTGGGGAACCGCCCCCCGCCCCCGCCCCCCACATTGGGTGTCAGAAGTATCGAGGGCAAGAATCGTGCAGAGGCCCAAAGGTACAAAGGGCTGGGCTCTCCTGTTGGAGGAGCTCCCACCCTCCGCAGGGGAGACAGGCCAGGGAGCGCAGAGGACACTGGGAGCCCTGCAGGGACGTGCCTGGTGCAGCGGGGTCAGCGGCGGGCCGGTGACCGGAGTCAGCAAGGACTGGGCACCCGTCCACGTTCGCTGAAGCCTTGCATCCTCGTGAGCCCAATTTCACAGGGTGCAGGTCCAAGGTTGCAAGGTTAAGTAGCTGGCCCGAGGTCACAGGACGGTGGGGCCTGTGTTTGCCCCCCAGGTGTGTCTGACTCTAAAGTTGGCACCTGTTTGCGGGTCCATCATGTGCCTTTCCCAAGGGTCTGGAGGCAGGTGGGGTGGGAGGTGGGATGGAGGGAGAAGGGTGGATCGGGTGGGCTGGTGTCGGGGTAGTGAAAGGATTGGCCCAAGGCAGAACAAAGGAGATAGAAATTTACAGAATACACTGCAAGGGAACAAAGGAGGGCCTGTCGGTCTGGAGGCAGTGGTGGGGGAGGAGCTGTAGTTAGGGGGAGAGAGTGAGGAGGTGTGGGAATGTATGGAATTTTCCTTCTTTGGTACAAGCCCCCTTGGGTTCTCTAAGGAGCCTGTTTGGGTGGTCACCGTGGGCCCTTTTACCTTGCCCAAGCCGGTTGCCTAAAAGTAGCCTCTACAAAGGGTTTCTCAGAAGAGGGGACCTTGGAACTGAATCTATAGGACGCTTGTGGCCCATTGAGGAGAGCAGGGAGGACCTTCCAGAAGGAGCAGAAGGCTGAACAAAGGCAGAGGGCAGAGCAGCAACATGTCCATGGAGGGAGGGCTGTGAGGCCGTGAGAGAGGCTGGGCCCGGGCTGGGATGGTCACAAAAGCCAGAATGGACATTTGCACATCGCCCTGCAGGCCACAGCCTTCCATAAGGGTTTGCAGACGAGGAGAACGGGTCCCGGGGGGGAGGGGGGTTAGAGGGGTGACCATGGTGATCAAAGTCAGGGCAACGGACTGGAGGCTGGGGCCACTTGGCTTCAATATCCGACAGATTTGTCCAGCCTAAGAAATCAGATCCACATTTGGGAAGTTTTAATTTAGCATCTTATCCCTTCTAGGCCTTGAACCGTCCTGGCTCCCAGCCCCGCCTCCGCCACCCAAGTCTATACAGTCGGTAACACCCTGCCCCGGACACCTGGACCCTACCTCCAATCTGGAGATGGGGTGGGCAGGAGGAGGGAGGTGCAGGGGGCTCCAGGACACTCTTTTGGAGGATTTGGGGGCCCCTGTGTGGTCGCTGGGGGGAAGGCAGAAGACCCGTCTTGAATCTACATTTGCTCAAGCAAGCTGGCTGTTCCGCAGAGCTGATGCGATGTCCAGATCGGGGAGAGCAGCCAGACTTCCCCAAGAGGCTCCTACCTATACACCATCCTGCACAGCTGAGACAACGGCCACTGTCCACAGGGAAAAGACAAGAACCTAAAGGCTGAAGCCTGTTCCTGGATGCTGCCCCTGATGGGGAGGGGGCACAGTCGGGAGGTCCCTCTTGTTGTACTTGGCCTCCCAGGGCTGGGCGGATGTTTTTCCGAGAGACCCAGAACTTGACTCAGAGCAACGCCACAGGGGAGGTGTTCAGTAAGCAGTACCGATGCCTGGCAAGGAAGGCGAGACTTCACAGAGCTCTGCTCCGGCTGTCCCCGTCCCCCGCCCCGCGGAGACCACTGACTCGAGTCCAATGTACAGCTCCATGAGGGAGGTACTCTGATTAGCCTCATTTTGCATATGAGGACCCTGGGGCACAGAGAGGTTAGTATCTCGCTCAGAGTCGCACAGCTAAGTGGCAGAGCCCAGATTCAGATGGGCACCTTACTGAAAGCCAAGTCAGGGGCATCGTCAGAGGGGTGGGTCACACAAGCTCTTACCCAAAGCCCGCTGACCTGTCTGCAGATTCTCAGCCGGGTGTGTGCTGAGGCTTCCAGGCATGGGGTTGGCAGGCCATCTTGTGATCACGCCCCGTCACTGCAGTGCGTGCGGGCTGGCTCAGTGAGGTTGCACGTCCTGCCTTTCGGGGGTTTTTACTGGGCCCGCCAGCGGGGCACGTGGATCCTGGGAGACAGGGACTCATCCATAACTGCCGAGCCTTAATTCTCTGCTCTCGCGTCACCAGTTCAACCCCTCCACTCTACCTCCCCTTCTGCGTCCAACGGCTCCCTTTGGGGGCGATTGCTGGAGATTCCTGGAGATGCCAGCCCTTGACCCCTCTGTCTCCCCTCCATGCCTTGGGCATCTTTCCCTCCACCCCGAGTCGGCTTGGAGCCCATGGTCCATAATTGCAATAGAGTCTCAGCAATGCCCGACACTCCCATGCCCATCCTCTCCTGGTGGTACCGCTGGCCAACCCGGGATGCAGCCACCTACATCTGAGGGGATGAGCCTTGCTGGAGAAAGTGCGCAGCAGGCAAGGGTTCCACTCCGAGGTCGTGCTTACCAACCTGCGATGGGCCTCCGGGATGCCAGCGGTCCCGTGGCACATCTCAGCTCCCGCTCTCCGTCAGAACTGTTGCCACCTTCCTCCTTCGCTGGCTTCAGACCCCCGAACGCACCCCGCCCCGAGATGGCCTTGCCTCCCGCCTCCCACTCGATGAAGAACACAGAAGTCACCAGGGAGGCACATCCTCATTTCTCCACACCAAATGTGCCCCATCGGCTTCTGTTTTCCTCTCTCCAGTTACAACAGGGCCGTTGCTGTCCTCCGTCCTAGGGAGGGGATGGGATCCGGAGCCAGGAGAGGGTCAGACCAAGCCCTGTGCTCAGCACCTCCCAGTTGCCAGCGGCTCTATGCCTCCCCGACCCTGTGAGGTTGGCCCATCATAACGCCCCCACGGGAGTCGAAGGAAGGGGGACAGGCCACCAGGAGCCGGAGGGAGAGCAAAAGAGCATGTGGAGGCCGACCCATGTCACGTGAGGACCTGGCAGTGTTTGGATGGAGGGAGAATGGCTTCAGGGTGGAGCGTTGAGAGCTGTGTCCAAATCTTTGAGAAGCTGGCAGGGAGTGTAACACTTAGACGTCCTCCTAGTGATGGTAAAACTAGCTGAGGGTAAAATTAGCCCTTACAGGGGCGCCTGGGTGGCTCAGTCGGTTGAGCGAACGACTTCGGCTCAGGTCATGATCTCACGGTCTGTGAGTTCGAGCCCCGCGTCGGGCTCTGTGCTGACAGCTCGGAGCCTGGAGCCTGCTTCCAATTCTGTCTCCCTCTCTCTGCACCTCCCCTACTTTCTCTCTCTTTCTCTCTCTCTCTCTCAAAAATTAACATTAAAAATTTTTTTTGTTAATTAGCCCTTACAGTGAAAATAAGTAAGCACCCAATCAATAACATTTATCACTATTCTTTTAGTAAGTAGTGTGTTCAGCATCTCTGGAAGTCGTCAAGTGGAGTCTGGACAAGCCTGTGTCTGGGCTATTGTGGAGGAAATTCTGGCATCAGGTGAAATGGAAATAGACGGTGGCCAAGGACAACCCCCCGCCTCCACCACCCCCGACCTCCGCTCTTCTAAAAGTCAGTGAAACTGATCCCAGTGAACCTTTGCAGTTCATAGCGACAGCCTCTGCCCACTGTCACCCCCTTGGGTAATCACAGTATTTACTGATCTGAGTACTGGGCATCTATCTGTCCCTGGGGACCTGGTGGTAGGGGAATTGCTGGGGCCCCGGGGCCTGGCAGCTAAGCCCTGTCTTGGGTTTCATCAGGCGGTGGGGAAGCCCTTGGGAAGAGGACCAGCCACGGCCACCATCCCGTGAAGGGATGCGGAGGGGCACCGAGGCAGGCGCCGCTGTCCCCTGACGCAATCCCCACCAAGTGGCACGCAGACAGGGGCCTCTTGGCGGTCTGCACAGAGGGCCGGGGGCTCCGGACCGTCCCAGCCAGCAAAGCCCTGAACCAGAGCAGCTCTGAGCCTGACCCTCCCCTGCTTCAGCACCTTTCTACAGCCCCACTGGTGCCCGGCAGATCCTAGACTGGGGGGGTCTTATTTGGAACCACAACTTAGAGCCAGTGGTGAGGGCCTTCCTCTCCACTGGGCTGTATGGTCTCCACTTAGCTACAGTCTCCACGTCTCCCTATCGCTCCCTAGCACGCTGAGGCCACATGTGAGAGGCCGCTTGATAGAGATCCATGCTCCCAACAAAAGGAGGAAGCAAGCGAGCTAAGACGGCCTTGTGTCTCAAGAACTGGCCAAGGGGGCAAAAGTATTAATATGGCTGCTTCTCTATTCATGTCATGCGCAGCCTGGATCCTGGAGGCATTTGTTTTTGAGCCAGGCTTCTAGACCAAGCCCTCGACTCCAATGTCGAGGAACAGATCTGCGTGAACCTGGAGTGGGTGGCCCCTGCCAGCTGGGTCAGGATGGCCGCTCTGACCTTCCCAGATCCCAACCTGATCCTTCAGTCTGTCCGCTACGAGCTTTCTCACCTCCATACCTCTGATCACACGGTCCCTGCTACCTGGTGGTTCCTTGCACCCAGCCCTCCACCCCTATGCCCCCACCAGCCTAGACACCACCACAAGGCAGGCAGCCGGAATGACCCCATCCCTGCTTCGTGTTCGTGCCGCGTTGGAGCCACTCCCAGCTGGCTGCTTCCCGGTCCTTGTGTACTATGGAAACTCACTTTTTATTCTGCGGTGAGCTGCTAGAGGGCCAAGTCCAGGCATGACTTAACGCCCGGTATCCCCTGTGCTGCGCCCATCTATGGATTAGATCCATAAACGTTGACTGAATTTCCAGGAATCCCGGACCCTCTCTTGGGGAAGCTCCCCAGGCTGAGGAGCTGTGATGGGTAGATTCAAGCTACCTGCAGTGAGGCCTGGGCTGGGTCGGGCCCTCATGGCTGCTGGAGGAACACAGACTCACGGGTGCCCCCTCCCGGGGATTACCCCCATCTCCTGGGTCAGGGTCTCTGAGAGGTCACCACCTCACACTCCCCCCAACCCCCACACACACACCCAGATCAGACCCTGAGACTATTTCAGCACCTGTGGCTGGCAGCGGCCTTGACATCTGGCCCATTACCTGCTGAAGGGGCATCCGTATCTTCTCTTAGCAAGACATTTCATAAAAGAAAGTTGCTGCAGACTTTTGCCTAAAAGCATCTCCCCTAAAATACATAACTGAGAAACTATGGCTCAGGGAAACCAACCCCCGTGTTCTAAAACATCACTGTTCCAGAAAGCCTTTCTTGACTCCCAGGCTGAGTCAGCAGCCTCTCTGGGCTTCCGTGGCCCCCTTGTCCACCGGTTTCTCTGTCTCTCCATTAGGCCACAGGCCCTGAGGGCAGTGTGTGAGGCCTAGCCCTCGTGCCCAGGACTGACCGACAGACACGGTGTGCTGGATGACCGTGGAACCCCAGTCCCTGCCCCGACAGTTTGTGTTTGGAAAAGTTAGCCCTGGGGAAGCTCCAAATCTCCAGTGCCTCCTGTCCCTGGAATGCTGAATCCAGGACAGCGATTGTGACAGAAACAGACTTCTGTTGAAGACAGTCACTCAGTTCTCCAGGGCCAAGTGCTAAGAAGCCTGGGCTCTTGGTGTGAGATGCCTGTGCCCAGCTCAGAGTGCCGGGTTTCACGGCAGCTTCTTCCGTGGAGTGGTCTGGAGGGAGGCAGGTGCCCCTGGGCCGAGGCTGCGAAGGGAACAGCATGGAGAACAGGCAGCCGCAGCCCCCAGAGGCCTACGCAGGCGCGCCAAAGGCTTTAGTTAAACAGGAGGTTGGAGATCCGAGATGGATGGGTTGAGCCTTAGCAACCGGAACGAGACCGAGACCGTCTTGATGACAGCCAGGGAGGGAAAAGTTAGGGACCTCCATGGGGACGTCATTAAGGGGGCCTGTTATCCTGTGGGAAACACAGTGTCGGCAAAACGAATTTCTGAGCAGTTATTGGAAAAATAAAACTATTTCATGTTTATACCTCAAGGGGTTGAGACTCTTGGATCAGATCCATTATATTTAAATATTTACGTGCAGACGTGTGTGTTTGTATTTGCATAGATGTTCCTGAGAGGATATATAAAAAATGAACCAATTATCTCTTGGGGTTGGCGGTGGCGGGGGGGGGGGGGGGGGGGGTCCTGGGGACAGGGAGGGAGCAGGGGGAGGAGGTGATACCTGAGTGAGAGGCATCTGCTTCTTACCTATTCTTTTGTCCCTTAAAAAATGTTTTGGGGCGCCTGGGTGGCGCAGTCGGTTAAGCATCCGACTTCAGCCAGGTCACGATCTCGCGGTCCGTGAGTTCGAGCCGCGTCAGGCTCTGGGCTGATGGCCCAAAGCCTGGAGCCTGTTTCCGATTCTGTGTCTCCCTCTCTCTGCCCCTCCCCCGTTCATGATCTGTCTCTCTCTGTCCCAAAAATAAATAAACGTTGAAAAAAAAAATTAATTAAAAAAAAAATGTTTTAAGCCATAAACATGTGTCACCTCTTGAAACGGGCAGGAGTTTTGGCCAGTTTGCTAAATGGAACTGGTTGAGGTCTCCCTATGCACGATCTCAAGCCCTAGGCTGGGGTTGGACTGGGTTTTCTCATGGCCCCTCGTGGGGGAGGGGGGCAGCTGGTGGCCAGCTTCGTCACCTCACAGCCCTGCTCTAGGACACCTCATGGGGCAGCCAGTCGGTTACAGGGTCAGAACCAGCCCATCTTCTGCCGGCTTCTGGCTTTTCCTCACGCACCCCCGGGACGGTGACAGAGGAGGGACCACCGGGTGGGGTTGTCCCAGCCCGCCTGGAACCAGGACACCCAAATTACGGAACTACACCAGCCAGAAGGAACTCACAGACCAGCGGGTCTAAGGCCCACATTTCATGGGTAAGGAAACTGAGGCCTCGGGAGGGACGGGGACCCACACAGCATCAGAACTAGAACCCAGGTCCCTGCTCCCCAGGCCAGAGCTCTTGTCACCCGACCAGAGGCAGGTGGCAAGGAGAGGCCCTCCCGCTTAGGTAGTGGGCAGAGGGGGAGTGGTTTAAATGGGTACCCCTGACTCCTAGGGGACCCTAGACAATCTGCCTGCTGGTGGGGGCTACTTGGATGAAATACCTGTCCCTCACCTGACTCTGCCCACCTCCTCCCTGCGCCGCTGCCTCACCTCAGGCGATACCCCCCTTCCTACACACCCGCCCCAGACGATGCGGATGTTCCTGCGTCCCCAGGGAATGACGACGATCTGAGTGGTGGGGGTGTGTGCCTTGACTGTCCTGCCGGCCCCACTAGGCCATGAGCTCCGAGGGGACTTGCCCACAGGTGCTCCCTACCCCTGGGGGGATGACAAAATGACACCTGCCACAGATTCCTGAGAGAGCTGGCAGGGCCTGTACGTACCATATACATATACTTCGGGGCGTGGAAAGGTTAAAAAGGCCAGATACACCGGGGACGCACTACATGAACATGAAGAGACCGGCTTGTTCTCATAGGACTTCTCAGCGTCCCTCTTGCGCTGATGAACACTATGTCTCTACTCTGAGACCAGAGGGTACTCTCACCCCCACACTTCAGAGATCACAGAATCCCCCACGAAGCAGGCACTGCAAGCTGGAAAATGCTGGGACTAGACTCAACGCACACAGGGAGGCCTGAGGACCAACTCACAGGGCCCCTGCCGGGCATTCGGCACCTTCCTGCAAAGTAGGGGGAAAAAAACGCCCCTTCGAAATACTTCCACCTATGGGAAAATTACCACCACCAAGAGGTTGATTTTATTAGAACAAGACCCTCTACTGCCACCTGCTGGAAACATCCCGCAATAAACACGCAAGTCTACCCTCTGTGGGAATGGCCCCATCCCCCCCTGTAGGCATGGTACTCTTGTTCAGTGTGTAACCTGCCCAGCCACGCATAGCAGCCCTGGGTCCAAAGTCACGCGATCGCAGCCCACCCATCAATCCCTTTCTACGTGCATGATTATGTTCCAGGTGAGTACTCTAAACTGACCTCTCTGCCTCGGCCCTTTTGAATTTCTTACGGGTATCTCCACCGATCACCTAGCCCACAGCAGGCTCAACGGACTGGCCCCTGAACACGCTCCTTGGGTGCTTATGCATGGAGAGTGCTGACTGGGGAGCAGGGATTGGCATCCAGCAGGGGCTCTAACTTGCTGCGCGACCCCGGAGAAATCCTTAACCTCTCTCTGGGCCAGTTTTCCCTTCTGCAAAATGAAGCAGTTGACGTTGATCGTTTCCAGGAGCTCAGAGAGCTCTGACAGCGACCGCCCGATCCCAAACCCGTGGAATTTTGAGGAAAGCAGGAAGGTTGTTCCAACTGCTGATAGAAAGACAGTCAAGAAGACAACAGAACACAACCAGGGTTTTTCGTTTTTTTTTTTTTTTTAATTAGACTAGGAAATATAATTTATTTTGTAAAAATTAATTTTGTTACAATAGGAATGCTAAACGTTATTTACAGATCGAAGTTTACAGACTCAACAGTGGTGGGATTGGGCCATCCCTGCAGCCCTACATCCCTGGGACACATAACGCATGTCCACGGCCCAGGCAGGGGGTCCAGCCCTTTGCCCCCAGGAGATCTGCTCCCTGCAGCCGAACTCCTGGTCACCTTCCCTCAGAGGGCCTACTAAGGGACCTAGCTCAGCTGCCTGGTTGCTGGGGAAAGGACCAGAGGGTCCTGGATCGTCCAGGAGATGGGGTCCCCCACACCCTCAGGAGGACCCCTGGCCCGGAGCTCTGGAGCCCGGGTCACTGCGAGAGAAAGCAGAGGGAGAGGCACGTAGAAGATACACCAACTGACCCTGTGGACTCGGAGAGGGCACACGCTCGCACCCGGGTGGGGACACGTTCCCGGAGGGGTACCCTGATGTGCCTGCAGATAAAAGCACACGCGCGCGGGGCACGCTCACACGCAAGCACACACCCCGGAGATGAGAGACGTAAACGCCCACGGGAGGGCCCTGCAAGCCTGCGGTGGCCCCTGATCTGCCACTCTTGGCGGTACACAGGCCACGTGGGGCTGCCTCTCAGGCCTGAATCAGAGGAGAAATCTTGATCCTACCCTAAGGCGGGCAGCGTAGGGACGCAGCCACAGCAGCCTCAGCAGAGGTTTGATTGATAGAGGCAGCAAACCCTTTCTCGGCGTTTCTTATAAAGCTGGACAATTTGAACCCTCCCAGGAGGCCCCAGCCAATCGGTTCTGTGCTCCAGGCCCTGGTGCACAATTTCTGGAAATCAGATGAGAAATGGCACGTGTGCGGCTGGCTTGGCCTCAGCCACCAAGAGCTCCCATCGTGGCTGCTGAGCGAGCGGGGCAGGGAGGAGGGGCCCGGCAGAACACGGCAGGGTTCCCTCCCACGAGAAACCCAGAATGACCGTCCGTGTGTGTCAGAACCCAAGGGCGGTCAGACAGCAGCTGCAGATGTAAAAAGGAAGTGAGGCCCAGAGAAGGCAGTCCTATGCCCAAGGTCACACAGCAGTTTACTGGCACAGCTGGAGCTGGGGTGCTGGTCTTTGGACTCCAGGCTGCCTGTGAGCAGAGACTGATGGGAAGGGTCCGGGTAAAGCCTCTCGTGGCACTGGTCAGGCTGCTCTCTCCGGGCCATGTTGTCACCCCTGCCTGCACAGCTCAGGCCAGGACTCATCAGGGATGCTGAGCCCACAGCGGATGGGCACCTTTGGCAGGGAAGCCTCGAGGCCTGCGAGGCAACACCACACAGGCCCTGGGGCAGAGAGCTGTTGTTGCCAAGCCCTGAGTGCAGGCCCGGCTCCTTCAGCAGCGCTGATAGGAGAAATCCTCTCTCAAACCGAGCAGGCCTCTGTCTGTCCGTGGACAACCTCCCCCCCCCACCCCCCGGGTCACTGGCAGGGGGCGAGAACCCCCATGAGCCTGAGTCCATGGCAGGGAAGGGTAGGCTGAGGTTGCCGGCTAGGACTGGAGCCCCCAAACCTGTTCTCCTCCCTGGAGACCAGACTTTCAAGGGCCAGGATGTGCCCAGGCTGGTCACGCACCAGCCGGGGCAAGCCCTGGGGTCAGGGCCCAGAACTTCTTGCTTTGCCCCGGGTGCCAGGGAGAGGCCTGCGAGGAGGCCTCTGTGCCAGCCGTAAGAGCCTGGTCCCGGCCATGATCAGCCAGCCCAAAAGGGATCCTGCTGGGCCCTTGGAGCATCCCGGAGCAGGCTGGTGAGGAGGTACCAGCCCCCTCCACTCTGGCAGTCCCGCCTGTTCAGACCTCCCAGACTGCAGTGGGAGGGTGAGAACAGGGCTAAGGGAGCTGTCGGTGGAGGTCAGAGCTGGGAAAACAGCCCTCCCCAGGTCCTCCTTCACTGGGGCGTGCACGTAGAGCACAGCCGGCCCGCCCACCTCCCAGCCTCCCGGCCCGCAGGGCTGACTGCTCACACATTCCATAAAGCCACGCTGAGGCCCAGAAGCTCAGGCTTCTGCAGTCAGAGGCCCGCTTATCCAGCCCTCCTGCTTTATAGACGGAGAAACTGAGGCTGGGGGAGACCGGTTCCCGGATTCCTGGGCATTAGCGGAATGTCAATTTGCGCCAGCCCACCTGGTCTGGGGGCTGCTAGGTAGAGGGGTGACCTGGCTGCTCCCACCCTGGGGTGAAGGAGAGAAGTGCCCATGGGAGACTCTCCCCGCCCACTTCTTTCTCTGCTAGAGCCCCACTTCTGGGCCCCACCCCCTTTTCCAGGAGCCACCAGACCGGGGCACTGGAAACATTGTCCCTGGCTCACAGCTGGCCTGGTCTGCCCAGTTTCCATCCCTGGGCCTCTTAATCCGGATTCTCCAGGAGCCCAGGGAGCCTGTGGGGCATCTGCCTGGGGATGCGGGAGGGAGGACCCCAGCCCACTCCAGATCTCAGGGCTCCTTGCCTTTAAAGATTCAGCATCTGCTCAGAATTTTAGAGGGAAACATGGTACCGTGGCTAAAACCCCGTTCGACCCTGTACACCTGGGGAAACTGAGGCCTTGTAGGAATTTAGCCTAAGACAGAATCATTAGCAGCAAGGTGTTCCCTGTTCTGTCTCTCTCTCCCTGATAATCTCTCTCTCTCTCTCTCACACACACACACACCCCCACACACGCACACACGCTCACTCCTGGCCAGAACCATGAGCAAGCCCACACTCATCCACACTCAAGAAAAGAGTTTTCTATTTTTTTGTGTTGTTTTTCATTTTCTTTTTTTTTTTTTTTTTCTTAAAAAGGACTTATCCAAATATCTGGATAATAAATCATTTGCGTTTCCTAAGAAACTGGGTTTTTCTTTTCCCTTGTGGTTTTGGTGTTTCTCTTTTTTCTTCTTTGAGCCTGACTAGGGGCCTGAAGCTTTCTTTCTTCCTTTCCTTTTCCTTTTTGCTTTGGACGACAGAAAGCAGTTCGTCTGAATTGTACTTGACTCTTCAAAGAGGAAAACGGTGCGAAAGGAGAAGAGGACTTAGGCGGGAGGGAGAAACCAGTAACTGAGGAAGAAACCGAAGAACGCATCGAAGACAAACGTCACCCAGAGCTCCCGGGGCGGAGGTGGCTGGTGGGGGTGGGAGGAGGGAGGGAGGGCCACCTCCTGGCTCCCCTCGCTGCCTCCAGAGGCCTCGTCTCGGTTCCTCCACGGAGATCCAAGGGCAGGGGGGACAGCAAGGGGTGGAGAAGGAACACTGGGTCTTCCTGACAACAGAGTACATGGATTTGCTAAGGCTGGTCGTGGTCTGGGAATGGGGCAAGGGGAGGAGGAGGAGGGGGCGCCTCTGGCTGTGAGCTGGGGGGCAGCAGGGGCCGCACTGCCTCACACGAGGCTGCCTCCTCTGTGCCCGCCTCCTGCCAGCCCTCCCAGTCCACGGTCCGGGGCGGCTCAGCAGTCCCCGTCAGTGGCCATGGCCACCAGCATCTCACTCTTGCCCATCTCCTCCAAGGCACTCGCCAGGCTGTTGAGGTCCCCATCATCCTGCTGCAGAGCTTCCCAGAGGTCCAGGATTACACCCGTGGGGCTCGCTTTGGTGGCAAAGTAGTTCAGGTACCTGGCGGAGGGAAGGAGAGGGTCACTAGGCTCCCCCAACACTCAGCACCTCCCGGGAGCTTGGAAGTGGACAGAGCACCAGGAAGTGGGAAGGCTCTGAGGTCCCCCGACCCTGGGTTGGAACCCTAGCCCCTCTGCTTGGGGGCTGTGTGGCCCTGGGAAAGCCACTCCTCCTTTCTGAGCCTCGGTTTCCTCATCCCTAAGATGGAAACTGTCTTGCTCATCATCATCCATCATCATTGTTATTATTACCCGTTGAAAGACACTGGCCCCAGGAGAGACTGTCCAAACCTGGCATTCCAATCTTTCCTCCTCCCGCATCTGTTCCCCGCTTGGTTTTGCCCCACACACTACCCCGAGAGCAGGAACAGAGCCTTAAACTCTTTGTAAAGCCCATCCATTTCTAGTCAGGTGTCTTCTACGTGGCATCTGCTCAATGCAGGTTTATTAAATGGTTTCTCAGTAAGTATAATGTAATTCTAATAATTACTATTGCCATTATATTTATGCAGCATGTTAGATTCTCCAGAAGGGCTTCGACACCAAAATACACCATCACTCAGCAAACATTTCCAGAATACCTGTTCCGTCCTGGGCCCGGGGGTGCAGATGGTGATGACCCCTGGTGTCCTGGCCTCACCTGATCCTCACAGGCCAGCACGCTGAGTATGGCACTCCCCAAAAATGGGCTTCTCAGACTGAGCACACCCAAGCCTCAGCTCCTGATCTACCGCAAATGGAAGGATCTGATCCTGGACTGTCAGGCTGCCTGCCCCACCTGCCCCTTGGGGGACAAAGGGAGGTTGGGGTGGGGCCGGCCTGGCCCAACACCCACCGGTCCATGGAGAGCTTCTGCGCCAATAGCCGCCAGTCATTGCCCCGCGAGTTGGGGGCATCCAGGCTGTTGCATATCTTCTGGCGGATGGACAGTGGAATCTTGAAGGCGTAGGGTCCTAGCTGGGTGGTGACCGTGCTGCCAGGGGCAGAGCAGAAGGCATCCAGGGAGCCAGCAGGTGTCTAGAAGGGCAGGGGGCAAGGTGAGAGGGGCAGGGGGCTCCCCCACGCACAGCACTAGCATCCACCCCTCCGACCTTCTTGCACGGGGACTGTGAGCTCGTGGAGGTTCCTCCCCACGCTCTGGGCAGGTCAGCTGCTCAAAAACCTCCTCCCCCAGAAGGTCGGCTTCCAAGGGCCAGGGCTGCGTGCCCAACGGTCCTTGCGGTGGACCAGGCGAACGCACTGTCCCAGGCTGATGCGGGTGCAGGCTCGTGATTCCAAAGCCATAAGGAGCCTCAGCCACAGTCTACTCCACACAGACGCACGTTTACACATGTGGGAATGAAGTCCAGAACGGGGAAGTGACTTGCCCATGGTCACGTGCCAAGTTCGGGAGAGAGCTGGCTCTAGGCCTCTGATCGGCGCTTTTTACATTGCCCAAGAAACTTCTCGCGCTGCTGGCCTGGGTGGCCTGGGTTTTGTAAACCTCAGTGTGGATGTATAGTGGAGGAGAGCCATAGGCTTGGGCTAAGCACTGACCTGACACAAGGTCGATGGTCTCTTCCTCCCTAAGACCTACCTTCTGACTTAGTCATTTCATCTGTTGCCTGGTACCGGCCAAGCACAGGACCAGCCACTCAATAAGTGTGCAGAAAGTGACGGAGTCCCAGCTCAGACCTGGGAGCTGACGGGGCCATATCTACGGAAGGCAGCATCCCCATGCACGCGGGTCTGAACGCTGCCTCCCCCGGCCCCGCGGGGTGTCTGTCCTCCCGCCTCACCTCTGCCAGCGTGGTGTGCAGCTGGCAGATCTGGCCTTCTCCTTCCACCTGCCGCACGCAGATCTTGCAGGAGAGCTCTGTGGAGGCCAGGCTGTGCCTCTCCAGGGTGAAGGTGCAGTGCAGGGCCTTCTGGCTGCCACTCCAAATGTGATAGAAGGGGATCTCCTGAGGGAGGGGCGTCAGGGTCAAGGTGAGGCCAGCCTGCCCTGCCCTGCCCTACCCTCAGGGAATGGAGGCAGAGGCCGGTCGGGGGGGGGGGGCAACCTCAGGGAGCGATGGGACCCCCCCCCCCCAGGGGGCAGGGCAGGCCTCTCCGTCCAGAGAGGAGGAGGAAGAAGAGCTGGTCAGGGGCCCTTCAGCCGAGAAAGGGAGCGTCTGGGGAAGGCGGCACAAGTCTGGATGCGTGTGCGCATGTGTGTATGTGTATGCACACACGCGCATGTACGTCTGGGGCTGGAGGCCCTGCAGAGTCCATGGGGTTGCTCAGGTGGGTGTAGGCACAGGGGAGTGACCATCCGAGACGACTCTGGATGGTCGGCCAGGCATCAGGCATGAGCACTCTTAGAGATGGCAAGGCCTCTTTGAAGATGACGTCTGTAGACATCTGTGTGTGGGAGTGTGACGGGGTGGGGGGGGGGGGGGGAACGTGGCTGTTGGTGGCACCGAACGTGACGACGTGCCTAGGGACGACTAGGGGCATGGAGAGTGGGGTGGGAGGGAGACAGAGACTCGGGGAGGCGGGGGCAAGGCTAGAGGAAGGAGACAGGAAGGCCAAGGCCCGGGAGGGGGAACCGATCTTCCGCGGGCAGACCGAATGTTCGTTCCCCTTCCCCGGCGTCATTTGCCACCTCCTGTGGCCCAGCCCTCACCTGGTACTTGGCCAGCAGCTTGCTTCTCCAGTGGGCATGGGGGATGTCGTGCAGAGACAGGCGCAGATTGTGGTAACTGTCTTTAAACAGCAGGGGTTTTGGCTCTTCCACTAGGTAGCCACCCAGGGTCCGCTCCAGTTCCAGCACCTCCTGTGGGCAGGAGGCAACGGGAAGGGGGAGCCCGTCATACTTGGCCAGTTTGGTGAGTGCTCAGAGAAGACACACTGTGTGAACAGACGGGTGAATGGACAGATAATGGGACAGATGGATAGATAACTGGATTTACAGAGGACTGGACAGGTAGATGGATGAATGGATGGATAAATAGTTGGGTAGATAGCTACAGACAGACGGTGGATGTGTAGATGGATATGCAAACAGATGGATATACAAACAGAAGGACAGACGGAAGGAAAGACGAAGGGATGGTTGGCGATGGCTGCACAGACAGATGGACTGCTGAGTGAATGAGTATACAGATAGATGGGCAGCAAGCTGGATGGATGGATGGATGGATGGACGGACGGACGGACAGACGGGGACTGAATAAATAAGTGATGCCATCAAGCTCAAATGTGGTGGCTTTCCTCCTGCTGTCCCCTCCATTCTCTGATCAAAGCTGGACACTGGCCAGCGCCCCAGTACTCAGAGATCCAGGCCACAAGAGCCTCTCCTCGGAACCCCCGATCCCTTGTGGGCCTTCTGCAGTTTCGGGCCAGCCTGGCCCAGCAGAAGACACTCACTCTCCCATGAGGCCTTTTCACCCAGGTTGCATCAGTCCTCGACTTGGAGCTGGGGACAAGTCACGCGAGACTGGGAGACGGGAGCTAGAGGGGACCCTAGACCTGGGTCAAGGGAGGTCTGGAGCTACAGGAAAGGCCCCGGAGGCTTCGCAGAGAGGTGGGCGGCAGGAGAAGGTCAACACAAGGCCAAGGGGCTATGCTCTTCCAGTGTCAGGATGAGCCCGAGGTCCTAGAAACAGCCCCTGCGTGCTTCGGTCACATGGGACAACACACCTGCCTTTGCGTCAGCGGCCGCGCCCACTGGGATGGCCTTCACCCTTGTCTTCCGGGCACCCTTCCTTGGCTTTTGGAGCACAGGTCTAAGGTTAATGTGCCGTGAAGCCTTCTCAGATCCTCTCCTTCCCAGGCTGGTGCTCGCCTAGCCCTCCATCAGCGAGGCCCCCTGTCATTTCCCCCGCCTCTAGCCTGCAGTTCGGTGAGGGCAAAACTGTATCTCGCGGGTCTGATGCCGTTTCAATGTTTGAGCAATGAGTGATTAATGGGGTTGATGGCGGTAGAGGGGTGCCTGGAAAGCACCACGATTCCGGGGAGCGGGGGCACTGGAAGGTACCGCACAGCCGGTCAGCTGGGGGAGGGGGTGATACAGCCACCGTGTGCCAGGGCTGTGCGCTACCGACGGCCTGGCCTTACCTTCAGCGCTACGGGCGTGTCCTCTAGGCAGTAGACCCTGAGGCTGTACTCCAGGGAGGTGCAGAGGGCAGGGGCGAAGATGGCCAGCTGGAGACGCTTGACTGCCGAGCGGGAATAGGACTCACCCGTGAACACGTAGGTGCCCAGCTGGTCCAACAGGATGTGGCAGGACCTGGCCTCCAGCTGGCAGTAGCAGGGCGTGTTCAGGGTTTCCTCGTCCAGGGTCACCACCTCCTACACGGGGAGGCAAAGAGGTCACCGTCAAGGCCATGGAGAGATCCACCCAGGTTGGGCCGGGAGAAGAGGGGCTTTCTTTCAGCTTTTGAGGCCTTCCAGGGCAGGTTCAGATAGTAGATCTGCCCCGCTTTCCCCCCCCCCCCCCCCTTCCAGCCTTGGCTCCTCACCTCCCAGTGGCCCTGGTGGGCCTGGGTCTTGAGCTGGAAGATCCAGTCGCCGGCACGGACTTCAGCACAGTGGGGTACCGTGAGGATGACAGGGCGGCACAGCAGGAGGCCCGTGGGCCCACAGGTCACTGAGGGGCTCAATACCGTCTGGGTCCCTTCTGAAAGCGGGCTGGGGACAGGGCAGAGGGCAGGGGGGAGGCAGTGAGGGCAGGCTTGAAGCTCAGCAAGGGACCGGTGTGGGCCTGCCACCTCTACCCCGGCTCTTGGGTGACAGAGGCAGGTCTCCACCCCTGGGCCCCCGGAGGTGAGGGGTTAAGGAGAGGCAGAAAGACGGCCTAGGCCTTGAGAGTGTGTTCAGACTTCTGCTATTCCACTGCAGCGTTCTCAGCTATGTGTTTGCTCGTATTTTCAAAGGTTCCGCACGCTTGGGATGCTTTTGGTTAAGCGTTGCTAAACTGCCCTCTGGGAAGCTGGTACCAGCCCGTGCTCCCTCCTGCGTGTCATGGGAGGGCCGAGGTCCCACACTCTTGTCAATATGGAGGTCAGGCCGTTTGAAAAAAATCTTTGCAAATTCGAGAAACAAAGAACTCCTAGTGTCTCATGGCTGTTTGAATTTCTATTTCTCTTGACTACAAAGTAGGCTGGCCATTTTTTCATAATCTACTGGCCACTGTGTGTGTGTGTGTGTGTGTGTGTGTGTGTGTATACGTGCTTGCATCAGAGAGTATGTGTGAATCACTTGTTTGTATCCTTTGCCCATTCTTGTAGTGAAATATTTACTTTTTTTATTGGTCTCTAAAGCCTCTTTACATAGTAAGGATAAGCCTCTTGTCGTATTGTAGCTACTTTGTCAATCGCCTTTCAGTTTTATGATTCGCTGTGTCGGTGCTGCACATTTTAAATGTGGACGTAATAAGATCTGTCAATGCTTTGCTTGGAAGGCTACTTTAGGATCTGGCTCAGATGGTGATATTTGAACCCAAGGTGGCCAGGCAGCAGGGAGAGGAAGAGAAGGGGGGCAGCCCATGCCAGACTGAGGTCTGTCCACTCACAGGGTGTTTTCTGCCTTGTTGATAAGGAGGTACATCTCGTAGAACTTGCCCTGGGGGATGGCTCCATTGGGTACCAGCAGGCTGACCCCTAGGGGCAGAAGGAGGTCAGCAGGGAGGGGCTGGAGGGGATCTAAGAGCCTAGAATGGGGGATGGGGGAGTGGGGGAGGGGGTTGGTTGGCTCCTAGCTTGGGGCAGAGGGAGAAAGGCATCTCCTGAACTCCAGGTGGTCACCAGCAAGGTGGGGGGACAGAAGCTCGGCGACTAGGTACAAGGGGGAGCCCAGGCCACTGACAGCTGTGGGTACATCTGCTAACACACGGGCCTCTAGCACTGCGGTGGGGTATAGAGATGGGGCAAAGTGCCAAAGTTCAAAGGCCCCAGGGCCAGCTCCAGCCCCAGATCAGTGTCACACTGGGAAACTATCAGCTGATGGCTCTGCTTTCTCAGTAGTGCTCTGTAGGCCTGTTGAATTACAAAGACATATTCCCTCCCACTTAACAGATAAGGTTTAGAGAGGGGCTGGCCCAAGGTTCCCCTGCCTTCGTGAGACAGAGAAACGCCTGGACCCCAAGTCTTCTATGTTATAGTCCCTTCTTTCCCCTGGACCGCATGTTCCCCATCTGTGAAATGGGATCAGGGAAGCCCTATCTTCTGCTGGGGGGAGAGGGGGGAGGGGCTGGGGATGCCTAGAGGGGACATGCGGAGGCCGGGCTGACAGGCGAGCGGGGCAGGGGGAGCCCACCTGTGCCCGGGATGCTGAGCCTCCCACCCAGGCAGCCAAAAGTGCCGCTGACGCTGCTCCCCGGGTCGCGGGGCAGGCCCAGGAGCTGCTGGGAGCCGAGGCTGGCACTGCGCAGGTGCAGTAAGTGGGCATCCCGGGTGTAGTCGCCGGAATACGTGCCGGGCGGCAGGACCCCCAGCAGGTCAGCCCCATCTGGCAGGCCTGGCCCCGAGCCGGTGGTGCTGGAGTTGTAGACCTTGATCTTGAGACTGGGCAGGGGGTCCAGCAGGGGCGAGTTGGTCATGGGGATCTTGTCGGCGGAGTCCTGGAGGGCATACACGGGCCCGCGGTAGATGCCGGCACTGGCCGTGAGGTCCGGAGGCACGGATGGGTGCAGGAGCTGTGGATTGTCTGCAGGGGTTGGGGCTACAGTCAGACCCAGCTGTGCCTCGCTGGCCCGGTCCCATCCTCTGCTCCCGCCGGGGGCCCTTCTGTTGCAAAATCCCACCCAAAAGTCCAGTGGGGGAGGCCCCACTCCAGTCTGGCCGGTGTGGCTGGCTGCCGTGCCCCTCTGGGTACCCTGCCTGCATCTGCCACCCCGGGTACTCCCAGGTCCTTACTGGGCCTCGCAGTCTTGAAGTTGACGGGGTGGAAGCCGCCAGTGAGGGCGGCCGATGAGTCGGTGATGTCCGTGTCAAAGTCCCGGCAGTTGCGGCGGTAAACCACCACCCCCACCACCATGACGACGCCCACGACGACGAAGATGGACACCACGAGGCCCGCGTACAGCGCCACGTCCCCCGAGGTCTCCAGCACTGCGGGGACAGGAGGGCTGGGTGAGGGGCAGGGGCAGACACCCAGGTCCTGGGACAGACCGGCGCCATGCTAGGTCCTCGTCTGAGCCCTCGTGACTGGCCGGGACCGCAGACAAGCCTCAACCTCTCTGCGCATCAGTCTCGACGAGTAAAACGGCCTCAGATCCCCTATCTTGCTTCCCTCCCGGTGCAGAAAAACGCAAGAGGACTCATGGGCAGTCCCAACAGGTAACTCCTTCCTCACTGCTGAGAATGAGACAGTGTCCTGTCCCAGCCAGGATGCAAACGGAGGCCCTCGCTGCGGCCTGTAGCACATCCCAGGGCCGGAGGTCCCGGCTCCCGGTAATCTCTGTAAGCAGCTACCCTGAGCTCAACTTGCATCCTGGGCTGAGGGGAGGGGATGGCGGCAGAGGGGGAGCAGGAGGAGGGAATGAGATGCAAGGCGATGGGGTGGAGAGGAGGTGAGCAGGTGGAGGGGAAGGAAGGGGCTCAGGGGGGGCCACCCACCGGCTACACTTTCCTCCCCCAGGCAGGCTGCCACACAGCTGCAAGTAACCCCACACGGCCCAGGCAGGGAGGTGGCATTGAAACGATGACAGGCATTCTGTGTCTGCGTTGTCCCACGTGACAGCCGCTAGCCACGTGTGGCTAACGAACAACTAAAACGTGGCCGCTCTGACTGAGGCACTCAGTCTTTAAAAATGTATTTAGTTTTAACCAAGTTAAATGGAAGTGGGAAGAGCCACGCGTGGTGAGTGGCTAGGACACTGGACAGCCCACAGGCCGAGCCAAGATGCCTGCTCTTCCCTCTTTTTTGTTTGGGGACCTCCAGGAAGCCAACGTCCGGTCTCCCCTCCTGGGAGGGCCCGCGGACAGGGAGGCCTGCTTTCCCTGCCTGGACCCTTCCAAGCCCCACTTTCCTGGTGCCGACTGAGCCTTTGGGAGGCAGGGCACAGCTCAGTCCTGGCGTCCGCCCACTTCTGCCACCTTCTGGCCCCATCTCTCCTCGGTGGCCCTCACTCTTGGGCTCCCCGGAGGGCCCTGGCGCCCGGGAGAGCTGCCAGGAGGCCCTCGGGGCTCGGCTCTGCCTCCTGATGCTCTCCCTAACCATCGAGGGTCACCTGATAATCGCTCACCAGTCACGAGCCTGGTCCCCCTGTGAGCTGGGCCCAGGGGCCCACTGCTGATTTTATGAACCCAGAATTATTTGGAAATTATGGTTTAATTACCACAGGCCGATCTGCCCGAGCCGCTTTACTGCTCTGGTGTGGCCGCAGGACGGCCTGGGGGGTAAGTGGGCCAGACCCCCTCGGGGCTGACGCTAGGAGAACCTCGCTGGGGGATACAGTAGGGGCACCGGAAGGGACGGTATGGGCCTCTGCACTGCAGAGAGGAAGGCTGAGGGGACAAGGCTAAGAGCACCGGCGTGGGTCACGTAAGTACTGATGTTCAAATCCTGGCTGAGTCCTTGGATAAGTCCCTTCTCTCTGAGGCTCATCTTCTCCCATAATGGGAGGGTCGGGATGGTGTCCTTTCTGTGGGCTGAGGGTCTGTCTGTCTGCACATGACGGAGGGTGTGGCACGTGCAGCATTGGGGCCAAGGGGGTGGGGCCCATGGACGGTTGGTGGGGGGGCACCTTCAAGTCTCCCTATGCCCTGCCCTGCCCTGCACCCCACACCCTGGAAAAGCCAGCCAAGGAGAGCAAGGGTCCCCCAGAGAAAAAAGGACAGCCATGAAATGGGACTTACGGTGGCTTTTGGGGTCACTTAGAGTTTTCTTATCTGTCGAGGGAAATAAAGGGAAAGACAATGACATAGGTGGCAAAGAAAGGATGGTGAATGTGACAGGAAACGCGCAGATGAGGTGATGCACGAGGCGAGTGGGCAGAGGCCCCAGGGGCTGCTCCACCGAGGCCAGCGCTGGAGGCCTGGGGCCGGCCGGTGGGGCGGGGCGGGGTGGGGTGGGAGGGGCCTCATCCGGCTCGAGCTCCCGCCCGGGGGCCCCGCCAGGCGCAAGGACTCACTCTGTACGCACAGCCCGTCGGTGCAGTTCTTGGAGTCGAGCAGGGTCCCGCTGCAGTCTCGGCCTCCGTTCTGGGGCGGGGGCGCCATGCACTCGCGGCTGCGCCAGTGGGCACACTCAGTGCTGCAGGCTGACCACTTGCTCCACTCCGTCCACGCTCCGTCCACTGCAGGAGCACAGCACACGGCACGTGGGGCACAGGCGTGCACAGGTATGCGCGCAGAGCACAGCGGTGCACGCGCACGCGCGCACACACACTACGGCAGGAGGGGAGCCCAGGGCACACAGCGGTGCACACACACACACACACACACACATACACACACGCACTCCAGCAGGACGGGAGCCCAGGACACAGAAGCCACACGAAGAGATCCATCCACCCATGGCCACATGGCCCCTTGCCAGCGCAGTCAGGGGCACCGTGCGGGCAGAGAGGACACAAACAGACACAGGAGGCCACTCACACAGGCACAGCCCGGTGCACCCGCGAAGACACAAACCCAAGGGAAATATACCACATGGTTCACGCAAACGTGGAAGGGGCGGGACAAAACCAGGCGCGCACAGACCCACAGACGCGCACGCGCAGACTGAGACAAAGGTGAGGGGAGAGAGGACCTTTGCAGGATTAGGGGCGGCAGCCAAAGTCTCAGGCAGGAGAACAGGCTCTCTGACCCCGGGCAGCGCTGGGACCCTGACCCACGGCCCGGAGGGTGGAAGGGCTCCCCTCCCTCCCCCCCGCCGGCAGACTGCAGCTCAGAGCCTCTCTCTCCGTCCCTCTAGCAGCCGGGCGCCGAACGAGAGGGCACAGGCCACAGCATCATGTCCAGCCTGCTCGGCCAGCTGTGGGCCCCAGAACAAGCACCACCATGGGGAGAGAGCGGCTGTCCCGACCGCAGCAGACGCCACGGCACAGAAGGCAGGGCTGGGGACCGGGGCGGGCTGGGTGTGGGCAGGACGCCCGCCGGCCCGGGGCCTCACCTGGGCACACGGTGGTGCAGGCGGTCTTTTGGAAGGCCTGGCCCTCGCAGAAGGCGCCTCCGTTGAGCGGGGCCGGGTTGGTGCAGGTCCGTGTACGTTTCTGCCAGCCACGGCCGCAGCGGTTGGAGCAGGGCGACCACTCCGCCCAGCTGGACCAGCCACCGTTCACTGCAAGGGCAGCACGTGTCAGCTGGTCAGCCTGGCTCTGCGGCCCGTGGGTCCCCTAGACCCCATCTCCAGTCCTGACAAGGCCCTTCTGCTGAGGCCTTTCCTAACTGGACCCCACCGGCTGCGGCACTGGGGGCTCAGTTTCCAGCAGACAAATCTGGCTGTGACCGTCAACACTGGAGGGGACCGGGGGGCGGGGGCGGGTCACTGTCTGTTCCCAGCCCCATTGTGCGATGGCAAGCAAAGGTCCAGGGAGGGCTGACGCTTACCCAGGGTCACCTGGTAATGGGTGACCTGTGCCTGAAACCCAACATAGGGTTCTTTCTACCATACTCGGGGCATCTCAGCTATAGCTCTGCCCCTCCCAGCGGAGGGAACAGCAAGGAACATCCTCCAGGCCTGGGCAGCGGTTCTGCACTCTGCTGGGTCACCAGGCTTGGGAGTGAGGATGCTGACGAGGCCCTGTTCTAGCCCCAAGCCCACGAGTGCCTGACTCGACCACTAGCTGCTGTGTGATCTTGGGGAAGGCACCTCCCCTCTCCTGTCCACCAGGGTCCTGCCAACCTCCTGTGTAGGGTGGGGTGAGGTGGGCATATGGCCCAAGCTGCCCCTCCCCCCCCCCCCCCCCCCCCCCACTCAGGACCCGTACCGAAGACAATGACCGTGGCAGTGGTGCTGCGACGCTTGGCCACGATGTTCTTGGCCACACAGGTGTAGTTGGCCGTATCTGCCAGGCGGGCCTGGCGGATGATGAGGTTGTGGTCGATGGTGAGCAGGAAGTTGGTGTCCTGGGTGGGGTCGATGATGTCCTCATTCTTGAGCCATTCTACCTACAGGGATGGGGGTGGGGGGCATGAGGGCCCGCTACCTGCTACCTGCATCTCAGGGAGTGGGCCCTCTCTGGAGGGGAAGGGAGGCCCGGCCATAAACAGGACCGCAGTTCTATCCATGTCTACCCGCGGTGGTGACAGAGTGAGGCTGGACCTCCACGGGCCGGGCCCCGTGGCAAATACTGCAGAACACAGTGGTTGCGACGAGCACCCCACCAGCTAGACGGCCCTGGGGAGGGGCTTAACACCAGCCTCGATTTCATCATTCGTAAGGCAGAATTTATTAGCACCCACCGCATAGGGCTGATGCAAGGATTAAATAAGTTAGTGTGCAAAGTGTGGAGGACGGTACTTGACTCCCTGGACGTGCAACACAAGTGTTAGCCCTTCGCCGTTAGGGCAAAGGCCACGTGCTCGGACACATGCACGGTGAGGCCCTTTGGCATCCACAAAGCTGGGACTCCGGCTTCTGGGCGGGGGAAGAAGATACAGCCACAGGCACCTCCGTTGCAAGAGACTCAGCCTGGGGCCTGCTCAAGTAGCCCGTGGGGATCTGGCCCCAGCTCTTCCCCATCCCGAGGGGTTATGCCTGTGGAGGGCCGAGCTGGGGTCTAGCACACGCCAAGTTCTGCAGAGGCCGTAGTTCTCTTCTCTGTCTCAAGCCTCGATATTCCCATCTATGAAACGGGGAGAGCTCTGGAAGGCTGAGGCATCATGGTCTCTGCCATGCCAAGTATTCTCCTCGTCCCCGCTCACCTCAGCCACAGGCACGCCCTCTGGTGGGCGGCACTGTAGGAGAACCTCCTGGTCCAGGGGCACCTCCTTGCCCAGAGGCTCCTGATCGAAGTTCTTGCGCAGGTCTGGAAGAAGGAGTGGAAGAAAGAAGTGGGGTCACCAGGCACAATTGGGCCGAACAGAAGCCTCACGCGTCCCACTCTGGCCACTAGGGGGCAGTGCACACCAAGGAAACTGGGCTCTGCCTGGGCATCTTCTCCGAAGTGGGGGCCTCACCAGGTGGGGTTGGGGGAACAGGTCTCCCTCCCTGACGCTGGGATCCTAAGCACACAACAACCCAGGCTGGTGAGGAAGCTGGCAGCTCCCTTATACAGACGTAGCTATAAAAGGCTGTTAGAAATCCTGAGGCCAGAGGTGGCTTAAGTTCTGGGTCCAGGAGGCCTTTTCTGAGCTGGCATCCGTGTGCCCTCATGTCTCTGCAGCGGGCAAGGGATGCCCCCACAGCTGTGGAGTTTCCTCTCCAGGGGGCGTGGGCAGGGGGAAGGGGCCCAGGGGAGCGGGGTGGGGGTGTCAGGACGGCCTACATGCGATGCGGACGTAGGCCCGGCGACTCTTGGTGGTGCCCGCGGAGCTCCAGGCCACGCACTGGCACCAGTAATCCTCCAGCCCGAACAGCTCCTCCACCTGCTGCCGCGACACCTCGATCTGTACCTCTCGTACCCGCAGGCCTGAGAGGAGGAGACAGATGGCATCAGGGGGCGGGTCTGAGGATAGGAAGCACGGGACGTGGCACCAGGACCTCTGTCTCTGCCAAGCGCTTCCATTTCCATCTATTTTCTCGTCTCTTCCGACTCCACCCTGGCCCCAGCCACCACTGCCACTCCCCTGGAGACTGCAAGGGCTAACACAAGCCCTCTGCCCCCTCCAGTCCGCTTCCTGCCCCGCAGCTGGTGTGCGCTCCTCACAGCGCACAATGCCACGCGTCCCCTGGCTGTGCCTCCAGTCCTCACGACGTGAAGACCCAGATCCCCCACGTGGCCTTCTGGCCCTGCACAGTCTATCCACTACAGCCTCACCGGGCATCTTCCAGTTCCTCATGGTCTCCCCTGCCACAGGGCCTTTGCATACCCAGTCTCTTGCCTGGAACCCTCTTCCGTCACCTCTGTGCCCAGTGGACTCCCGGTCGCCATCGGCTCTGGGCTGGGCCTCACTTCCTGAGGGAACGCCTCTCTGATCCTGGCCCATCTCCACCCACTCTCAAAGCACCATACTGGACACTGGGCTGCGTAGTTATCAACCCCCGCCCAGCCTGACTTCCCCACGGCCCTGACTGCTATCTGGAACTGTATTATCTACTGATAATTTGTTTGTTAAATATTTCCCGCGGGAGAATAAAGCAGGGCTTTGCCCTGCTCACTGCTGTGGCCCAGGACCTGGCCCAGGAAAGGTGCTTCAGAAATACGTGAAGAAAGCAGGTGGCCTGTCTCTGGTTAGGAGCTGGAGCTGGGGGGAGGCCCCTCTTCCTAGGACCTCTCAACAGCTCCCAACCAGGGCCTGGGGGCTTCCCTGCATAACAGCATCCACCAGCCTACCCAGAGAGGGGTCACACACTCTCCTGCCAACCTTCGATAAAAGCCCCTTGTGCTCAGGGAACGAGTGAACCCTCTGGATGACGATGCCCATCCAAAGCTCTTCCCCAAAGCTTGTGGGAGGGCTGTGAGGCCCCCTCCTCCAGGAAGCCCTTCCTGACTGTCCCCAGCTCAGAATTCCTAAAGCTGTTCCTCCCTGCCACGTGTCCCAGCTCACCCTCTCATGCCCGCACATGGGCTCTGATGAGCCTCTCGAAGGCGGGATTGTCAGCTGTCCACTCTGTGGTACTGTGGCATGATGGTCAAGTGTAGGGTTGGGTGGCTGGGCAGGTTTGAGTCCTGGCCCCACCCTCACTCCCCAGCTGTGTGACCTTCACTAAGTTACTCAGCCTCTCTGAGCTTCTGTTCCCTCATCATAGTAAAACACTCGGGGTAAACTCTAGAGCGATCATGGCAATCACTCTGCCATAGCACCCAGCCAAGGCTGAACACAAATCTACTCGGGAAGGTCATTTGGGTCTCATCTAGCCCCTTCCTTCCACATATGAAGAAACTGAGGCTCAGAGAGGGTCAGTGGCAGGTCCAAAGTCCCACCTCGAGGTATCGGCAGAGCTGAGACCAGCTATCTGGTATCTTGCCCTGGTTAAACCTCTGTCTCCAGATACATGACCTCTTTGGACCTTTCCAGTGAACTCATTGCCTTAACTCTCCCGCACCATGGGGTAGGATGCCCTTTGCCTGAGGAGCCCAGACAGTGAGGGAAACCCCCTCCCGATGGCCAGGGATCTAAATGCGAGGGGGCTGGGGTTCTGCCCCTGGGGAGCACCGGGAGGGCAGAGGCTGCTTCAGAGGGATGACGCTGGCTGCTCACAGGGGCTGCCTGGAGTCCTGGCCTTTGACCAATGCTGCACAGCCCAGGGCGGCACAGAGGGGGCCCCCGCCCCTTATTCACTAGGCTGTGAAACCGACAGGGGGGTCCCTCTCAAGGGGGTCATCCATCCAGCCCAACCGCTGGACAGAGAAATCATCACCCAGAAGGACAGGGACCTGCAGTCTCTCTGACTTGGTCCCCAGCACCAGGTGCCCCCGCCCCCATGCCCACCTCCTCCAGCATGGTGGTTAAGGGGCAGGTGGGACCTGGGCCAGGACACCCAGGACTGGGCTCTTGTCCTGACCTGGCACGAGCTGGTAGGGTGGGCTCGTCCTGCCTCTTCTGGCCCATGGCTATCATCCCCTGTCTTTCCAGAGCCACCAAGAGGGCCAGGGTGAGAGCAGGAGGATGAAACCAGCCATACTACTGCCAAGGGAGTGCCCACAGGACCACAGTCTATTCTTTGTAGCTAATGGGGACAAGAGTGCCCCAATTTCTCGGGCTGGCATGGCTCGTGAGCCCGGTACCAGGGGAGTAGATGCCATGCTGTTACTATTACTACTAATTGCAGGGTTTTTGAGAGGCCCCAGGGGGGTACACCATCCCTCTGCTCTGCCTGGACCCCCACAAGTGACCTCTGATACAGCCCGGAGGGGCTCAGGGGGACAGAGAAAGAAGGACAGGCTTCAAGAGGAAAGAGGCCAAGAAAAAGCCAGAAAGAGGACGGAGGAAATGGGGGTTTACTGAGCGCCTGGCACTTTACGCCACCTTGTTCCACACCCACCGGGACCTTCCGTTAACATCCCAGTTTACGACGAGAGGACCTGGGGCTCAGAGAGGGTGGGTGACTTTCCCAGAGCCACACAGAACAGGGAACAGGGGCAGCTGGGGTATGTTCCTTTTTTTTCTCTTTTCAACATTCCTTTTTTTTATTTTTAGATTTTGGGTGAGCCTGACACTCTAAATCTATTTTTTAAAATGCTTTCAGAATTTTGGTAAAATATACATAACCCAAAACTTACCGTTTTAACATATACGGTTTGGGGTGGCATTAAGTACATTCTGGGGTATGGTTTTAAGGCCTGGGTGGTTCTGAAATCTGCGAGCTTTTTCCAGGAAAAAAGAAGTCGGAAGGAGGCAGAAAGGAGAGAGAGTATGTGGTGGCGGGGGGGGGGGGGGGGGTGGTGGTGGCAGACAGACAGACATAAGGGAAAAAAGATGGACACAGAGAGACAGGGGTGAGAAGGGGGAGAGGCAGGAGAGACAGAAGGAGAGGAGAGACGGCTGAGAAAGGAGGAGAAGGACGAGGGAAGGGGTGAAAGCCTCAAAACCAAAGCTGAGGCGGGCTGTGGGGCCAAGGACCCCCGGAGCCCGGGCTTGGCTGGGCCTGCCCGACACCGGCCACCTGCAGGTAACCAGCAGCAGACGTCCCCTCCCTGGCCCGAACCCCGGATAGGCTCTCCACCCCAGAGGGTCCTGTACTGTAAACGGGGGCCTGGGGACGGATAAGCAACCACCTGGCCTCGGGGGCCCCACTGGGGGTGCCCCGGAGACCCCAAGTTCACCTCACCCTCGGGATCTGGGCTACATCCTATAGCGCACCCTCCGTGGTTATTTACGTGACATCACCAACCTCTTGTTTAAACTGAAACCAACTGATGTCTATGAAGGAAACGCAGCATTCTTATGAAAAGAAAGAATCACTTCCCACAGACACTGAGGCCCTCCCGCACTCACGATGGTCTAGGATTCTAGTTGCGTGCCTGTGGGGGGCTGGGGGGGAGCTCTTTGTTAAACGGGGAGCACAGCAGGTGCTGGGGTGTGTGTGCGTGTGTGTAAGAGCTCTAGCCCCCCACCCCCACCCCCGCCCCCAGACTGCTCCGCGATGTAAGCCAGAGACAGAGAGAAACCAGAAAAAGAGTGAGCACTCAGCAAGGATTCGGTGCACTTTCATTTGGTAGCCCAAAGTCAGACTGGGACAACCCTTGGGGAAATACTGATCAAGGGTGAATCCCAGAGGGGAAACTGAGGCGGCGGATGGGGGCGGGGGGGAAGCCACGGCCATGTGAAGTCTCACAGGGAGCCCAAGGTGGAACGCCTGGGCCCAGGTGTGCTGGGGGTGACCGGACGAGGGGGGGGGCAGGCTCACCCGTGGCCTCATCCAGGCCCTCCTGCATGACGTGGTCATTCTGGCTGACCCACTCGCCGTTACACTTGAAGTAGATCTGCGTGGCGGGGAAGGCGCGGCAGCGCAGCTCCACGGGCTTGTTCTTCACGATGTAGGCATCCTGTGGCTCCTGCAGGAAGTGGGGCAGGGGCTCAGCCGGCGCCGAGGGGAAGGAGTCGGGGAGCACCTCGCTGCCGGAATCAGTGCCTGTGGAGGGAAGGCGGGCTTCGTGAGGCTGCAGGCTCGGAGGAGGGGTGGGCAGCTGGAGACCAGCTGGGATGCCCTCCGTGACCTCCCGGGGGCCTCAGTTGCCCCATCCCACCCAGCTTTGAAGAGCCTGTGCTTTGGACACACCAGTCCTAGCTCTCTGATACTGTGTGATTTGACTTGTTTCCAGGAGGAGCAGTCAGGGTGGCCCGGGATGCTGAAGCGATCCGTCCGGGCGAGGATACCGCCCCCCTAGCCCTCTCCAACGTCCCCTGCACTGGACCTCCGGAGCCTCCCTCCAGTGTCCCGCGGCGATGTCGCAGCAGGTGAAGGGTGGGAGCGGGTGACTGTGCCTGGAGCACAAACCAGGCCAGCTCTGCCCTGAAGGCACAGCTGCCCTTTGCAGCCAGCCAGGCTGATGGAAGTGGGGAGACAAGCCGGGGTCCACAGAGGCGTGGCATGGGGTGACGTGGGGCGGTCGCGCCGGGCCTGGGCTCCTTGGTGCTTGGCCCGCCCCCTCCTCCAGGAAGCCCAAGGCAGACAGCCGCATAGAAATGGAGCCCCTCTTCCCAGCAGCCTTTACCCAGAGCCTCCCCTCCTCTGGACTGTTGTCTCTGCCGCAGCAAAATCCACACCCTCCACCCTAACAACAGACAAGGAAACTTCAGAGCCTGGGAATGCAGATAGGCTGTGCCTGCAGCAATGTCCTCCCCCAAAAGGGGCCAGATGGAAACCCTGGCCCGCCTGCATCCCTGGAAAGAACAGCGCCTCAGGAGGTGAGACAAACAGGAAGGGAGAGGGGCTGGCCACCACCAGTAGTGGGAGGGAGGGAAACCAGGCCAGGCCAGGCTATTGGTTTGCAATCCACTTAGGAAAAATGACTTTCCAACACCAAGTGCCAAATAATCAGGTGGCTGGGACAAGCGGTGGGGGGCTGTCCTCCTCTGCGAAGCTCCAGAGGAAACCATGAATTAAGCCGCAGGGGTGTGCATCTGCCCAGCCCCTTAGAGCCACCCGTGGCCCTGTCACTGTCCTAGCTTGATTTGGGGGGGGGGTTCCCCAGAGGCGCAAGTGGTCCCTGGGATCAGGCACTTGTCTTTCAACCCAGGAGGCCACGATGGGACATGCTCAGTGCCAAGGCATCCCCCTATGGGCCAAGGGGGCTAAAATGCCCAAGCTAGGCCATCCCTCAGTGGACCAGGTTGTCACTGGCTGCTGGCTCTGGGTCCCAGGGAGGGGGGCAGCTGTGTGTGTGTGTGTGTGTGTGTGTGTGTGATCCATGGGAACAAAGGCGAAGCTGACAAGAAGGTGTGA
Source organism: Felis catus (assembly GCF_018350175.1). Classification (NCBI taxonomy): domain Eukaryota; kingdom Metazoa; phylum Chordata; class Mammalia; order Carnivora; family Felidae; genus Felis; species Felis catus. The sequence goes on along the minus strand of NC_058378.1, from coordinate 32,059,297 downwards.
ATCCAGCTCCATCCAGCATGTTCTGTGTGCCCCTAGGACAGAACTCCGACGTCATTACCTCATCTCTGAAGATGGCAGGAGGTAAACACCCTCCTCTGGACTGTTTTGGGGACCACACGACAAGCCTGAGTGCCCAGGAGCGGCCTGGCGCACAGTAGGTACAAGTCGCAGCGTGAAAATGGCAACGAATGCTCACCTCCCACTCGGTGCTGTATTTTTAGTTAACAATTCTGTAAGGTATTTAAGATTAGTCTTCAGTTTGTAGATGGGGAAGCTGAGGCTCAGAGAAATTAAGCAACTTGCTCGAGGGCACAGAGCCAGCAAGAAACAGACCCAATAAACAGACCCTGGTGTTTGGGGAGCCGCCCAGGGCTCCACACCGCCTTCACTGGAGTAGCTCCGGGACATGGCGGGTGTCCCCACATCTGAGGATCTTAACAGATCCTGACACTGGCCAAGACCCTCCAATTCCAAGAGCTCTCTCATTAAAGGGTCAGCAAGGCCGGGACTGCCCTTGTTTCAAAACTGAAGACCATCCAAACGGGGTGATGACGGACACGAGGCCCCCGCTTACTGAGCAGCTGCCCTGGGAAGAGCCCCGAAGCATTCCGGGTCATAAAACAAACTTCCCTCTGCCAGGCAGGGAGGCACCTTCTTGGTAGGTAAACCGGCAGCCCCTAGGTTCTGGGAGCTTGAGCGGTTGATGGCAAGATGAAACAATGCCCAGGGAGCTGGACGCTGGCCTCCCAGTGGCCAGAGCGCAGGGTGCAGCCAAGAGGTCGTGTGGGCGGCAGAGCCCCATGCCCACCTCCCGCTGCCGGCACCCTGCTTCTGTCTCAGGCCGGAGGGGTGAGAGGCAGGTGCAGGCTTGAGACTGAGACACCCCTGGGTCTGAAGTCGCCCTTACTGACCTCAGGCACCCCCCCCGTCCGTGACATGGGGTACCGGGCCTCCCTCTGGGGGGTGGCGGCCATCAGAGAAGGTGCGTGGGAGCCCGTGGTGCAGGTGCATGCCAGCTCTGCCTTCCAGCCACGCGGCCCCCAGCCCCCAGGTGATGGCTGCCGTGGCTCTCTGCGGCACTGCGGGCTGTATTTACGACTTTGTTTTATCACCCTAATGCGGCTCATTTATAAAGCAGGCGCAGACGCGGCTGAGCAAAGTAAACATTAGACATCCATTAGTGCAGCAGGCCCCGAGTCTGGCGGCCCCCGGCCCCGCCCTCCTGCCCCAGCCCTCTTCTCCACCCCTGCACGAAGCTTCATCTCTGGCCTTGGCAGGGCATCCTCATCGATGCGTCTCTGGCATGGCAGTGCAGGGTGGCTCTAGATGTAGCTGCTTCCCCCTTGCGATGCCCCCGCCCCCCAGGCATCCTGGATTCAGATGCCGCCAGGAGACAAGAACCAGGTCTGACCTGAGAGTTCCTCCCCAGGTGGACCACCGGCAGCCTACAGGCTTGCCAGGCACGTAGTAGGTGCTCAGTGAAAGCAGATTAAATAAAAGTGGGGGTGGGGGAGTGCTGCCAGAGCCTGGGGAACAGCTGAGCTGGGTCCCCGCCCTCATCAGTGGACACTTTTCCTCCACCTTGGCCCTGGCTTGGGTCCTCGCGGCTGAGGGCCACCTGAGCCTGCCGTGTGGGGGCCAGCCTGGAGGGAGAAGAGTAATGGCGTCTCAGGGTTCCCGGATGCTTACCCTGCCCGATGCTGTCACAGGGCACTTCATACGAACTCACGGAGTCCCTGCAACAAGGCTGACAGAGGCCCCTCAACTTCTTTGGTTTTTAGTGTCTTGGTAATTTTTACCCCAAGATTCAAAAGGAATTCCTAATGGTTTATTAAGCAGTTAGCTCTGAACAACTTGCGTGTGTGTGTGTGTGTGTGTGTGTGTCCTAACAAGTTGGTAGCCGTTTGAAAAAATTATACACCTAAACCGAAAGAAACAAATAACATTTGTACTCCATTCCTAAACCGCCCCAATGACTTACCAACGGGCGTGTGTGCACCACTTGGGCGCTGCACAAGTTCTCAAATCTTGGAATCAGACTGGAGCCTCCACCCTCCTGGTCTGTCTCAGAGTACCTCCAAACGCCCAAATCCCACCTTTGCAAAGACGTGAGGCCACGTAAAGGGAAAAAGCGCGATGCGATGTCGAAATCATAAGCTACCTCGAATCAACAGTTGCCGCTGTGTCTTGCAGCTGTTTAGTGGGTCTGTGTTTCCTCGAAGGTTAATAATACCCCGCTGCGCCCCCTGGGAATGTGTCGCGGCACCCTGGGGTGCTTCGGCGCACGGTTTGGGAACCACAGCCCCTATGCCCTACTAGGCACGATCATCATGCCCGTGCTACAGATGAGAAACAGAGACCAAGCGAGGTGAAGTAAATGGCACAGAGCGACACAGCTAGTCAGTGGCAGAGAGCTAGGGAGCAAATCCGGGCAGCCGGATACCGGAATCTGACTTCTGAACCGTAACTGGCATTTATTTCTACGACAAAAGTGTGGAACTACGTGCCAGGTACTTGCCACCCTTCACCCCATTTACTCTCCACATACCCCAAGGTGAAGATTATCTTCCCATTTTCCAGACGAAGCCACAGGGCATCACGGGACTTGCCCGAGGTCGCCTCGTCAGTGGGAGGAAGCGCCAGGTCCCTCCCTCACCTGCCTCCCTGGTTTCCACTACGGTCCTCCCCTTAGCTCCATCTTTACAGAAGAGAGAGACACCTCAGGAGAGTCCCCCGCGGAAGAGAGCTTGCACCTGCCAGGCCAGATCCGGATCTGGATTTCCTGCTGCCGGGAAGATGTCCCACGTGAAGTGCGTTTTTCTAATAGACCTCATTTAAAATGCAACCTGCCTTCGCAGCCACATACGCGAGTGGCCCAGCCGTCCCACGATGAAGGTATGGAAGACGCACAGATGTAACCACACACGCTGGAGAAGAGCAACCCCTGGGGCCAGGGGCTCGGGGCTTGCACCCCAGCTGGGGACTGGCATTGCTCTTGGCCCCCATTTGGCCAGGAAGCTGGTCGAGCCAACCCCTCAAGGCCTACTCTGGTTCGATCACTTTGAGATGGAATCTGTCAGCGTGTGACGGTGTCCTACTGGGTAGATTTTTTCTTCCTGAAGCCAATTTCCCTAAAGCGGGGTCACCTTTTTGGCCACTGTTATTCCTAGCTCAAAGGCCCAGCACAGACTGTGGTCCTAAAGCAGAAGGTGAGGGGAGCCTGGGGGCAGGAGGGAGGGAGGAGGAGGAACTATTTGCTGCTGGACTCTCCCAGCCGTGCCCAGGTTCTCCCGCCCCAGGTCTCAGATCGAGGACCGCCAGCACCTCCAGGGGGGACCTCTTGTGGGTGCCATTCAAACCCTCACTTCCAATTTCCCCACAGCTGCCTGCATGAGGGCTCCTGTCAGCCTGTCTCACTCGGATGCAGCCTCACAGGAATAGAGGTTACTTCAAGGGCCATCTTGAACAACATCCCCCATCCACTCTATCCAACCTTGACTCACATACCTCCAGGGACAGGGAACTCACCACTGCTTTTCTCCTTTGAACAGACCTAACGGAAAAGTCCTCCTTACTTTCGGCTGAAATCTGCTGTCTGAGGTTCCCACCATTGCTACAAGTTTAACCTCTGAGGTCACGCAAAACAGCGTGCTTCCTCTCCCTCCCGCATGACAGCTTCCAGCCTCTGGGGCGTGCAGCTGCCTGCCCTGGCCTTGTCGCCTTGCTTTCAAATATTCACGAGACACGGCTTGACACCCCCTCACCACCAAGCTGGCTTCCTCACGGACGAGTTCGGGTTTGCTCACAACCCACTTAAAATGCGGGAGGAGAGGTAACCAGGGTGGGTCTGGCAGCGTCGGTGTCCCCCCCCCCCCGCCCCCGAAATGTTCAGGACGGGGTAACCAGGCCCTAGGAGAGGAGCGGAGCTGGCAGAACAGAGCTGTGAGCCTGACAGGAGGACCCGGCCAGGTGCTGGACCCGGGCAGGACTCAGTGTGGAGACATAGGCCCCCACCTGACAGGGAAGAAGTCAAGGCCACAGGCTTAAGAGGTACCAGCACCTAAGCCACTGGAATAAGCAGGAGCCAGGGCCTTGGAGGCGAAGGACGTGGCTTCAGGACCAAAGGGAAGAAACCGTATGTTCCAGAGCTGCCGCTGAGAGGAGTGAGAGGCTAGAGCTGTGTGCTCAGATATTCCTGAATGAGAAACCCTCACAGAGGGCTTCTGCTTCCCTTCCGGGGACCCCAAGAGGAATGGGTTCAAACCCCCACTCTGCCACTGAGACCTTGGGGAGGTTGTTTCACCCCTTGGGGCCTCAGTTTCCCCACCTGTAAGAAAGGGGAGAACAGGCAGAAGCACAGGAAGTCACAATCAGAGAGGGGCCTGGAGTCTCGCATTCTATCAGCTCAGAGAAGGAAAGCGAATGATCAACATCACACAGCAAATCAGTAGCCAAGCCGGGCCAGAGCGCGGCTTCTGATTCGGGACTGAGGAGGAAACTTCGGGGAAAGGCACGGTCTCCGTATGTCCCCTGCCTGGGATGGAAAGTCACTACCATCCATCTCAGCCGGGTCTGGCCCAGGGCAGAGACCTCAGCATTAGGCTGAGGTGGTATGCGGGGCCTTGACATCCCCGCCCACTCTTTTTGTCCCCAGGTGGGTGACAAGGCCAGCCCTGAGCCCCCTAGGCTCAGCACCAAGAGGCGGGCATCTCCAGGGCTGTGTCTCCAGGGCTGGCTGGCGGGAGGCGGTGCCCACACCGGTGGGGCAGGACTGGGAGGAGAGAAGGGGAGCAGGCGGGAGGTGAGGGAGCGAGAAACACCCCACGCTGGGCACATTTATCATCAGCAATCAGTCTTTCTCTAGCCCCTGGACACGGGCTAATTCCCGCCAGACTTGACCTCCCACTGCATGGAAAATCTCTTCCATTCACCGTGAGGCTGATGTGCTCAGTGGGGAGTGGGGAGGGTGGGGGGGACGGAGGCCACTTATTATTATGTTTTAAAAACACATAAACCCCCCATGGAAGGACCCCTCCCTGGACACAAAGCCCTTCTTCCATCTGGCCCTGGCTTCTGGCGGCTGTGGGGTTCAGGCTGGGGCCCCCCTCAGAGGTGGTTACAATGGCCGTTACTGATGACAAATGGGGGCTGGCGGGCTTGGGGGACGCGGAGCTACTTCTAACAAAGGAGGCCCCTTGCGCAGCCCTTTTCCCATACCCTCTGTAGACCTGCCTGTGCCCATGACATCACTTCCTGTGCTGGCCACAGGAAGTGGCCTCACGGAGACGGCCAGCTGTGGCAGGAGCCTGCATCCTGAAGGGGGGTGTCTGGCTGATCCTCAATGTCTCCCCTGGAAGGGCTCAGGGGCAAGCGAAGGAACTGACGGGAGGCTGGAGACGAGGCCCCAGGGTGGGCTCAGAATCCTGGAATGGAGCCCAGGCCCATTTTATTGGGGGTCCCACTGCTTACAAAGTTGGGAGGGACACTACAGTTACTGGGCTCAGGCTCCCAGGGGTACCTGGGGAGGCTGTATTCCACACTCAAGGGTCCAGGCCCTCCCTCCCCACCTTTCCTTCGGTCACTGGACTCCCTCGGCCTGGGCGTCTCTAGGGCTAATTTTAGGCTCCCCTTCCGAGCCCCGGGTCCCAGCGTGTCACTACACCTGGAGGCTTGGGCCCTCAGGAGGGGGCATTCTGCTTCCCCCTCTCTCTCTGACAATGGGCTCAAAGCCCTCTCATCCATCACATTCCAGATAGTGACCAGTTGCCAGCACACGATGGGATAACACACATGAGCAGCACGACAATCCTGGGACGTAGGCGGTCCATTTCACAGATGAGGACCCCGAAGCTCAAGGAAATGAATAAAAAAGACATGCTCAGACTCATAGCTGCCAAGAAACCCAAAGCTCTTCTTGTTAAACCACAGGCCTCCTTTGGCCCACCATGCCCCCGAGGGATTAGCAGGGGAGCACCTATTCTCCTGCCCATTTTGCAGATGAGCAAATGGAGTCTCTCCAGAGTTTACTAGCTTGGCTGGAAGGGAACAGGGTCTTGGCTTCCTGACCCCAGCACCTGGCCTCCCTACCTCCACGGGCCTGACAAGTCCTAGACTTGTTCTGGGTGCCCGGGCCAAACAGGGATCCAACCTCGCCCGGTGCAGCCCCCGAGACATCACAGTCAGACACGCATCCTCATACCAACAGACACACGCAGACCCCCATGCACGGTCCCAGTCCACAACCTGTCTCCCCTGGATGCCCAGGGAGCCCCAACTGGGCTGGGGCAGTGACTCCTGTCTCTGGGCCGTTTACGTCCATGCTCTAAGACAACAGCAGTGGCTCAGGCCTGTGGGGACCCCTGTGTTTGGTCATCTCTCCTCCGTTCAGAGTTAGGATGGGGCGGGGGGTCTGAGCTGCACTTTCAGCCTCTACCAAACACCCAGCTGCTGGGAGTCCTATGTCGGGAGGCCTCCTTTCTCTCCCTGGCATCCCGCCCACATTGCTGATGGACCTGGAGGCTGCTAGATAAACCTTCTAGATGTGCCTCAACCACATGGCTGCCCCCACCACCACCCCCTTCAGTCTCCAAGCCCATGTGCTCCCGCTCAGACCTCCTCACTGTGCTCCCTTCTTCGCTGCACTCCCCTCACAGCAGCCGGTACCATCTTATGAGACAGAAATAAATTCCTCCCCTGCCTACCCCCTCCCCTCCCATGGCTTCCATTTGCACCTGGAATGAAGTCCTACCCCTCACTGAACAGTCTGACTTCAGATGTTCACCCGTCACCGCTGTGCTCTAAGCCACCCATGCGTGTTTCCTGCCCCTTGAACGTGCCTCCTTTATTCCCACCGCAGGGCCTTTGCACTTGTCTCCTCCTGGAATGCGCGCGCCCCGCCGGCCAATCTCCCTGTGCTCCTGTGGTGACTCTCTGTCACGGAGACCTCAGTGCCACCTGCTCCTTCCCAGGTGAGGCCTTCCCTGACCCGCCAATGTACTCTGGTAATCCTCTGCTCTCCCCGGTGCTAGGTCTGGGGTTTACGGTTGTTTTGTTTGTCTGTTTTTCTGGACAGAGTTCATCTCTCTCTGAAATACCTTCTTCCTGTATTTGATTGTTTGCTGTCTGTGTCTGGACAGGTCTGCTCTCTGGAAGGCAAGCTCCTGGGAACCTGGAAATCCTGTTTGCTTGTTTAGCTGGGCCTCCTGGGGACGCAGGACTTTCTCTAACACCTGGGGTGGCAGGTGGAGGTGGGAGGGAGTGGCCAGAGGGGATGGCCACCGGTTGGGCTGACCTGAGCCATGGGGGGGCAGCCCCTTTGGAAACCCTATGCTGAAGGATGCCACTAACCTCAGGGACCATCTAATTCCTGTCCTCTAGAATGGAGATCAGAGAGGGTGTGGCCTGGCCTGAAAATCACACAGCACCTGAGCAGCAGAGCCAGTAGAAAAAACTGGACTCTAGACTCCCAGGGGAGGAGAAGGGACTGTATTTTAAAAAACCTCCTTAGGGGCGCCTGGGTGGCTCGGTCGGCTAAGCGTCCAACTCTTGATTTCAGCTCAGGTCATGACCTTACGGTTGGTGAGGCTGAGCCCCCTTATCTGGCTCCAGGTTGTCAGCCTGGGATTCTCGCTCTCTCTCTTTCTCTCTCTCTCTGCCCCCCCCACCCCTCCCCCCTCTCTTGTGCACTCTCTCTCTCAAAATAAATAAATTAACATTAAAAAAAAATCCTCCTTGTCCTTCTAATGAAAATGCTTTTTTTCCCTTGGCCTTTTCTGATTACAATTTGGGAAGAAACAAGAATGAAAATAAAACCAACCCATTCCCACCCCCCCGTGTCCCAGAATGAACACGGGACATCGGTCCTCTTGGACTTTTCTAGACACAACACATATTTTGTTACTTAATGAGGTGTCACCATATACAGCGGCATATTCTGTTTCCCTTGCAAGGCTGTTAACCGAAGACTTTTAAGCCGCTTTGAACCTACAGCGAAATGCACAAGGCATCTCTCTGGCGCTCGGCACAGTCCCACACATCACGTCACGGGCGCAGGCCAGCTGGCCCGGCTGCCCCTGGCACAGCTTTCCGGGCCGCCGGAGAAGCCGCAGGATGCGGACGCAGAGCTGGTGTGGGAGCCACTGGGCGGTGACATGAGGTTGGCTTTGCACGTTTGGGCGCTGGGCAGAAGGATGCCAGCATCCTGTCCCTGTGTTCTGGAAAAGTCAAAAAGCCCGTGCGTGCAGCCTCTGGCTCGGGGGCTGCCTGACAGACTCCCCTTGCAGGCAAGGTGCCTGCATGTTCTCCCGGGAAGTCTGGAGTCAGGCCTGTTCTTAGGGCGCTCCGAGGCACAAATTTCCCCTGCCTTCTCGGCATCACATCATGCTCTAGGGCTGCACAAGCCCTCCTCGCAGGGGGAAGACAACTGCCAACACTTTGCAAAGTGGAAAATCTGCTACGATCCTTGCCCGCTGCTGTTGGCACCATCACCACGCCCGGCCAGACCCTGCCCCGGTGCTGGCTGTGGGCCACCTGGCAGGCACCGGGGAGGCAGCTCAGACCCTGGGCTGCGGGCCCTTAGACGTGAGTCTAAGGCCTTCACGTCCAGAGAGGAGCAGTGACTTGTCCAAGGGCAAACAGCCAGTCAGTGGCTACAGCGACCCTGGTATCTTGGCATCACGTTCACACAAAGAGAACCACGGCAGGGACAGAGAGAAAGGGGGTGCAGACTCTGGCCTTTGCCCATCTGTGAAATGGGGCATGGGACGAAGGAGGAGAGATGAATAGAGGTGGAGGCCGAGTCACGGGGAGAGGAACAGAGGAAGAGAAACCTGACGGTGCCCGCGGCCGAGGGTGAGCGGAGCAGTGCGGGGGCTTCTCCTCGTACGTTTCCGAGCACGGAATCCACCTGGGTTTGCACTCGGGCCCTGAGAGCAAGGGAAGAAGCTGGCCATCCATCACGGGCCTTCGTCCACACTCCTACACTCCTGCTCTGCCTCTACCACGCGGACAGGACTGGGCTGAGGTTCTGTGACCCCAAGGAAGGCGGACCTTGCGGACTCAGCCTCCCAGAGGTGGGAGCAACTGGGTTCAGGTCACACAGCAGGTTGGAAGCAAAGCTGGACAGGAACGTGGGCATCCTGGCACTCGGCCCAGTGCTCTTGCCCTTGCCTCCCTCTGGTTCCAGTGGTGGAGAAGACCCTGGCCCTGGGCCCGGTGAACAGCTGAGTTGTCAGCAGTTAAGACGCGGGGAGACAGGTGTCTCAAGCCAAGGGGAAGACCCAGATGGCCGCTCGGGTATACCTCAAGGGGGACAGGGTGGTGGGCAGGGACTCACCCCTACTCTTTCATTCATTCATCAAACATCCTCACCTCCCCTTGATCACGCCTATGGGAGGGCCTTGGAGAGCAATGGCCAAGCTTCAGTCCCACCCAGGAGAAGCTCACAGCAAAAGTTCAAGGTTAAGGGTCCCAAATCTTGACTCAGGCTCCCGCTCCGTCTGCCTCTAGCCTAGCCTCACAGTCCTGTGACAGCCCTTCTGCCTGCTGACCCACCATCAGTGCAGAAACAAAGCTATAGCTGTGTCTGAAGCTCCCTCCTTCTCAGTCAGGGAGCCGGCCCACCTCCTCCAGGAAGCATGCTTTGACTACTCCCACCTCGACTGCCATAGGGATTTCTCATCCTCCAGGCCCCCATAATCCCTCATATTTTTCTCAAGCCGAAACACATGGCGCTGTCATTGGCTTCTGAAGCAACCCTGGGCAAGCCGCTTCCCTCTGGGCCTCAATCTTGCCTTCTGGGAAATGGGGCCACTTTTACTTGCTTCCCCCCACCCACCCCCCCGCCCAGGGTTGTTGGCACTATCAAGGTCCCAAGTGTGAAACTATTTTGCCAGGTGGGCGGCCCAGTGCTCCGGCTAATTCTTTATCGTTGAGTTTTACAGTAAGAAATGGTGGGCGTGTCTTGCCGGGGCTACCGGGATCACTGGCTGACATCTTGACCAGTAGATCTAGGTCGTTCCTCTGGGCTCGAGGTGCCCGCCAGCCGCCCCACTCGCTGCCCACCCTGCCCCAGCCTCCCGGCCGCTGCCCCGGCCCACGCGGTGATGACAGGAGCTGCAAAAGGCTGATGCAAGCTGGGAGAAGGGAATGAAACAGACTCGCGTGGGGCGGGTGGAGCTCCACCCCCGGCCCCGCGGGACTCCCAGCCCTGCTCCCGCCTGCTTGTTTGTACCTGCTGATGTAATCCCTGGGCCTCCTTGGCTCAGGGCTCGGCCTGCTCACCTTGACCTCTGAGCCAGAGCCAGAGGAAGGGTGAGAGGGCAGGTGTCTGGCTGGTGCACTGAGTGACAGAGCTCTTCTCCAGAGAAGGGCAGCTGGGCCCCAGGGAGGGCAGAGGGGAGGAAAGGGCCTGAAACACAGTATGAAGAAGAGTAGGACCCGGTCAACCCCAGCTTTGCCACCGTGTCACTTCAGGGCAGATGTCCCATGGCTCTGAGCCTGTTCCACCACAGCCCTCAATGTGCCACTCTTTGGTGGATTTCTCCCAGGGGGTAAGGGAGTCTGAGAGGGGAAAGGAGAAAAGGGAGAAGCGTGGCTCCGTGGAAGGAAACACCAGAATAGTCCCGGGCTGGCCTCCCGCTCACCCTGCGGCTAGGCTGGCTGCCTCACCCTCTGGGGCCTTGGCTTATCTGGGAAATGGACACAATCTCATGAACGCGTGTGCTCACTTCGCAGCGAGAGCTGTGGCCACTGAAGCGTGTAGGTGGCTCGGGGGGCCTGGGGACAGTCGTGGGAGGGTTCCCACCAGGATCCTGGAGGTAGGGCTGTGCTCCCTGCCGGGCCCGGCCCCAGGAGCCTCCTCTTGGGGAGGAAGGGCATGAAAGGGAACAGGGCTCCCCAGAGACCTCCAAGGAGCGGTCAAAAACACGCAGGTGGTGAGGACAAGAGCCAGGACACCCTCCTGGAAACCTCGAGGCCACCCGCGTGCAGCTGAGGGCCCTGACCCCATGAGCCCAAGGTCTGGAGATCTCCCTGACTCCAGACTAATTCTCAAACCTGGTTTCCCTGGAGACGCCTCTGCTCTTTCCCTGAGAAAGGGGAGGAGAAAAGGGCCTCATGCGGTTCATGTGTCTCTTTGATGAACACTGAAGGCTCCTGAAAGCCAGGGAGCCAGCCTGGTGGGGAGGAGGTCAGCCACCCTCGACCCCTCAGCCCCGGGCCAGTGGGGTTACCTTCAGCTCTGCTAGGCTGCTTCGGAGGGAGAGCTGCACTCCAGCTGGGATGCGTGGGCTTCCCTGGCCACACAGGTCCACCTTTTCCTTTGCAATGGCCTTGAGTCATAGCGGGTCCCCTGCTGTGTACAGGCCAGCCCGTTCCCAGACACTGCCCAGGGCGCTTGGCATACATCATTCAACTGAATACTCCCAACAACCTTTGAGGCAGCACGATCCCCGGTACCCAGGAAACTGAGGCACAGAGAGGCTACGTCACTTGCCCAAGGTCACAGAGCAGGGTCGTCGGCACTTAAATCTGGATCTCGCCGACTCTAAGCCCCTGCTCCTTAACCTCTATGCCAGGCGTTCTCAAACCGCCGCATGCGCCAGGGTCACCTGGGGGCTTGTAAATCCCAGCGCACCGTGGCCTTCCTCCTCCTCTCCCACCAGGTCCCCCCCTTCAGCAGGTCGGCGGCGGGGCATTTCTAACAAGCGAAACGTGTATTTCTAACAGGTTCCCAGGGGCTGCTGCCGGTCCTCTATGCTCTCGTGTCTCCCAACAGAAGTATCAAACGCTTAGCCCACCTAACAGTGCTTGATGGAGTCAGCTCCCTTTCCCTGAGCTTCTATGATTCCGCTGGACGCTTTTCGAAAGGAAGCGAAGGAATCGCATGGCAGCATGGTGCCCACTACCTCAGCTTTGACTCGGGTTCCGGCGAGTGGCAGTAAGGATAATGACAGCCGTCACCTGCACCTGCGTCCTTGGACCTTACGACTTAGCCCCTCCGGACCTCAGTGTCGTTATCGGCAAAACGGGAGTGATGACACCGCTCAGAGCAGCGCCTGGCATGCAGCACAAAGACGTATTGAGTATAAGCTGCGTTGTTGTTTTTACTGTCACCATTGTCACCATCTTTCCAACACTGTGACTCTTCACCTATCCGCCTCCACCGTTTACGCGAAGCCACTCGGGAGGGTAAGGAACTTGCCCGAGTCCCCAAGCAGCAGAGGAGAGATTCTAAGCCAGGTTTGGGAGCCCAGTGGTAGGACCTGTCCCCGACAGGCAGAGAGATGCCTACTCTGGCCACTTCCTCCACCAAGGATGGAGAGTTGTTTTCTTATTTATGTTTCTTGCACTTCCTTCAACACCGCCCCCCCCCAACCCTCCCGCTCCAGCCACTCGGCCCAGGGCACAACGGTGTCACTACTGAAGGGAGAAGGTCTCCCGTAGAGAACCAGAGCTGTGACAGCCACCACACTTGGTGCCCTTGGCCAGCCAGACCCCTTCCCTCCCCGTCTGTCCCTCTGTCCCCTAGCCTGCTCCTCCTTACTGGGCACCCTCGAGGTGTGAGGGATGGCTTGGGATTGGCTGCTCCGGCCCCTGGGAGAGAGAAGGTCACGTGCTTGTCCTGAGACCCTCTTGTTCCCATGTCCTCTGGGATCTCAAGTTCAAAACAATAGAGGCTTCAGGTTGCCCTTGATGTAAAGGTTTAGTAGGTGTCTAATTTTAGCTGAGACATACTCGGCCTTTTCCCAGCCGCCGTCACTGCCGCACTCCGTGCTGGACAAACGGCCTTGCTTTTCCTCCCCGATTGTTCTCGGCTGGGGGGCTAGGGGCAGACTCCAGCTCAGGACAATTGCCTTTGTGTCTGCTTCCGGGTGGCTCTTAACTCAGCAAAGAGAATGGGACAGCCTGGAGTTCTCAGCCCCAAGCTCTCAGCCTCTCGGCCAGAGCTCCCGGGCCTCCCTACCCCCACCCCGGCTGCAGGGCCCTCGCTTCAGTCAGGGCGTCCCAAAATGTGGTATTTCAATGGGATTTGCTACTCACAGCCTCCTCAAATAGCCAGGGGGTGGTGGCAGGGAAGGAGGGCTTGCAGGCTGCAGGGGCCTCCCAGGGGACAGATGAGGATGCCAAGGCCCAGAGAGGGTGTGACTGGCCTCAGGTCACACAGCACTCTGGCAGAGCTGGGCCGGGACTGTACATCCACAATCACGGTCGAGCCCTCTTTGCGCCACGTGCAGGAGAAATCCCACCGCATCTGCTTCCACCTGGCATGGGGACACCTCAGAGCAGAAGCTCCCAGCCTGCAGGCCTCCATTCTTTTGGCCTCCAGTGGAGACACCTGGAATGCTGCATCATCACCCCACCGTCTTCGCCTGGCCGAGTCCTTCTGCCTTCAGGTCTCGCCTGGAAGGTCACTTCTCCAGAGAGCCCGGCCCTGCCTGCCCTTCCCAGCTACACCGGGGCCCTGGCTCCTCCTCTAGTATTTCTTTTCCTTATTGCCCTCATCACTTTTCGAGTTACATACTCATCCGTGCATTTCCTTGTTCAATGCCGGGGTCTCCACCAATCCTCGTCCCAGGGGCCAGATGCACGGCGGCAGTCGCAGCATTTAACCACCTGTGTGGGCTCTGGGCCAGGGTCCTCGAGCTCCTGCTGTGCCAAGTGAGGCTGGGGAAGGGTCCCCGGCGAGTGAATGGGGCAACTGGGGACCCTCAAGCCTCGAGACAGGGGCTGTTTGCCACCCCGGGTGGACATACTCAGATGTTTTCAGCAGCAAGATGTCCTTAGTGGCACTTTCTGCCTGAACACCATCCCTGGCTGGGTGGGACACGTGTGCCTCCTGCTGACTCCCAGCGCCAGCATGGCACACAGTAGATGCTTAATAAATGCTTTTTGCATGAATGGATGAGCCTCCTGGGCTCCTCTGGGTCCTCTTCTCCCTGGGGAAGAGGCCTCCATTCAACCTATGCCCCACCCTGCCCATGAATGGCTCTGGAAGCTAGAGAAATGAGGAGCCTTGGGGAACGCACTGCGGCCCCACCCCGGAGAGCCGTTTGCTGGCCTTGCAGCTCCCCCCCACCCTGCTCTGCCTGGCCCCCCACCACTCCAGCCGGGACCCAGCATGCTATAATTAGAGTCCTCCTTCCAGGCTCCGGTAATGAGGGGTGTCGGGTGCCAGCCCTAATTACAGCCTGGTTAAAACGAACAGGAGCCGCCTCCAAGCCAAATTACAAAGTCTGCAGCCGGACTCCCTCCTGCCCTGCTCCCTTTTTATGGGGCTGGTTAGAGGGAGGGACCGGGGAGTTTACGGAGAAGCCAGCTCAGGCTGGGGCTATGGTTTCGGCACCGCAGAGCGCGGCGGAGAGCCGAAAGTCTGGGCCTGTGATGCTTTGAAACTGCCCTTGAACTTCCCCCGCCCACCCTCATCAAAATTCCCATCCAAAGCCCAGGTCAAGAATGGGCAAAGAAACTGGCTCTTCTGAGCCTTTCACGAGCACCCCCATCTTGGGGCTGAGCACGCTACACACGCAGTTGCGTTCCACGGGCACGGACACCATCACCCCCACTTTACCAACCACGGGTCAGTGCTTAACTGACTTGTCCCGAATCACACAGTCAGTAAAAGGGAAACTCCCAGGGCTCAGCCAGGTTCACACAGGGAGAAGGTTGTGGAACACGGGCACGCTCCATCTTGCACACAGCGGGGCACAAGAAAGGGCTCGGTGACCCTGAGAACGATGAGTTTTCGAGTCAAGGCCTGAACGGCTCAGTGAAGGCCTTCTCTCCCTTTTGGAGATAGAAAAATCGAGACCCATTTCCACTGGCATCTCAGGATCCAGAGGCAGCACCAGGAAGTGGGAGGCCTTGTCAGACAAGCCTCGGAATCTCAGGATGGTAGAGAATATGAGGGTTGTAGAGAAAACCTAGTTCATGTGCAAAGACACAGCAGCAGGGCCCATCCAGAGGCTGTGGCAGACATTACTAATCAATCATCAATCTCCACCTGCCTGGACAGGGCCTCAGACTCCTTCTCAACACAGGGCTACACCCAGTCACACCAATCAAGTGATGAAAAACAGATTCCACTATCTCTGGCTTGAACTGTCCCCACTCACCCCAACTTAACCCAAGGGGAAAACAGGGCCCAGAGAGTTGGGGGTGACTCGTCCCAGTAATGGAGTGGCTCTTACTCAATGACCAGCCTCCGTGGGTGCACACTGGCCACTCTCACTGCACCCTCAGCCCAGTCCCAACTCTGGGCTTCCAGTGTGGGGGAGACTCAAGAGACTCAAGCCCACCCCCGCCCCTGCCCCCGCAGTACTGACCTGGCCGTCTGGTCTGCTGCCCTGACCTAAGGCGGCTTGCGTAAGGGACTGCAGAGGAACAGGCTTGCTCACCCGTGGAGGTGTCCCGGTGAGCCAGTGGCAACCTCTCCACAGGGCTGCCAGCACACCCCTTTCCTGGGCCTCTTGGCTGGGCTCTCTTCCCAGCCCAAAAAGCTGGCTCCAGCCACCCGCTGCCCACTCACCACAATTGGCCCGTGGTGACTCAGTCTTCTGGCTACCAACTCCCCCCCCGCCCCCCAAGCGCCGTTCTGCCCCTGGCATCCCCCGCTCTAACAAGCCTCTTCAATAGTGCCTTTGATCCAGGCTCTCCGGACAAGGACAGCCTGGTGCCTTCAGCAAGGGGTGTGGGAAAGGTGGGTCTGGGGCGCCAGTACCCTGAAAAGCCGGGCACGACCCTGAGGTCCTCACTTTCACGGGACTCCCCCAGCCTCACCAAGATGACCAAAGGCCCGGAGCCTAGAGGCCCTCCAGAGGAGGTGAGAACGCTGCTGAGGTTTCTGGGAGGGGCCTGCCTCTCCCAGCCCTGCCAGGCCTGGACCGGAGGGCATTTTCAAAAGGACACTTTAATTAGGGAACAGGGCGGCCAGCCAGCGGGATTATAGGCCACACCCGGTGCCATCAGAGGCCTCTAAACTCCCAGGCCCAGCCTGCCTCTTTTTGCCTCCACCTACTGCCATCTCCTCCCTGGGATTGTGAGGAAGGGAGGTGGGGGCCCTGAGCACCCCTGCTTGCTGCCCCCAGGGTGGGGCCCCCGGAAAGAAAGACTGGATGTCTCAGGTATGCTTTCTTGAGCTGAAGTTTTAGATCTCAGGCGTGGAAACAAACACAAGGGCTGGAGACAGTTGGCAAAAGCAGAGAAGCCACCCTCTGGGCAGGAGGCGGGAGCAGTTCTGGGCCACCCCTGTGCTGGGCCATGAAACGGAGTGGGCCCTAGAGCTCCCACCCCTGGCCCTGTGTGCCCCCCACCTCTCTCCACCTCAAGGGCCAACGACGAAGGTCTGTCTCCTAGAGGCTCTGGCTCAGACCCAGACCGTGCTGTTCCAGGCATCAGCAGTGTTCCCACGTCCACGACGGCAGATTTGGAGCTGCCTAGGGTTGTCTGCCTCTAAATGCAGGAGTGGGGTGGGGGGCGTAGGCCCACCGACCTGGTGCACTTGGCTGTGGCTGAGAGGCGCTGTGCCCACAGGTCTTCTCTGTGCGCTAAGTTCCTTTCTATAAAATGGGGAGGTGTACGTGAATCTCCCAGGCCTGTTGTTCAGCTGAACAGTCACGTATGTAAAAGTAATCACAACGGAGTCTGGCTGGAGAGCTTAGGAAACTCAGTCCTGCTCATACATGAACTGGCTGTGTGGCCCTAGGCAAACCACCTCACCTCTCTGAGCCTGAGTTTCTTAATCTTCAGATGGGGTGAACGGTAGGTTCTCCTTAGACCTGTGAAAGTGCTTTAGAACCGGTGAAGGGCTGTCCACGGCTGAGATTAGCCATGATTCTTTTTCTAATGAACAGCTACACCTGCCCTCCCTTCACCCTGCCCATGAGGGGAGGCTGGGACATTTCCCAGCTTCCCACTCTCAGGCCCAGCCTATCTCTTGTCTTTTTCCAGCTGGCTCTCGGACAGGTTGGTGACTGCGGGTCCTTGGACAGCGAGGGGGAAGAGGGGCTCAGGATGTTTAGTTCTCTGGGGAAGAAGTCTGTGCCCACTGGTGAATCCTCTGCTCATCTGGGCATCAACCCCAAGAGAAAAGACAATGTTGGGGTAGGGTGGGGACAAGGGTGGTGACCTGAGTGACCATGGGAGCAGGTGGGTGGGTGGGAGCCAGATGGACAAAGCCCATCCTTGGTTCTTCCTGCCCTTTCTCTGAGGGAACTCTAGAGGTTCCTTGGGAGGCCCCAAGCAGTGTGACCTTGGGTCAAGTCCCTTCCTCTCTCTGGACCTTCTTCTTCTATAAGGACACTCTCCAAGGACATGGTTTGTCCTGCTGCTCTCGGATGCTCGGAGTAGAGGGCTCTGGGAAAGACACAAAGGAAGCTATCCTGTCCACACAGCTCAGTGACAAGCCAGGTGTCCTGGGGACCCCAGGGCTGGGTCTGAAGGGACGTAGGGTGGCCTCTGGACACTCAAGAAGCAAGAGTGGTTGAAGCACCAGGGCATCCCTCCGGGACCCCCTGACCTGCAAGCCCTCGCCTCCCATCCTGCACTTGGCCAGCAGGCGGCCAGAGACAAGCACGAGCCAATGCACGGATTCCTCCAGCCCGGACCAGGAGGTGGGAGCTCCGCTTGGAGCTGAGGGCACCCACGTCTCGCCAGGAGGGTGGGGGCCCTTGCTCTCAACGGAAAGAGCCCCAGCACCCCGGGGGAGAATCTGGGCAGCTACAGTTGTGGGATTTTAGGCAACTGATTTTCCCTCTTCGGGCCTCGGTTTCCAGACCTGGAAAATGGAGCTGTGAGGAGCCCCGGCCTGGAAGATAGCTGGGAGGATTGAGCGTGACCGCATGTGGAACGCTTTAGTCCAGTGCCTGGACTGAGACATTCACCAACCATGCCCGGTCACCGCAGTGCCATCCTGGGCCATGTCGCTCCAAGACTCTGGGCCCCTGTGCTGCATCTGTGAAGTGGGCATCAGGGTGTCGCCCTCCTCGAACAGACCACACGTACGACAGGCACCAGTCTGGTGCACGGCAGGCACACTGGGCGTCTGCGGGAGCCGCTGAGGCTGGGTGGCCTGGCAGAGCTCCCCACACACCTGGCCGCAGCCTGCCCCAGCTCCAGGGAGGGAACGGAGCCTCGCCTCTGCCCTGCAACAGGCACGGGTTGGCTCCCTCCTTCTGGCTGTCAGGCCCAGATGGCTGCTGGGTCCCCAGCCAGGGGCAACACCTTCCACACCCACACAGCACCTCCGCACGGCACCTGGCGTGCAGAGGCGGGGGAGCTCACTGCCCGGTCCGGGATGCCTTCCAGCCCGGGAGCCCGGCGCGGCGGCCTCGATTCTGCCCATTCCACAGACGCGACGCATCACCGAGGTGGCTAGCCACCTACGTGACTGGTCTGGGTGACCTGAAGGGGAAAGGGGTCCCAGAGAGACACGGGGGTCCTTAGACACCCGATTTGAGGCCGGCGGCAACTCCTCACTCAGGCTTCCTCTCAACTCAAACTTCCTAGTTCACCATCTGTTTGGTGGGGTGGGCAGAATGGTCCCACTTAACAGATAAGGAAACAGAGGCTCACAGAGGTTGAATGGCATGCCTGGCTCAGAAGCTGGGCTGGTGGCAAAACTGAGATTTGACCCCGGGCTCTCCTCGTCCCACCACAAGGCCAGACACTCTGGCGGGGGGGGGGGAGGAGGGGTTGCTAGTGGAGAGGAGCAAGGCGGGATCTAGGGGTGCTCGGCTTGTCCCTTAGTGCTTGGCAAAGGACCTCAGGGAGCACCTGCTAACTAACAGAAGGGATCCATCGAGGTGTGGCTTTCCAGGGTCTCCCCCTTAACCTGTCCTTGCCGGGATGGTCTATACTGGCTGCTGGACCCCTTCCCCTCCTGCTACTGGGGCTGTCCCAATTCTCCTCCTTAGTATACTTCCTTCATCCTGCGCCCCTCCCTCTCCCTGGACAGGACGGCCCACCCCCACATTCCACACTCTCCGCTTTGTCTCATACTCTGTGCCTTTTGTACGGCCTTCCTTGCCATCCCCCTGGGCTCCACACTAGCTCGTGTGTTCTTGTGACAGCCCAGGGAGGCAGGGGACCCGGGCTCTTGTCTCAGTTCGGTAGTCGACTGCGGTGTGACCTTGAACAAGTCCCTGACCCTCTCTGGGCCTCTGCTTGCTCGTCTGTCATCGAGGGGTTCGGTGAGAAGTTCCGATGTTCTGTGAATATCAAAATCCCCACCAAATGTTCAAGCTGGTGCACCGGTGGACATCTGGGACCTTGGGCTCCTGGCTCACCTCTTGGCTCCCCACCGGAGCCCTGAAGAAGCTGGTCCAGGGACTGGACTGCCAGGCGGGGCTATCCTCTACACCTCTTAGTCCCTGCCTGGGTTCCATCTGTTTTCTCAGAGCCTTCCGTGTGCCTCTGTCTCTGGCCTCTGCTCTACTTCCCTCTGTTCCCTATCCCGTCCTCACCCCCAGGCAAGGGTGGTTGCCCCTGTCACCGGAGCCAACTCCTGGCAGAATTATTTCCCTCTGCGCTGGGCCTTCCATTAGTCAGTAAGTACACCGGGCCCGGGCAGGGCGCTAGGGGACAAGGCGGCCGTAAATCACCATGGCTCTCTCTCCTAGCCTGACTGCTGACCGCCTAGGAGCTCTGCTGGCTCAGCTGAGTCTCCTGTCCCGGAGGAGCCGGGGCCAGGGCTGGAGTGGCTGTGTGAGGGGCACTGGTGCAGGGTGTGGTGGGCACACGGCCACTTACCCCGTCACCTCGGGGTAAGACATTGTGGCAGCACCTCGGCTCCCTGTGGGGTGCCACCTGGTAATCATTCAGGGAAGGGGACGTGGTAGGGACCTTGGCAAGTCATTGGGACTCAAAGCCTCAGTTTCCTGGTCTTTAAAATGGGGTGATCATACACCAACTGCATGGGAGGGCGCCCGAGGTCCCCCCGGCCCACGGCGGCCCGCACACACACGGAGAACGCCAAAGAGTAGACCTCAGCAGACAGTCCCGCCTTCCCTGTAGCAGGGGAGGGTGGCCTGTGTGCCTAAGCGTGAAGCCACGTCTCTTACACTACACCCTTCCCTCTTGTAGCTGGACGGGGATAGGTCTTCTGCTTGGGGTAAAAAAAATGCCAGCAGTGTTTTGGGAGTCAGACCCTGCCTGGAAAGGGTGAGGACTCAGCCCGGCTGGTGGAGCACGGAAGCCTCTGGCACCCTCAGCGAACCAAGTTTGGCTGCGAAAATTAAATGAGATCACAGGGGTGAGATTAAAAGAGCAAATTGCTTTAAAGGGCTTCCGCTCATTCCAGATCTCACTGCAGACGGATGGCGCTAATTACCAACGAGGAGGGACCCGCTCGGTAAAGCAGGTCCCTAGGGGCCCCCCAGTGTTTCTGAGGCAGGGCCCTGACGACTCACAGCCCCCTGCCCCATAACGAGGGGCACCTGGTGGGGTCCGGCAGCGTGTGAAGTCTGCGAAATACTGTTTTGCATTCATCGAAGAAGGACAACCTGTGGATAAACTCTTGCTACAAATCCGCAAAACTCTGTGGCCACATGTGTCACGGACGGCACGTCCTCAGAATTCCACTTCTGAGAAGCTCTCCCGAAGAGCACTGCGGTGCTACTTACCAGGGCAAAATACCCAACGATGGGGGAAATGGTTGAGTAAATGAAAGTATATACCCCCAGCGTGGAGGATGCTGAAGTAGGGAGAGCGCGAAGTACGAGGTCTGTGCAACCACACGGGAAAGGCTGGTGCGATCGGGTTAAGTGAGGAGGCCGGGGGGTGAGATGAAGTGCTCGCTTTGATTTCACCATAAAACGAACCGAGGCCTGAGCCTGGAAGTTTATACACGGATATGCAATCAGTGGCTAGGTCTGGGGGGCGGCGGGGGGGTGGAGTGGGGAGGATTAGGAATGCTTCTTTTTCAGACCCTTGTTCCCCATTATCTGGGGCAAGATGGCAACATTATCTGGACCGTATAAGCAAGCAAACAAGCAAACAAACAAATACATCTTGGACCCAGTGGGGAGAGGGCTGGAGCCTGGTCTTTCAAAGAGCCTTACAGATTGTAACAAGTAACCCTCAGGCTGCTGTTCTGAGAGCCTAGCAAACATGAGCCAGGCTCATGGAGTGTATAACAGACTTGGGGCTGGAGCTTGTGGGGGCCAGAGGCCATCCCCCCTGCTCTGTGCACCTGTTGCCCCAGGAAGGCCTCTCTGGGGATGTCCCATTGTTCTCTGGCCAGAAGGAAGGTGGCGGGGGGGGGGGGGGGGGGGCAGGGAGAATGGCTTGTTCCAAAGCCAGGAAATAAATCTCCACAACCCAGCCTCTCCATTCAGGCCGGCTTATTGATGGGGACCCAGGGGGCCTGGGGAGAGCTAGTCACCTTCCCAGGATGCGTGAGAAAACCTCCCTGTGCTGGGCCCATGGCGTCTTATAGACTCTGGGGGCCCATCCTGGAGGCTTCCTCTGGCTACTTCCTGGCGTTGTCATCCCCGCAGCAGGACGCCAGGCGCCCACAGTCCCAGAGTCAACACACACCCCTCCTCTTTCACCACAGCCCGCTGGGACTCGAGCCTTGGGGTGGGCAGGATGATCTCCATGGGCCTTATTGGATCTGATCGTCTGTCAAGGGAAGAGATCGCCATCAGCTCCCCTGCGACACCCCCCCCTCCCCCACCATGCTAGGGGTAGAGAGCCATGGACATTTGCATACAATTTACATTAATTTGATAACCACCCGCTATAGTGGAAAGAGCACTGAACCAAAAGTCAGAAGCCTTGGAGTCCAGTCCTAACAATACCACCAACTCGATGTGACCTTGAACAGATTTCCGGGGACTGCGCTGCTGGTCTGTGAGCTGAAATGATACAGTGAGCAAGGACACACGTGGAGCAGGGAGGGGGGGCCCTGGACGCCCCTCCCAGGCTGTGACCCCACCTGTGACAGGTGCTCCCTGAACACCTCTTGGGAGACATTCCTGAGACAGCTGCTCCAACCTCTGGGCGCCCTCTCGCCCTCAGGCTGTGGGGATCCCTTGGGAGGGAGGGCGGACGGGTGAGGGCTCACAGCCCCACCCAGCTCTCCTGCTCCTGCTCCCCTCGGCAGCCCTTGGGGAAGCCCAGCTTCTGACACCCTGGAAATGTTGTGAACCAGGTGCCAGGGAGCCTGGCAGGGCCTGACGGAAAGGGAGGCAAAGCCCAGGCTGTCCAGGGAGTGAGTGGACTCAGCACACGTACGTACACACACTCACAGACACAGGTACCACTCCCCCCAACACACACTCTAGCCTGGACCAAAACAGTGCCACTCCTGACGTGTAGCACCCAAGCCTGGCCTGCGAGGTATCACCTGGGCAATGGAAAAGGGGCAGCTGGAAAGCAAGCCTCATCTCTGGAAAGCGCCATTACTGCTCCTTGCATCAGGATCTCTGGGGCATGGTGCCAGGGGAAGGGCCAAAGCTCAGGGAAAGGTCTACTCCGGCGCCTGGGCCTTGGCCTTGCGAGTGGGGTGGTGAGTATGGCCTTGCTGGGGGGTGGAGCACCTCTGATCCTCAGTGCTGGGAAGGGCTGGGCCTCTGGGGATCCCCTGAGCCCACAGTCAATGCGGGGTAGGGTGTAGGGGAGGAGTCGGGGTCTGAGCTGCAGAGGCAAAGAGCTAAGAGGGAGAGGGTAGAAAAGCCCTTAGACCTCAGCACCCTGGAGCCCGTGCTCTGCCCTATCTCTTCTCGCCCCCGAAGTCCTCCAGGAAAAGCCCCTCTTCTCCCCAACCCGTACCCTTCTTCCCTGCTTGCCCTCTACTCCTCTGGGGAGAACAGACTGCCAGGGTCTGACTTAGGTTCTGGTTGTCTCTGGAATGTACTTTAATGCCTCCACCGCCTTCACTCTCCCCCGGAGTTCACAAGTGCTGTCTAGTGAGGCAAGTCCCCACGAAAGACTCTGGACTGGGACAGGTCACTTCACCTCTCTGAGCCTGTTTCCTCCACTCCAAATAGGAGAGAGGATGTCAACCTCTTGCGTGATTTAAACAAGCTAAATGGGGGGGGGGGGGTGATTTAAATAAGCTCAGCACAGAGCCTGGCACACGATAAAATAGTAACAGCCCGTGGCTGTTATTATTAGCAACCTCTTAGAGCCTCGGTTTCCTCTTTTGTACAATGCAATACAAGTCCTGCCTTCACGGGGCGATTGAGAGTAGAAAGAGATTGGGGCGGGGTGGGGGGGGGGGAGCGGAGGCCGGGTGGCTCAGTCGGTGAAGTGTCTGACTTCGGTTCAGGTCATGATCTCGTGGTTCGTGAGTTCGAGCCCCGCGTCGGGCTCTGCACTGGTTTCTGCTTGAGATTCTCCCTCTCTCTCTGTCCCTTCCCCACTTGCATGCTCTAAACAAACAAACAAACAAACAAATAAAACAGATGGGAGGTACGATACGAATGCATGCTGCAAACGTGCAGAGGGTATGAGGCCGTGTGCTCTGGGACTGATGCCCGGCCCCTGGGAGGCACAGGTCAAGCCTGCCCCACCCTAGCACAGAGCCACAAAAGGGAGCCGCATACTGTGGCCAGGTGCTCCGTCACGATTTCTGCTGCCCCAAGCCCAAAGTCATCCCGTTTGATGGGTGAAAAAACAGAGGCCCAGAGAGGGCGACAGACCAGCCCACAGTCACGGCACACAGCGAGTGAGCAAGTGTGAAGGAACCAGACCCGGAAAGATAAAACTCAAGATTCAGGTCCCACTGAGGAGAGCACTGCTTCCCCTTTTCCCGTTTTTAAAGGGCAGACACGGGGCAGAATATTGTAATACGTACGATAGTTATTTTAACCCAGATCGCAAGTCACTTTTTTTTGTCGAGGAGGGAAAGAAAGCGCTCACTTCACGTGCTTACAAAACTCACTGCATCTCCCTTCATTCACTTACAAAAACGGCACTCTGCTGCTTTCAGAGTCCCAGAAAAGTACAGTCAATCTGACAGCGAATGAAATGACAGGCTTGAAATATACATCCCCAGCCTGTGGATTTTTTTCAGAGGAAAAAAAAAAAAAAACACAACGCTTCCAGGAAAACAAAGATCATTTTCACTTCTTCCCCGCCTGAGCCCCAGGGTGTGCAGACAGAAGACCCGCCCCCCCCCCCAGCACAGGAGTTCCTGCTTCGTTCATTCATCCCTCCGTCTGCTCAGGACTGGGTGGCAGAGGGTTCCGATGGAGACAGAGCTCAAGGTCTCCTTAGGGGCCGTATACAACTCTGCAACTTAGATCACCTTGTCCGCAGGCACGCGCGAAGCATTTGAGAGACGGCATGTCAAAGCAAACTTATTAAAGTGCCGGCCACTTTCGTGACACACTGGCCCAAGTCAGTCTCATCTCCCATCGTTGGGCAAATGGAAAATTGTTCTGGCAGATGGGGGGCTGTGTTCTGTGGCCCGCGAGTCCCAAGTCCAGGGCAGCTGCCGGAAGAAAATCCAATTTGCCTTTATTTATTTATTTTTTTTAACGTTTATTTATTTTTGAGACAGAGAGAGACAGAGCATGAACGGGGGAGGGGCAGAGAGAGAGGGAGACACAGAATCGGAAGCAGGCTCCAGGCTCCGAGCCGTCAGCCCAGAGCCCGACGCGGGGCTCGAACTCACGGACCGCGAGATCGTGACCTGAGCTGAAGTCGGACGCTTAACCGACTGCGCCACGCAGGTGCCCCCAATTTGCCTTTAAATGCCATTTACAGAGTGTTTCTGTCACACCGACCACCTACGGTATAAAAGGGTGAGAGGTAAAAGTTTAAAAGCTGCACGGAGACTAACGAAGACCGCAGCTACAGGGAGCAGACTCAGACAGACATATCGCCAGGGTGTCTGCCCATGTCCCACTGACCAGCTGAGCAAGGATGAGGTTTACCGGGGGAGAAGGCAGAGTGTGTGTGCGTTTGCGTTTGTATGTATTTGGGAGCACGTGTGTGTGGGACCGTGAGTACCGTTAAGCACAAGTGAAAACTGAATGGACTGGGAAATCTGCCTTCTTTACTTTGACTATCTTAGCAGGAGCTAGGATTCTAGAATCATTCAACCAAGCGATGCAGCGGGGTCTGACGGAGTACCCCTCTCGGGGTCCTAGCTCCAGATCAGTATATTTAGAAGACTGAAATCGGGCCCAGACGGCAATACCCTGGTATCGTGGCCACGGCGGAGCCGGTAACAGACATCACGAGCTGCTTACGGCACTCTCTCCCCTTTCCAGCTGAGCCTGATCTTAGCCTCAGAATCAGCACAACTCTTGGAAGTCACTACTGCTTGGTCAGGGTTGGCTGGCAAGAGGTAGCCTATCTGTCATCCTTGAACTTGATGGTCTCTGGGGTTTCTTCCACCCCTAGCATACTCTTAAGTATTCCCCTCCTCAGTTTCTGCTACATCTAGGCCTATGTTAGAATCTGTGAGGGGCAGAAGTAAGTTCCGCCCTATGTTGTTGTGCTGGGGGTCAGGAGGGGGATAAGCCTTCCTGAAACCACGAGACAGTGGTTAACAAGACCGTGACGGAGGCCTAGAATGGATGGCAAATTCCTGGCCTCAGCGCCACCAACTCCAAACTCGTGCCCAGAGCAGACATTCCTAACTGAGGCCACTTTTACAGACGAGGCCAGATGCGGCCCTAGAAGTCTTCTGAATGTCACATATCAGGCGGTCACCCTCCGGCTTTCAAAACAGCCACCGGAGATGAATCGTTTTTGCCATTGCTGCCCTGCATTTTGAGCTACAGGCTACAGGACTAGGGAGGCCGGGGTTATCAGGGAAGGCTTCCCGGAGAGGCAGGAATTAAGCTGGGACTTGGGAAGTACCCAAGCACCCAAGCCAGACCAGACAGATGAGGGAGAGAGAGGCCAAGGCCGGGAGAAAGGCAATGGTGGGAATCCCCAGGAGGACCGGGAAACATACCACCTAAGGCGGGGAGCATCCTGTTTGGATAGAGCAGCTGGAAGGTCAGGATTGTCCTGAGGGCCAAGTCGAAGGGGCTCTGGCGTCTGACCCACTGGCACTGCCCCCACAGTAAAGGCATTCTGGGAACAGGAGCTGGGAGCCGGGGCCCCCACAAGTAGGAGGACTTCAGCGGCCGGGAGACCCAGGCCCAGTGTACCCCGGGCTCCCAGTGCCCCTGCCCTGCTCAGGAGTGGGGCAGTGCTTGTGTTACGGGAGCCTCCTGAGGGGGCAGGAGATGGGCACCTGTGGCCCACACGTTTTCCACCTGGCTCCCATGGGCTGTTCTCCTGAGCCCGGACATGTGCTCAGGGAAGAGAACCGTATCCCCACCCCAGCCCAGGTAGCAACAGTCTGAGCACCAGGGCAGGAAGAGAGAAATCAGGGCTCCAAAAGGCCCCACGGGCGCTGGGATGCATGGCCAGTACCCTATGAGGGACTTTTCTGGGGGGGGTTCTCTAAGTGCTATCCCGTGACCTAAGAGGCAGTCTTGGTTTTCCCTCTGTATAATGGGCTTGCTCCCACCAACTGGAGGCTGCGCTGCACAGAGGGCCACCTGTCCCCTAGCCAACTTGTGCTTTGGGGGCTGTAGGGGACAAGTGGGAAGTGATGGGAGGGAGGGGCCATGCTGGGGGCTCTCCTAGAGCTAGGGACGACAGCTTGGAAGCCACAACCTCCAGGACAGTTCTGGATCCAGAACGGCTTGCCTGGAAAGCACGGTCTCAGCACAGAGCCGCAAGGTACGTTCCCACAGGGCTAGGGCCCCATCTCAGCTGACGAGCTTGGAAATACAACACTCGCCCGAAGGAACACTGTTTTCGGTCATTACTGTCCCCTCCCCCCCGGAAAGCCCCCGCCCTTACAAGCTGGCATTGGGGCAGCTGGGCCAGGATTGGAGGGGCAGCAGGGAGCTGGCAATCCCTAATGGGTTCCCCTTGGCAGCCTAGCTTCGGGACAGCCTAGCTTCAGTCTGTCGTGCCCAGGCTGTAAGGCTCTGTTGCCAAGACTGGGTGGGCAGCCCAGTCTCTACCAGAGACTCGTAGGAGTCTGGTGCTGGTGCCAGCCCATGGTGTGTGAGTGGGGTGGAGACGTGGCCACGATCTTGCTCTCATGTGTGTGTTCAACCCCGGGCTCGGTCAGGCACCCACGTGGGGCTGCGCACGAGGGATGGAAAACTAGGGCACAGAACGGTCCACCTGAACGCCAGCTGGAGCCCACCCACCTCTTTGCCAGAAGGAGCTATATTTGGGACCACCTGGCCAGCCGATGCGAATACAAACATATGCAAATACAAACCATTGCCCGTAGGAATAAGGAAGGGTGGACAGTGGGGTTGGAGATTGTAGGCCAATGAGGTGTGGGCTTTACATCTTGCTGTGTGAGTGTGTGTGTGTGTGTGTGTGTGTGTGTGCGTGTGTCGCCCGTGTCCTCTGCCTCGGTGTACGTGCATGTTAAGTGGGTGCACGTCAGTGTTCACCGTGAGTTCAGGCATCCTCCCCTGGGCACACATGACCCCGTGCATGGGGCTGTGTCAATGTACATGCACAGGA
The DNA here is from genome assembly GCF_018350175.1 of Felis catus. Lineage (NCBI taxonomy): Eukaryota > Metazoa > Chordata > Mammalia > Carnivora > Felidae > Felis > Felis catus. The sequence goes on along the minus strand of NC_058378.1, from coordinate 32,031,796 downwards.
ACTGCTTTTAAAACAAAGACCTTGGGCTGCAAAGGAAAATGATGAGATTCTTAAGAACATCAAGTGCAGCAGATACTAGCTGGTCTTCTGGGGGCTGTTACACTAACCGCGTGTCCATTCTGCCTAATACATAAATTACTAATGTAAATTAAAGGATAATTGAAGCCCTTTAGGCCCAAATATTTAAATTATTTAACAGGCAGTAGGGAATGGGAGAAAAGGGAAGAGCTGAGTTTAACACCCAGAGAAAAAAAAAAAGTGCCAACTCAGGGGAAGAAGCGGAGGGCGGGCCTCCCAGCGGCCCACCCCTCCTGGATGAGAGTGAGGATGTGCAGGTCCCAAGAGGAACCCGGGCAGTGGAGGGCCTTCTCCTGCTCCGGGACTGTTCTCTCCACACTGTCTGTACTGCCTCCCTCCTTGTCTTCCTCCCTCCTCTCCGGCTGCAGCCTCCCAGGGCATTCCTGCTTGGGTAAGCGCTGTTGAGGCCAGAGGTAAGGCTGCCTGCCCGGGAGGGTGGGGGTGGGGGGGCCCTGACTGTCCCCTGCTCAGAGGCTGTGCCACCAGGAGGTGAGAGCTGGTCCAGGGGCTGGGGCCCTTGGACAGGTCCCCAGGGTGAAGCCAGCATCTCCTTCCCCGAGGTATCACACACCTGGCAGGGCAGCACTAAAAGAGGGACTCTGGGTGGGGGTCACGAGTCCCCCCCCCCCTTGTTACACAGAGGAGAAAGATAAAAGCACACAGGAGGAGGGACTCGGCAGCTCGCCAAAGGCAGAAGTGACATTCCCTGTCCTCTCTCCTATTCCGAGGCCTTGAGAGGGTCTCCTGGAACACAAGTAACACCCCAAATCACTGGGGAGCTTTACCCCCCTGGCAACAGACACCAGAGCAAACCGAAGAAAGCACGTGTTTCCTAAGGCACTCTGTCTGATGTCTGGAACTTGCTGCCAGTTTCTCATAGACCCACACGGCACAGAATTCCCAGCCACGCGCAGGTTCCAGTGTGAGGAGTATGGTCATTGCTTATATCCTCGCCAGGGCCCGGGGGGCTGGGGGCGCAGAGGCGAGGAAGACCCGGTCTCAGATCAACAGTGCACAGGGACAGGTCTGGGGAGCTCAGAGGGGGAGGCCCCCAGCTGACAGTGCCCCGTCTGGGAGCTCATCCAAGAGTAGAGCGCTCAGTGGCAGAGAAAAGAAACAAGCCAGGCCTGCCCATTCACCTCTCCTCTCCAGCATGTTACCGGGCCGGGGTGGTGGGGGCCTGCTCGAGCGGCTGGCCGGATCGAACGGTGCCTTCTCCACGGGCCCCGACCCTCCCTTCAGGCCCAGCTCCAGCGGCACCTGCTCCAAGAAGCCTACCCTGATGTTCTGGGGACGTCTGCACCACAGCCCGAGCCGCTGCTTGCTGCTTGCTACCTCTGCGCGACCGCTTTGTTCTCAGACACCGTGGGCACCTTTGCAGCAGAAACCGTTCACTATCCTTTATTGTCTTGAGGAGCCACTGACAAACAGCTGGTGCTCAATACATGCTCGGTGACGAGCTTCCTGGACAGCGCTGCTGGGCCCGGACATGCCTCTGGCGGACAATCAGGGCCACTGACTTTCTCATTTGATTCGTGCTGGAGTCTGGGGACGGAAGGGGCTGGCCGTGCTGGCGCCCGCGTCCTGTGAGCCGCAGGGGCATGATGAGGCGGGCTGTGGACCGCCTGCAGGGCCGGGGAATGGGCCGGGGAGGGTGGATGACTCGGTGCCCAGCCCCCCTCCGCGGTGGGGCACTAGGAGGCAGGGGTGCTAAAGAAGCGCTCTTCGTGGGAGACCTCTGGCAGGTCGGCTGCAACTCTCTGGGTCTGGGTCTTAGTCTCGTGGAGAAATACTCATGGCTTTTCTCCCACAGACGGCAAGCGTGGGAGCAAAGGCATGGTGGGTGTGAGAGGTTTCGACCAGTATAGAATGTTAGGACGATCCTTCCACCCATCCATCCGTCCGTCCGTCCGTCCGTCCGTCCATCCATCCATCCATCCACCCATGCACTCGTCCCCCCCCCCCCCCATCCACTCACTCACCTGGACACTCATCCACTGACAGCCGATGTATAATGTGCACCTACTCTGACACACGATTTGGTCACCTTCCACGGCGAAGGAGCCGGAGTGCCCGCAAGGGCGGTCCCCACCCGGGTCCCACCTCCTCAGGGAGGGCCCCAATATCATCCTGAGCCCCATCCCATGAGGGACTCACCTCGTGCCCTCGGACCCATCCCTAAGGAACCTCCGGGGGGTCTCGCCCTGGGGTCTCCCCCTTGCTTGGGCCTCTCCTCATCCTCACTCCCTCAGAATCTCACCTCCCGAAGCCTGTAGCTCCCCTCCCTGCAACCCCATCTTGGCCAGGAAGGCATTCATGTCCTTGCTCCACGGGCAGCCTTTGACAGCTGGTGGTCTCCTGGCCTGGGGCTGAATTTTTCCTCAACCTTCCGAAGGCGGGAATCTTGTTGCCCCCACTTAAGCCACCGGTTAACCTGAAGTTGAGCCCAAGCCTGGGTCATCACCTTGGAGCTTGTTGCAATGTAGACTGTGATTCAGGAGGTCTGGGGCAGGGCTGAGACTTCACATGCCTAACAAGCTCTCAGGTGATGCTGGTCTGGGGACCACACTTTGAGTAGCAGAGCTCTAAGGGGCTCCGTGCTCTGAGCCCCAGCTTCCCTACAGTCTTCAGAGATGCCCAGCCTCAGCTTCCCAGAGAGCCAGCGTCACAAAGAGAGGAAACGTCATGTAGAATAAAAAGAAATCTTTTCAAAAGTGGTCCCCGAGGGTGGGGGGAGCAGAGGTCAGACAGAAGAGAGCCTGGGGACAATAGTGAATAGAGTTGGGATTATTTCCTGAACTCTGACTCGCCGTGGGAACGGGGTTATGAAAAGCTTTTCTTAAAATGGTTATTATTTAGTGGGCTGTCCAAAATAAACACACACACGCACTGCACGGAGCCAGGCAGGAAGTGAGAAACATCTGGGAGACATCTGGCTGCCGGAGAACTGGGAAGTGGGTTGGAGGGGGGCGCAGAGAGAGCTGGAGACGGTCTATGTGCCGTGATCACCCACAGATGCGTGCTGCCACGCCAGCAGGACGTGGGGCACGCGTGCACGCACATGCATACGCTCTCCCCCTCTCTCTCCCTCTCGGAGCAGTTTCAGTGACCTGCAGGATCCTTGCTCACAGTGGGTCCGGAGAACATGGGTTCTCGGAAGCGGACATCCTTGCTCTCAGCATCCGCCTCCCCTCCTCCCTCGTCTCCCCCTCCTGGATGTTATTATATTTATGACTCGCCTCTCTACGCAAGCTGAGAGAGCTTTCCTTCCACCTGCTCCCTGGTTATCCTAGAAAAGCAGCCGCGGGAGCGCGCGCGAGAGACCTGGAGGAGGCGTCGGGAGAGCCGGGGAGCCCTCCTGCTTTGCCCTGAGCAAGGGCATGACCGAGGCCGAGTCTTGAGGCTCCTCTAAGTCTCCGTCCACTCCCCTGAAAAATGAGACGTGATCCTGTGGCCTGGCTCACTGAAGACAGAACGCTAGAGAATGTTCATGCAACAGATATTTGCTGCAAGCCTTCTGCAATGCCAGAAAACTGCTGGGTGCTGGGTGTCCTGTTAAGAGACTATGATACAAACCTCAGCGTCCAGGTTTAGGGCGCAGTCATAATGGCTGAGTGGTCCCAGGGTGGGAAGCCACCGTCTCCCTGGGGGCTTTGGCCGCCCAGGCTGGCAACAGCCCCTGCACACCCTGTGGAGGCTGGAGCTCACACAGCTCGGGGCATCCCTTACCACTTCTGTACAGGGAGTGATGCGTGAAGGAGACTTGAAGGGCAGGGACCCGGCACCGTACAAGTCCGTGTCCCCAGAGCTGCCTGGCCCAGGGCTGGCCACAGAAGAATAGTGGAGGGTAAAAAAAAAAAAAAAAAAAATGGGGCCACGGGGGGTTGGGAACGGGCACGGACTCTGGAGACAGACAAACCTGGGTACGGATGCTGGTGCTGTTGCACGCTAGCTGTGTGACCTCTGGCTGGTTGCTTCACCTCTCTGGGCCCCGGCACCCTCCACTACAAAACGGAGAGAACCACGCTCAGCTGAAGTGGCGCGAAACGTCAGGCCCTTCGCACGGCGTCTGCTGCTCAGTTAGCACTCGACACGTTGCCACTAGGACGAGGCAGGGGGGAGATTTTAAGATTTTAAGAGCGAGCGGCCGCCACCGTCCCGACCCCCAGCACCGCAGCTGCGGTTTTCCTCTGTGTTGTAAAGGGCCTTCCTGAGTCAAGCAGACAGACTTCTGGCCTGCCCTGGCCTCTCGGGTCCCCCTGCCCTGGCCATCCAGGTCGGGTGGGGTGGGGAGTGGTGTCTGAGGAGCCCCTGTGCAGAGGAGAGAGGGGACTAACTCCCCGGCGGACGCTGATGCCGTACTAGACACACAACGGATGGCATCTTCCCAGAACCTCCAGAGCCGCGCCATCCGACACGGCCGCCACTAGCTGTTTAATCTTTAATTAATTAGAATGAAAAATTCAGGTCCTTAGTTGCATAGCCATCTTTCCAGTGCTCAACAGCCACATGCAGCCAATGCTGCCAGGGCTGAACAGTGCGGGTAGGGAACACGCCTGTCACTTCAGGGAGCTCCTCGGCGTGGCCTCCTGGAGCACCAGGCCACGGGTGAGCGTGTCACTAGGAGCCGGGGACTCCCGGGGAAGTCTCACCTCCTCATTCCGTGGCTCCGGGCCAGCCCCGCATCCTCTCTGGGCTGTAATCTCATCTGAGGTGGTGTGCGAGATAACGGGGCAGGGGCCTGTGCTGTTATTATCCCCATTGTTGGAGGTTTATTATTAAGGTGAACCTGGCCTTAACCCACTCGAATGGCCCAGGAGCACCATTATGATCCCGTGTCCTTGGGCGGCACTTACAGGCTTGGGGCCTCGACTTGGGCCACGGGGATAGAAGGCTCCTTCCGGCTCTGACAGCCTGTGATTTAAAGACACGGATCTCCTGGTGCACTGCCAGGCCGAGAAGAAGGCGAGCCTCGTGTCTTGGTGCCCGTTACTACTGTTGCTGTTCAAGTCCAGGCCGTGCTCCCAGGGACAAAAAGCTAGTATGCCTGATAGCACCTTCCCCTACACGCCTTCCCCCTACTCAGCTAATCCAGGGCTACCTGGGCAGTGCTCAGCGTGGGGGAGGACAGCAAGGTCATTCCTAAGGGCGGCCCTCGGCCCTCGGGTTTGCGTGCTTGCTGTGGCCTCTGGCCCATTCCTCGAACAGACCGAGGGCCGCTGGAGCCAGCACTGACCTTGGGACATGGCCAGCCACCAGGCTCCCTGACGCGAGCCTCTGATTCCAGAAGGCTGAGCTGCAGTACCAACCTGGGGTGGTGGAGGGGGCCTTTGCAACAAGCCGAGGCAATGTCTAGGATGTCTGCAGGGGGCCCCTGCTGCAGTTGTGGTCTCTCTAGGGGGTCCTTTGGGCACGTGTGGCCCACCAGGCTTCTCAAGGATGCTTGGGCAACCTGTCCTCTGGCTGAAGCCCGTGACAGGGAACCGAATCTCAAGACACAGGCTCTGGGCACCGCAGAAGGCAGCCAGGCATAATGCAAGCACGGCAGCAATGCAGGGATTATGGTGTGGGGTCTGGAGGTGTGCTGGCAGAGTGTGAAACCCCAGCTGGGCACCTGGCTCCTCTGGAAGATGGGGACAGAACTCCTGCCTAAGGAGGCTTTCGGGATGAAGGGGGTCGATACACGGAGAGCACATGGAACTCGCAGACGTGGAGGCTCGCTCCTGTGACGACCAACTCAGAAATATCAACCCCCCCGGCGCCCGGGTGGCTCAGTCAGTTAAGTGTCTGACTTTGGCTCGGGTCACGATCTCGCGGTTCATCAGTCTGAGCTCCACGTCGGGCTCTGTGATGACAGCTCGGAGCCTGGGACCTACTTCCGATTCTGTGTCTCCCTCTCTCTGCCCTTCCCCTGCTTGTGCGCTCTCTCTCTCTCTCTCTCTCTAAGAATAAATACACATTAAAAAAAAAAAAAAACTTAGAAATATCAAGCCCCAAAGCAAGAAGATCAGGGAATCGTGGACTCCCAGGCTGTTAAAAGAAGCTTAGCAGGCCTGCCTGAATCCCCCTCCAGGCAGGAATCCCTACCAAAGTTGTCTTTGGCTCTTGGGGACTGGTACCAAAGAACCTGCCTCCTCTTACTTCTAAGGGCCATCAAAGGAACTTTCTTCTGATTTCTCAGTCACAAGCATTCTCAGGCTAGACAAGGATGGCCAGAAATATCAAATACGCCTTCCGCTTGCCTTTGCCCCCATCACCCGCCCCCCCTCCGCCCCGATCTCCTAGAAATGAGACCACGTAGGAGGAGGAGGAATGGGGGGGCAGATGGGAGGGCAGGAATGGGGTGGGTATCTATCTGCTCGGGTCAGAGAGAAGGCAGGCATCTGCTGGGCAGGGAGGAAATCATTGCTGCTGGCCTCTGCTTGCCGTGAGCCTAACGGGAAGCAATGCATGGGCCCCTTGGGAGGCTGGAGTCAGAGGGAGCAGAAAGCAGGGCGAGGGATAAAGCTGGCCCTTCCAAGCCTCACCACCCACACCCTCCATGCTGGCCCTGTGCCCACACTGGAGCCTACCAGAGGCAGGCCACACGCAGTGCCTCAATGTCTGGGACCACTGGCCATGCCCTGGGAGCTTCCTTCCTCACTGGGGATATTTGGGTCCCAGGGAAAGGGGAATTTAAGGCTCAGCAGGTTATGCTAGCAGAGGAACCATAGCGGCAAGTGGCTGGCCCAGGGCCAGCGGGTGGAAGCCAGAGGAGGCAGACTTAGGCTTGACCGACAGCTGCCCAAGTTGTCCCAAAACGGAGCAGGCCACATGGCAGGAGAGCAATAGGGCCACTTGGGGGTGTGGAGCAGGTTGGCACGTGAGAAGCGTGGCTTACGATCTCTGGGGCTGTTTCGGAGGCAGAGCTTTTTGGCGGAGGGGAGAAACCACAGCACAGGGGTGGGGAGAGGAGGGGAGGCTGGCTCGACATCCAATGTGCCGCCCTCCTGCACCAGCCTGAAGCTCCTACAGCCCAGCTGTTCCCGCCTCCCAGCACCCCACATAGGACACCTGCTTATTTTCCCTCGAGGCCAAGGCCAATCTCCCCCGCGGAGCAGAGAGCTCCCCGAGGGCAGGCCCGGAGGTTTACATGTACAGGGTGCGTGTGGAGAAGCGGGAGAGAGACCTATGTAGCTGCCCTGAGAAATCGGGGCTTCAGACTCACCAGGAACCCTCCGGCACTGGCTGTCACTCATGGCCCAGGAGAAGCCTGCTGCCCATTGCCCACCTGGGGAAACTCTCTGCTCTTGTGCTGCTGAACAGAGAACGGGGCAGGGTGGCAGGAGGGGTGACAGAGTTGGTTGTCTTTGCTGGGCCCTGTCTAGCGAAGCCCCAAATACTGCTAGCCTGCAGGCACTGGGAGGGACATGGGGTGCACTTCTGAGCACTTCCAGCCTCCCGGCCCTGGGCTGAACTTCTCGGGGCTCCTCCAACCTCCTTTGAAGTAGGTGCTGCTGGGAAGGGGGAAACGGGGCACAAGGTGAAGCGATCTGCCCAGTGACACACGTGGGGAGCTCCTGACTGCTCAGCACGACGAGGAACCACAGCCTGCTCCCCAGCCGTCCCTTTTCCCACCCCCCCTGCAAATGAGATGGCTACTATCAGCCTCACTCACCCCTTGGGCCTGAGTCATCCTGCTGCTTCAGGAGCCCTTTCCCCATGGGGAGAGGTCTCTGTTGACCTCAGGTTCAGAAGAGGTTGCCTCTTCCCAGGGCCGCTGCCAAAACTCACCCCGCTCCCCGCAAAGTTATCTGCTGCCTTATAAGCCCCAGACTATGAGGTGTCTGTGAGGTGAGAGACGGTGAGAAGCCAGCTTCTCCTGGGTCAGAGGCCCCTCCCCGCCCCGGGGGACAGAGGGCAGGTTTATGGTGGCCGGAGGAGGACCGGCCACTCAAACCTGAACCCACCCTCTCCCCTACCATCCACCATCCAGGGCGGCTCAGCGGCAGGGAAGTTAGCCAGGAGTTATCGGGCCTCAGTTTCTAAGTCTGGGCCCAGTAGGCCCCGCAGGAGACTGTAGATGGAATGGGAGGGGGACAGAACTCGTGGAGCAAGGTCAAGGCAAGTGCGGAGGAGAGAGGACAAGAGTGAGTGTGAGCAGAAAAGCCTGCAGTCGGTGGAAGCTTCGGGAAGACAAGAACATCTCTCGGGAAGCCGCCCAGGAACAGGCCCCCCCCCCCCCCCCGGGGCCATAACCAAGCCTATGTGCCAGTATCCTGGCTGTCACATCCCCTGCGGGAGCAGCAGGCACTTTCCAGGATGGTCGACCCCTGTGTGCAGTCAGCAATGCCTTCCTGGGGTTCCAGATCGCTGGGAGACTGGTGTTTCCACCTGGGGCAGGGCGACCGGGTCTGTCTTATTTTTAATGATCACACTCCTATTTATTTCTTTCATTGCTGAATGGCCCCCCGATTTCTGCCTCAGGGAGTTTTAGGCAGTCGGGCTATTTGCGGTGGAGTTTAATGAAGTGACACAGAAGCCGCCTTCTCTCCCACCCACTGTGGGAAGACAGAGGAGGCCCCTCCGTCCCCAATTACCTGCCCAGTGGGGCTGCTCCCACCTCACTCCCTCTCCCCCAGCTCAGGTGACCGTCCCTCCTCCCCCGCCTCCTCCCCCGACCCACCCAGCTCACCACAAATGAGGGAAATGGACAGGCATTTGTTTTTACTTGCCTTAAGGTAAGCATTAAACATTTCTCAAGACGGGGGGGGGGGGGGGGGGGGGGGGGGGGTAGCTTAAGGAGGAGCCCTAATAAAGACCATTCCTGCTCCCAATAAAGCCGTCCCTTCCCGACCCCATGGAGGCCACAAGCTGAGGACGGAGACACCGGCCCCGAGACAGATGCTGTATGTGCACCGCTTTACAGGCGGGAGAATGGGGGCCACCAGAGGTAAAATGATCACGCAAGGCCCTATGGTCAGAGAGGGGTGCAACTGAGTTTTGAATCCAGGCTCCCAAACTCCAGAGCCCCCTAACCACCGAGTGATCGAGTGATACCTCCCCTCTCAACATAACGTCATTTCAACTCCACGGCAACAGGTGCTATGGGAGTAGATTGCTACTAATTCCATTCTGAGGTTGAAGGGGGGGTGTCAGATGGGCTGACGTGCCTAAGGACACACGGCTAAGGAGTGGGAAAGGTGACAACTGACCCCTTCTGCTGCCAGAGCTTGTCCACATAAGCGCCAGTCTTGGTGACCAAGAGAGAAGGGTCCTTGCACATAGAAGAAACCAAGGCACAGCTAAGGGTGGCAGCAGGAGGAAGCACGGGTGACTGGTGGCTCAAGCAGGGGGCCCAGGCAGAGGGAGCCCCACAGCCGTCAGGGTGGGGTGGGAGAGCCCTGGGCCCAGCTCCGAGGAGCTCCGAGAACCACATTATGACTTTCTAAGTGGGCGCTCTGCTGACAGCTTAACGGCCAGATCCTCTCAGCCCCGGGCTTCATATTTACGAGCTGAAGGCTCCGGACGGGGAGGCTCAGGAATTCAGCCCACACCACCCAATCCTCAGCCCTCTGGCTCCGGGGCCAGGAAGCCATAAAAAATGATCTTGCATGGCTTCCCTTCCCCCAAATGGTTTTAGGGGGCTGGGGGAGGGGATGGCGAGCGGAGCTTGGGAGCAGGGAAGATGTAGGGCCTTTTCCAAAGCCTGCACGGGCAAAAAGACTCATGGAGGGAAATGGCTGATCCCCAGCCTCCTGACAGACCGCCACCCAGGCTCCTGCAGCGGGCGTTGCCAGTCCTGAGGTCCCTGCTCGTGGCCGGACACGATCGTTTTTATGGGGCACCTACTCCAAGCCAGAATATTACCTCCAACACGAGGCCGTATGTCCTCATCCCACGTGGGCTGCCTCCCCAGTTTACAGCTGAAGAGTGTAAGGCCCAGAGAGGAAAAGGAACTTGCCCAAGGTCACACAGCATGTTGGCGTTAACACACTGACCTGAATCTAGGGCTCCCAACTCCCAGTGCAGTGGACCCGTGATGCAGACTCCTGCCCCCTGGGAAACGGAAGAGCATCCAACTTGCCAGTGGGCGACAGGGGCATGATCCCTTCTTGCTCTGAACAGGTCTCCCTATCTGTGTACATTGCCTGAATGTGACTCGCTGCTCTCTAGGGGTGGCCCTGGCAGTCTAAGGCTGGGGTTCTACCATGGAGCCAGGTCCTAGGCCCAGGTGATGGGGAGTCACCCCTCATTTCCTGGTTGAAGCCAGGAGGCCCTGCCAGCCCTGGCCATCTCTGAGACCAGTCCCCAGAGCTGGGGGAGAGGCTCTAGGAGCCCTTGAGCACCCTCCCTCTTCTGTCCCTAAGTGTCCTCAGCCCCTGTCTGGCCTGGGAAGGGCCAGCGTCTCCCACAGGATGTGGCTGTCTGGCTGGCTGTAGCCGCTACCACATCCCCTCTGGGCACCATCCAGGCCCAATGCTGAGGAACGCTGACCACGGAAGCGACCCCACCCTCTGGCCCACTCCGTCCACATACCCCTCTTCCCACTAAAGTGGGTCAGTCCACCCAGAGATATTAGCCTTCAGCTCTCTGCTAAGCTGAGGGCTCAGGCTAGAGTGAGGGCTTAGTAAATGGCCGTCAGGCCCCCAGATGCGTGCAGGGGGTGAGGGGCGGGGGGTCTGGCCAGCAGGGCCTATTGGTGGCTACAGGCCTCCTGGGCACCACCCCCTCCTGTCTTTCTCTGTGAGCTGGGCCCTCTCCCTGGTGGCCCCCCAGTGAGGGGCTGTCTGCAGATAATCAGGGAACAGATTCGGAAAGAAGGAGGAAAAAAAGCACTCAGGCGCCAGACAGGATCCTTATCTTCTGGGGCGGGATGTCAGAGGCAGCAGCAACAGGGCAGGAGTCCTGCAAGGAGGCCCCGGCATTTGCTTTGCGGCAGCCAGAGGGGAGGAGGGGACCCGCCCTGGGTGCTGGGGAGGAGGGGGATAGGGTGGTCTGTTCTGGGCCTGCAGAGCCTGAGGACCAACGGAATCTGGCCCTGCCCCGGAGGGGGTCTAGATACCAAGGCTCCAGGCCAGTTCAGGCTGGCCCTGGGACCTTCAGGAGACAACAGGAGAGGAGGGCTGAGCTGAACTCCCCCCTCAGGTTCCCAGCCAGACCTGAGCTGGTTGGGCCGTGGCCTTCGCCCTCAGACCCGGGCCGAGTTCCCTGACTAGCTGTGCTTTGGTGCTCTCACCTGTAGGATGGGGGCTAAAACCACCACTGAACTACTGGAACCCTCCATGGAGACATGGTCCGTGAAGACTAAAAAGGGCCACGGAAAAGGGGGCTGTGTTCTGCCTGGTGCTGAGAGCCTTCTATGCCAGGAGGCTGCCGCTCGCCTCTCACACAGCTTGGGGGCCTGCAAGGCCACAGAGGGGCTCTGCTTCTTGGGACTGGCCCCTACACTCTCAGTGAAACCCCATGACGTGACAGTGGTCCCTTTCACGAAGCGGAAAAGTTTTCTGATGGGGCATTGTCTTCCCAGGGTGGTCCATAAACCAAGAATAGCACCAAGGAGCCTCGTTCTCCCAGGCTTGGACTTCTCCTCTGGGGCTAGACTGAATCCCAAGGATGACGGGTCATCTGTGGGGCTCCAACAAAGGCCTTGGGAGGAGAGCACTGTCAGTGGGGGTCAAGGGCACAGGCCCTAGATGTTCATTCAAATCTAGTGGCTCTGCCACTTTCTAGCTGTGTGACCCTGGGAAAGTGTTCCTCACCCCCCACATGCTCACCTGGGGCCTCAATTTCCTTGTCTATGAAAAGAGAGAGAGCTCTGACAATCTGTGATTTTATGTTTGACCTGACAGTTGGGTCTCTGCTCCTATAAATGCTGAGCTGTAACGCAAAGAGACAGGAAATACACCCTCATATACACATCAAAGCACTATCACTAAGTGTGACCAATGGATCCCGGAGCATCCTGGGGCCACCTATGCATCCCGGGCCCTAATTTCCTGCTAGCCTCAGCCAGGAGCAATCACAGTAGAAGACTTCTTGCTGGAGTTGGCTAGTTCATCTCCCAGGGAGGGGGCTGGCAATGCTAGGGAGGATCCCACAAAGAAGGAAAGACTTCTGGCTGGCACTGGGGATGAAAAGCACACCCCCCAGCCCCACCCCTAGCTGCATGAGGGTCTGGCTGGTGTGAGCTCCAGCTGTCATCCGCAGAGCCATGAACTAAGGCCAGTCTGGGACAGTGCCTGCCTCTGGGGCTGGAGTGAGTGATGGACAGTGGACGGGAGGGGGAGGGGAGACAGTGCGAGGAGGAGGCACAAAGCCATGGCCAGCGGGAGGGGTGAAGGTGAGCACTGGCTGGAGCCCCAGCATTTTCCGGGCTGTTATTCTGGGCAACTTTTTATTTATTCAGAGGCTGGGGATGCGGCTTAGCATTTGTCGGCTCAATATTTATTACATGCACTTCGGCCTTGTACCACGGATCCTGTGACGGGGCCACCGTAAGACCCTCCTCCCCAGCTTCTCAATGCTAGGGCGCACTCGGAAACCTACAAGGGGCAGCTAAGAGGTAGCACCTTCCCGAAAGACCACCTAATCCAACTCTTTTGGTTTATCTTTGGGGAAACTGAGGCCCCAAGAGGGAAGCAGCCTTGCTCAAGGTCACAGGCACTCGGATACTCCGTCTCTGATCTCTCTGCTTTCAGGTCACCAGCACAAATACCGCTGGAGTAAAAATACTGCAGGGCACACAGAGATGTGATGGTGATCTGCCCTCCAGTCCCCCACCAGGTGTAGGCGGAGCCAAGAGAAATCTCCGCGCAAGGTCGCTGCTCTGCCATGGGAGCCTTTACGAGGTACTCAGCGCTCCCGAGCCTCAGTTTCTTCCTTGGCACAAGCAACGTAATCACACCCACCTCACAGAGCGGCTGGGGGGAGTGCAGGACGACACCTTGGAACCTGTAGAGTCCTGGACAACTGGAACTGGTTTATTGATGTTGATGCCATCAAAAAGAAAGAACAGAGGCAGGACACCGTGGGGGAGGAGCCGCATCTGTCCACGGCCACCGAATCCCTCCCTTATCACAGCCTCCAAGGCGGCGCAGGAGGCAACTAACAGGTCAACAGCAACAGCAACTGACAACTTGTAAATGACCCGGAGCAGCACAGTGGAGGGCCCACCCCCCCACCCCCCCGCTGGCAGAGCTGCTGGTGACCTCACACTCCCACCCAGCTCCGAGCCTTCCAGCAGCCATGAGGTCAGCCGGCAGAGCGGGGCCACCTCCCCCACCCGCCACGCGCTGAGCCCAGAGGAGCATGGCACTACCAGGGCCGGGGCAGGACGCCAGCTCGGATTCCACGGGTCCCTCCTTCCTCCCGCACGCCCCCTGCAGCCGCTTCTCCTCCAGCGCCCCCCTCTTCCCCGCCCCCCCCCACCACTACGTCTCAGTGCACTTCCCCACGAGCACAAGATTGCTGCTTCTCATATAACACATAAGCTGTGGTGTGAACTTCTGGTAAATGAAGATCTTATTTAAAGCTGTGTGCTACCAAGGGAGGGGAAGAGGCAGGTTCCAACACAGCTCAGCCCTCTTGCCAGGAAAAGGAGGTGCTGGGGCTGTGCACAGAGCCACCAGTGCTCCTGGGGAGTCGCTGGAGGAGAAGGGCCACGGGGCCCTGGGCACACCCCTGCCTGCCTGCCTGCCTGCCTGTGAGGGTCAAACACGGCATCGCTTTCTTTATCTGTGCAGGAGGGTAGGGCAAGGAGGCTCCCCCCCACTGGAGGTTTGGGTTTGCCATGCGGGACACAGAGTGGTTTAAACTTGCAGGGCTTTCCAAGAATGACAGAACTTTGGACCAGAAAGGCCTTGGAGAGGATTGGATCCTGGGCCCTCTATCTTAGCAGCAAAACAGGATCACCTGGGGTGCTTTTAAGATTCCCAGTGCCCCGGGCAGACCCTAAGACCAATTAAGTCAGAATCTCAGGGTGGGGGGACCCAGGCAGAGGTGATCCCATCACACCACCGAGCAGGTCTCTTCTCAACAAGGGGTGTGCGTCTGAAACGTCAAAATTTGTATGCCCAGACTCCCTGAGTACGAACTGCCAGGGGTGAAGGCCAGACAGGTGAATTTTGAAAAAAACTCTAGGAGATTCACACACACGACCCTGCGTATTCATTCACCGAGCCCCTGTTCACCAAGGGCCCACTCTGTGCCAGGCACTGTTCCAGGCCTGCGGGTATATTACCGGGTGAGGGTGACATACGTGGCCTGTCTGCGTGGACTTTACATGCTGGAGGGTACAGATAATAAACGAGCTAGCGTGGGAGTCCGTGCTCGTTTGATCATCCCAGGTGGTAGTAGGTGCTAGAAGAAAAGTAAAAGGGGCAGGGGATCAGGGAAGGGCTCTCTGAGGAAGGGACAGCGGGGCTAAGACCAGGATGACAGGGAGGAGCCAGCCGTGCCGAGTTCAGTGGGTTGAGGGGGGCACTCTGTGTGGAGGCATGCCTACAGACATGGGGACCACGCACCCCTGCAGCTACAGGGCCAAATCTCTCATCAGCCCCTCTGTTGACAGGGTCCTGGCTAGACAGGATGTGCTGGGAAAGAGCCGGTCAGTGTCGCAACTGCCCTCTTGGGACCTCAGGAAATTCTACAGGCTGCTGGGCTAAGGGTGGGGGTGGGGGGGGGCGGGGTTAGAAAATGTGCAGCTGAAAGCTTTCAAGGGCCTCAGAGTTCACAGGTTCAAACCCCTCACTTAACAAACGGGGAAACCGAGGCTTAGCAAGAGGCAGTGGTGTGCTCTGATGTGGCATCTCAGCTCCCAAGAGGGTGACGTGGGACAATGACTCCACTGTGGAGCGCGCCTGCCTGCTGCGGTCAAGCCTACTGTCCTCCCCTCCCCCCAGGTGCTGTTTGCTGCTCTTCACAGAAGCAACCCGTGTGTCCCAGCCATGGCCGAGACCCGTGACACACCCGGGGAGCTTCTTCCCACACCAGGAAGCCCATCGAAGGCCAGACAGAATGGTGCCAGAGAAGGCCATGGAATTCGGAGTCTAGTGGGATCCGGAATTTCCCTTCGCAAGCTGTTTCCAGCTGTTCACCCGTGGTGAGCATCCATGGGAAGGGTGTGACATATTCCGGGGAGGGGACAGGTGGCCCAGGTACCCAGAGTCAGAGGCCTGATGTGGCAGGGAGGGCAAAATGGGCAGAGAGAAGGCGGCTGGCTGTCTCTGCAACATTTCTTCCCAGAAGCAAGCTAGCTCACCAGGTCACTCTGCACAGACCACTGAAAGCGGCCACTGGCTCAATCTTCCTTGAGCTTGATTTCCTGCTTTGGAGGTGGTGTAGCCAGGAGGGCTAGAGGCCGGTGGAGGTGGGGGGCGCTGCCTATTCTGGGACCACCAGCTTCCCCAGGCCCAGAACAGGTAAACACCCTTAGCCTCTCGGACCAGTCAGACCTAAAGCCCCAACAGCCCCTCTCAACTCCTGCTGAGCTCCCTGGAGGTAATACCTGCAGGTACAACAGGGTGTCCTGGAAAGGCAATCTAGAATAGTCTCAAATGATTCTTTTCTTAACCTTTCTCAGCCGTGCAAGGGCAGAGAGGGCCTGGTAAGGGTGAAAAATCAGCCAGCCACAAAGCAACACCCAATAACTCGGGCAAGCCATTCCTCTCTCTCTCTCTGCCTCAGTTCCCCAACCTGTAAGAGGGAAGTGAAAACACTCACCCTGAGGACCTCCTGGGCTGTGAAGAAGCTCAGATTTCCACCGAAGGTGCTCTTTGCTCGAAGTGCTCCACGCCTGTGAGCAATAATGGGCACCACCTTGGCATGTGGTGGGCGGGAGAGCCAGAAACGGGCCCTCACGGGCCCCTTCGCGAGGTCTGCCGGGCTGTGGTTTCTGCGAAGCTCTGAAGGCTGGCCCTCCCCCACAAGCACTAGGGTTCCCTAGGAGAAGCCTTGGAAATGAAGTCCAGGGCAGTGAGGTGGACAGGCTCAAGCTCCTGGGAACTTGTTCAGCCAGCTCTTTTCAGCAGAGATCCGCAACCCCCTCCCCCCCACCGCCAGGGGCTTGGGCGAGCACTCTGGTCCAGTGGGCCGTGCTGGAGAGGTGGGGGAGTTACTTCAGGCTTCCAGCGGCCCCTCTCCCTGGAGAGGCCAGACCCTGAGCTGGCCAGGCCCTTCCCTCTGCAAACTGCACAGGGCTCAGGGCGGAGGCAGAGGAGGACGCTGTCAAGGGTGTAATAAACGACTTATTGACTGGTAAGCAGAGTTCTCAGGGCTCGGAGCATGACCTTCCGGCAATTATGCCCTCCACTGCCTGCCCGAGGCCCCCTCCCTCTGTGTGGAGGCTTAGGCCTGCCTCGGCGCCTTCCCCTCAGACTATGCCCGACCTGCAGGGGCCCGAGGCATGCAGACAAGGTGCCCCTGGGGCTGCCAATGTTCCTCCTCATGTACCCACGTGAGCATGCACCCTCTTGGACCAACCCTTAAAATGGCACAGGCTGGAGAGACAAGGCTGGCGTGCTGGCCGGGACAGGCCGGTGGTGGGAAGAGCCCAGTTCTGCACATCAGCTCTTTACTGAGACCATTGTCACCCCGGTGGGGCTTCTGCCTTTGGCAAAGCCGCTCCGGTGCTCCCGAGCGTCACCACGCAATCACTCCAGACACCATCACTGCGCCGCCAGCTCTCACGGGGACATCCAGGGACGTTCACAGGGGGAAGACCTGCTCCCAGCCCGGGCAGTGGATGCAGAGTGGGTTCCCGGAAGGAACACAGAATGTGGAGTCCAGACTAGGGGAACACCCAGACTAGGCTCTGACATAATTGCTGGAAGACTGGGGTGGGTCATGTCACTTCCCTGAGCCCCGGTTTGGTCCTCTAAGACCTTCTTCGCAGAGTCATTAAAAGGACGAAATGAGACAGCATGTGCAAACTGGCTGATGGGGGCAAGAGAACAGACCCAGAGCGGGAGGGAGGCCGGGGCCGCAGAGGGCCTACACTACACCTGGCACACAGATGGAGTGCGTGCGGGTGGGACCCTCACTAATCAAGGTGAAAGCCAACTAAGCAGCCACCTCAGCATGTTCTGCGGCTCTGCATAGAATGGAGGGGTGTGTGTGTGTGTGTGTGTGTGTGTGTGTGTGTGTGTGTGGCAAGGGACTGGAAAGGGAGGATCCAAGGCTTATCTGAGGCCCAAAGATCAACCTGCGGACCCCGGGGGTAAATAATAAATAATGTGCAGAACCCTTTGCACACACATGAACTGTGATGACCCCACCTCCTCTCTGCGAGGCAAGCGGTGTGGGATTCATTAGCCCCCATTTTACAGAAGGGGAAATCGAGTCCGAGGGAGGGGACCGACGGGATGCGCTCAGGACCACAGGAAGCCAGGGCAGGGACAGCACCTGTGGGTCCTGCCCTGTCCATCTTCCCTGGGAGCAGCACGGGAAGCTGTCCCCCCATGCGGCGCTCACTGCTTGGACCTACGAGCACGCATGAGGAAGCGGAAAGTATTCAAATAGCCGTGAAAACACAATGAGAAGGCAGGTGCGGATCTGGCCTGGTCTCGCACCCACTTCTTTCTTACATGAAAAGTAGCATCCTATAGATACTATCTTGTGGTTCCTTTTCTTCTCCATATGTCCGGGAAGTCACACCCTATCAGTCCCCGAAGAATGCTATCATTTTTCATAGCTGCCTCGGTGCCCAGCATGTGCTTGTCCCGTAGCTGACTCAAGGCCTCCACCGGGGCACTCCGATGATTTCCAATATTTTGCAATTACAAACAACGTGCGTATGTATTTTTGTATTGATAAAGGTGTAACTGAAGGGAAGATTTCTATTTTTTTTAAGTTTATTTATTTTGAGAGAGAGAGAGAGAGAGAGAGAGAGAGAGAGAAGGGAGGGAGGGGAAGAGAATCCCACGCAGGATCCACCGTCAGTGCAGAGCCCGATGTGGAGTCTGAACTCACAACCGCAAGATCATGACCTGAGCCGAAATCAGGAGTCAGATGCTCAACCGACTGAGCCGTCCAGGTACCCTGAAGGGAAGATTTCTAGAAGGTGGTTGGGCCAAAAAATATAGGATGCATGTGCGGTTGTTAAATATCGTCAGATTACGTACCCGAAGGCTTGCACCAATGAGCAGTTCCAGGCAGCAACATGCGTCAATGTGATTCCAACACAAGGTGTGGTCATAACTTTTAATGTTTTCCAGTCTTACAAAGCGGGAAGTGGGATCTCAGGGTTGCGTTTTAGTCTGCGTTTTTCTTTTCTTTTTTTTTTAATTTTTTTTTTTTAAAGTTTATTTATTTTTGAGACAGAGAGAGACAGAGCGTGAGCAGGGTAGGGGCAGAGAGAGAGGGAGACACAGAATCTGAAACAGGCTCCAGGCTCCGAGCTGTCAGCACAGAGCCCGACGCGGGGCTCAAACTCACAGACTGTGAGATCATGACCTGAGCTGAAGTTGGACGCTTAACCGACCGAGCCGCCCAGGCGCCCCTAGTCTGCGTTTTTCTAACTATAAGTTTTAATGTTTTCATGCGTTTAAGGGTCATTGTTTTATTATCTTATCTTGTGAATTATCTATTCATGTCTTTTCTTCCCCCTCTTTATCTTTTTATCAGGTTTTTGGGCCTTTGTTCCTCAATATTTTAGAGTGCTTTCTGTACTGGGATATTAGGGTTTTTTTGTCTGAGGTATACGTTACAAACATTTCCTCCTGGTTGGTCACATATTTTGTCTTTCGACTAGTTTTGGGTGCTTTATTGTCAAAAAAATGTTTTTCTTTAATATTTATATGATAAACGCGATCGTTCTTTTATTTTGTTGCCTCTAGATCCTGAATCCTAGTGAGAATGCCTTTCCTACCCCAGTGTTAAAGAGGAATTCACCCTCTGTTTTGTATAGTGTCACTCTTTACATCTGGATCTCTAATCCATTTGGAGTTTTGTTTTGTTTTGTTTTTTCTCTATGGTACGAAATGTGGATCAAAGTTTACCTTTTTCCAAATGACTACCCAGTTGTCCCATCACTAGTTATTTCAAAGTCTGGCCTTGTCCCAGTAGGCCATCACACGATCTTTGTCGTATGCTGGATTTCTCTACGCACTGGGTCTCATTCTGGACTTTTCTATTACGTTTGACTGGCCTGACACTTCACACGTTTGTGCCACAGCTTTAATTATGCAGGTGCTCCAGTATGGTTTTAACATCTGGTAGGGATAGTTTTACTTCATCTTTACCCATTTTTATGCCTCTAGGTGATTTCTCATTTAATCACATTGGCTAATGCTTCTAGCATAGTGTTGAGTAGAAGAGATGATGGGTGCCCGTGCTTCACTAGTGATCTCAATGGAAATGCCTTTAGTGTTTTCCCATTAGAGAAGATACTGGCTTCAGGACTAGGGTATGTATATATTTTATCATGCAAAAAAGAATCCCTTAAGTTGCTGGTTTCTTGAGTGTTTATATGATGAACGGGTGGTGAATTCTGACCAAGGCTTTTCAGCATTTATAGAGCTAATCATATGATTTTGTTTCCTTAGATTCATAAAGATGGTATATGATATTAATTTGGCATATGTTATTAATATTAATGGATTTTGAACCAACCTTGCATTCCTAGAATGGACCCGAGTTGGTCATTCTGTATCATTTTCTTAGGAAAAAAAAGGAGAGAGAGAGAATGGAAATGGAAACCAAGGATGACAGCTACCATTTATTGGATGCTTTCTCTGTCCTCTGCATGCCTTATTATCTGATTCAGTCCTCAAGAGAGCTATGTGAAGCAGGCTTTATCATTCTCATTTCACAGATGAGGAAACAAAGACCAACAATGTCAAAGAAACCTGGCCGATATCACACAGCTAGCAAATAAGAAAGACAGGACTGGATCTTGGGTCTTGGAAATAAGTGGACAGCATTATGTGGCTGTTACTTAGATATATTAAAAATGCTCACTACACGACAAAATGTGGGAAGGGGAACGTCTCTGTAGCAACTGCGGGAGGGTCTGCCCTTGCTTCCCGGAAGCGTGAGCTGCCCCCCTGGCCCCACCCCATCAGAGCTCAGCAGAGGAACGAGCAAGGGGCTGGTGAGCTGCGGGCCAGGTGCCGTCAGCAAACAGCCTGCCGGAGGTCCCCGAGGTCTGCGAGGCCAGGCAGCAAGCAGCCCTCGAGGCCCGCCACGTCCCCACCCAACCTCGGTCTTGCTCTGACCCTGCATTCCTGTCTCGGGCACCGGATGGTGTGGGAGCAACTCAAAGAACGAACACCGGGCTGGGGAGGTGAGGGCTGCCAGGGAATACAGTGCAGAGAAGAAAACCCTAGTCCTCTACTCCCCGCTGGTCCTGCCTGCCCCGTTTTCTAAGAACGGGCAGCCGGCCGAGGGATTATGTAAGTTCTGGTGGGCATGGCAGATGGTGTGCTGGCTCAGACACATCAAAGCCGGCCCTGACGCTAACCTTCCCTGACGTGGCACCCCGGCCTCCTCTGCTCTGGGGTGTGGAGCACGCAGAAGGATGGGAAGTGACCCAAACGCTGTCATCTAGCTCAATAGCCATGGCCAGCCGGGTTAGGGGAAAGGCCAGGGCCTACCTACCAGCGGGAGGTTCCAGCCAGGGAAGTGAAATCGTGGGCCCTTCCAGCCCCATAGCAAGCAACTCTCGGATGAACCGCACGGTGTCTGGGGCAACAGACCCTGCTCTGCCCGCCTCCTTCCATCGCAGATCGGCTCCAGAGGTTTGGAGAACGGTTTGTCTAACTCCAGGGGAGGGGGGGGGCAGGGGGGCGGTTCTCCTTTGGCCCTATCTGACATTCAGCTTCTTTTATTCCTTTTGCTGATGGGTAAACTGAGGCTCAAAGAGGGCGAGTGACTTCTCTGTCACACAGAGTTGGCCTTAGAGCTGAAGCTTGCAGATGTCTAGCCCAAGGCCCTTCTAAATGCATAATGACCCGCAGGCTTCTCCCCCTCGCTGTAACCCCAGGTGGATCAACCAAGTCGTGCTGTGGGCCACCCTGTACCTTATGTCTAATGTGCCCCAGGTCAAGAGGGGACTATTAGAAAGAAACAAGGGGTGTAACCAGCAACTTGAGATTGATTTCTTCCTCGGCAGAAAGAAAAGGAAACCAACTTTTACTGACCATGCCCCATCTCATTCGATCTCCCCAACAACCAATCAGGGCTTCTTTTTTTATAGCGAGGAGATGTAGGCTCAGAAAATTACAGTTAAGGACGGAGACAGGACTTGAACCCCGTTTTCTAATTCTAGGGCAGATCCTTTGGACAGAGGAGGGCATTGAAGGCCCAGAGAGGGAAAGGGACCACTTCAATGCCACACAGCACATTAACTGGTAGACAGGATTAGAATCCAGGCTTCCCAACCCTTAGCTCCGGGCTCTTTCTGCTGCGCACCAGCAGGAGAACACGGGGCCAGGTCAGATGTACAGCAGGGGTCACTGTGCTCAGCAGCCCTGGCTGTCTGGCTGCCAGGCAGGAATTCCAGATTGGCCTGGGACGGGGGCTCCTGGCAAGGACCAGGGGGTGCCCAGCTGGGAGCGTGATACTGGCCAGGGCTACCGCGGCCTCAGCCAAGGGCCTCAGGGTGTTTAATCTCCCAGGGAGGCTCCCTGAATGTTAGCGCTGAACACAGAGCCAGGGACGACCTGGCTCGGCCACGCCCAGCAGCCAAAACTGCTCCCCTGCACCAAACCCAGCTCCAGCTAAGGAGCTGGCAGTAGCTGCCATGGAAGGCGGAGGGCTGCGGTCAGACCCTACCCATGGGCCTTTAGAAACACCCTCTCGGCCCACACCTACTCCCGGGCCCCAGAGCCCAGGTGCATGCGACAGGCGTTCTCTTGAGCCCTAGAAGGCAAGCTGGAGGGGAATGATCGATGGGCCTGGGAATGCAAGCAGGAAGCAAACATTGCGCGAGGGCCTGGGCCAGCTGCGCCTGGTGAAGGCCACCTTGCAGAGAAGTACAACGTTTACCAGTCCGGCAAATGCCTGCTAGAGTCCCCTCTCTCCACCCAAAGCGGTCAAAGGCACTTGACTGCACTACTTGGTTAATTCCTTGTGGCTCCACTGGACTTAGTGAGTCAACTCTCTCACACCCGGGGGCTCTGACTTTTGTCACTGGTACGTAGTAAGTGCTCAGAGGCAGAAGCAGAAGAGGATGAAGGGAGAGAGGCAGGCAAAGGCGGGGGTGGGGTGGGGGTGGGGAGGCTGCAAGCAAAGCAGCAAGAATCTTCTGACTCTTTGGTTACGTCGACAACTGTCAAGTCCAAACACGGTAGGGACTGAATCGTAGCGGCACCTGGGTGAGTAAGGCCTGACCGCGAGTTCGCATCCATCCGTTCTACGAGTGTTCATCGAGCACCTTCTAGGTGCTGGGGTCTGTGCTGGGTGCCAGGGACACACAAGGGAGTGAACTCAGACCCAGTCTCCTAGTCACCTAGTGTCACAGCTCCTCTTTCATTAGCTGGTTGTTCAACCCCATCCTGCCTCCACCCAGGTCCCCGGGGCCCTGGCTCAGTGACAAGGAAAGGGAAGGGTGCCAGGCTGTCCCATGGAACCCTTGCCACCTGGTCCTGGGCCACTGCCCACTCTGTGAGCCTCGCTCTGCCCTGCTGTGTGTCACAGAATGCTCCAAGGTGGGATGGGGGAAGGAGCCAGGCACGACTTTCCTGGAATTTCTGACTGAATTTCTGGTAAGTTCTGCATCTTCCATGGGTGCTCTGGCCCCAGGCTGGGCAGGCGGGCGCCTCTGATCACATTACAGAGCTGCTTTCCTTCGGCTGTCTCCTGACTCCGGTAATGCCTCTAGACGCCACTCGGGGCCTCAGGGGGTTGCTGGCTCCTGGGTGATCTCAGTAGAAGATGTTCCTCCCAGACCTTGGTGATACCTTCCTCCCAGACCTGGTGATGCCACCAGGCCTAGGGGACCAGAAAAGGCAGGCAGCCTCTCTCATCCTGCCACCTCTCCCATGCTCTCTGGTCAACCTAGAAGCTGTCGCTCTCTGCCCGCTTGCTCTCCTGCCCAGAGATGTACAGGGAGAAAAGCAGGGGTCAGCCAGATCAGGGTAGGGGAGAGGCATATGCCATCTCAGAGCACACCAGGGCCCAGTGAAGGGGGCAGGCCACCTCACAGGTGGGGATGTGCAGGTCCAGAGACACTGAGCCACCTGGCCCAGGCACTCGGTGAATGAATGCTTTCAATTCCAAAGCCGTGGCTCTTTCCACAGCACTAAGGGACCCCTGGCCCCAGAATTCTTACTGTACCAGATGATCAGATACTAATCAGTGGCTGAATTTGGAATCTGTTTCCTGGATGGACATGCCAGATGTCCCCACCCCCAGCCGGTCGCAAATATACCCCCTCGTAGGAATGCCCTCTCTGCTTACCCAAACTCCGCTCCTCTTTCAAAGGCCAAACGACACCCTTCCTCCTGCAGGAAGCCTACCCTGACCAGCCACGCAGGCGCACAGGAGCCTTCTTTTTTTTTTTTTTTAACATTTATTTATTTTTGAGACAAAGAGAGACAGAGCATGCATGGGGGAGGGTCAGAGAGAGGGAGACACAGAATCTGAAACAGGCTCCAGGCTCTGAGCTATCAGCCCAGAGCCCGACGCGGGGCTCGAACTCACGGACCGCGAGATCATGACCTGAGCCGAAGTCGGCCGCTTAACCGACTGAGCCACCCAGGCGCCCCCAGGAGCCTTCTCTTAACAGGAGCAACACTCCCTGTTGCACCACTCGATACGTGGCACCAGTAATAATGACGCTGAGGAGGACAGCAAGGCTACTGAGCACTTGAGAACGTGCAAAGTTCTTGTGTGTGTGACCTCGTTCTTCCCCACAGCAATCTGATGAGGACTGGCATTGTTAGCAGTCCCGCTTTACCAATGAAGAAACTAAAGCTCAGGAAAGGAGGGCAACTTGCTCTAGGGCACACAGCCGGAGGGTGCCCCGGCCAGGATTTGAACCCAAGCGGTCTGACTGCACAGCCTGCCCCCTGAGCGTGGCACTGGATCCCTCCCAGGCCACACGTGGCCTGGCTCATCTTTGAGTGAGCTCCTCTCCGCCGTCTCACTCACTCTTGCAGCCGGTAGCGCACACCTGATGCACGGCTCGTGCCTCAAGAAGGGACACAAACCAATTCAAGGGTCAGGCCCAGGCTTTGCCCAACTTTCACCGCAGAGCCCAGTGCCTGCTCACTCTGAACGAATGTGAGGGTGCACCAAGTTTTAGGGCTGGGCCAATATTCCAGGGGGGAGGTGGAGACAGATCCCTCGTTCCCCACCCCGAGATCAGTCACCCTCCATCCCTGAGAAATGAAACAATGAATGGTCTGGCTAGGTCTGAGAGTGTGTTCCTCCCACATCCTCCACGGGGCCCCCCTGAGCCTGGCAGGGTCGGGGAGAACAAGGGCCTCTTCTCTCAAATGCTCAGGCTGTCTGCCACAGGGTCCTTCTCTGTCCCCTGGGCCCTGCTTGGCATCTGGGGCTCTCTGCCTCTGAGACAGGAGATGCTTATGGAACAGGAAAAAGGGACTGAGGTCCTGAAGGGTAATTTATGGCTTCAGAGAGAGACCCAGGGCCACATAATGCTCACAAGGGCATTCCAGTCGATATATTGATGTTCTAGAGGGGCCTCTGTAAACACAAGTGGTTCTGGGCCTCAGCTACCTCTGTCTCTTGCTGGCTGCTGGGGCCTCTTCAGCTGGAACCAAGCAAAAAAAAAAAAAAAAAAACAAAAACAAAAACAAAACAAAACAAAACCTGAGGCCCTTAAAGGTCATCCTTCCACCTTCCCCAACCTTAAACTTACAGAAGGGGAGACCAACCAGGACCCAGAGAAGAAAAGGCACTTGTCCCACAGCGGCGGAACAGCAAACACCAGAACCTCCTAATTCCCAGGCCAGGAGTTGCTGGGCCTCCAGGCCATAAGCCTTCATCCTTTCTCCTCCCCCCAGGCCTCTAGAGGAAGCCATCTCTGGCGTCACAGGGCTGTCTCCTGAGGAGGATGCACCCGAGTAACCACTGTGTGCCATGCACTGTGCGAAGTACTTTATCATAACCAGGGCGCAGGATCCTTGAAACAGCTCCATGAGGATGGTATTATTGCCCCCATTTTACAGATGAGGAAACTGAGGCCCGCGGTAATGACAAGTGAACCTTCCCCTCTGGCCGGCTCATAGAAGTTCCTGGGCACAGGGTTCTGTCCTTCCCTTCTTGTCCGCCCTGGGGGCACAGCAGAAGGCACAGAAGCATACCACCCCATGCTCCCACCCCGACACAATGCCTTCTAGTGCTTAAGAAGTATTTTCTGAGCTCACTCCATCTTTGAGAGCCACAGGGAACGAATCAAAAAATGAGATATCTTTTCCTCTCAAGCCTCCACCCTAGGTCCCAGCCTGCAGTCAGAGGTAGCTGAGGGTCAGGTCCCCAAGGTGCACCCCTTCGGATGAGGCTGAGAGGCCCAGGAGTGGAAATATGGCCAGGGGGTGCCTCACCAAGGACAGGGCTTGCCCAAGACGGTGGCCGAGCAGATGCCGATACGGCCAATTCTCTGAGAGTGGGAGAGGCCTGGGGCCGGCCACCCCTGCCCAGGTGC
This sequence comes from Felis catus, assembly GCF_018350175.1. Taxonomy (NCBI): domain Eukaryota; kingdom Metazoa; phylum Chordata; class Mammalia; order Carnivora; family Felidae; genus Felis; species Felis catus. The sequence continues at coordinate 32,006,127 of NC_058378.1, read as the reverse complement.
CCCAGCTAGCTGGCTTAGCCCCCACCCCATCTTTTCAGGACATGCTGTTAGAAAGACCTGAAAAAGAGAGAGTCAAGGTCTGGCTCCCATCACCTCCTCCAGGAAGCCCCAGGGCTTACAAAGTTTACACTTTGCTGTGCTCTCCCTACCTTTATGGTCACTGCCCCCATTTGGCATCTGAGGCTCCCTGAATGGCATTTCACGGTTCTGAAGTGGACATCAGCATCCAGCATAGTCACCACCTTGAGGGCTGGGGCCAGGGCGGCTCTGGCTCTGATCTGGGTCCCAGGTCAGTTTCCTAGTGAGTGTCCTCCTGTCCGGTGGGGTTCTCACAAGGACCAAGTGAGGTCCCACCTCTAAGAGGGTTGATAACACTAAAGCCATATGCACCAGCAGTGGGGCTGTGACTTTCCTATAGGTCTCCCTGCTCCACATTGGCTCATCTCTTATCCAAGAGCTAAGGGTGGCAGTTAGTATAGGCCAAAGCGTGAAGGCAGGGGGAACCCTTGGTGACCAAGGAGGTGGTAAGACAGTGGAGTAGGACTCCTCTGTGTGTGTCTGGGTGCACATGTGTCCTCCTTCAATCGCCTCCACTGAGAGCCCCCGCCCCAGCCATGCCTGCTTATGTTGCTTTCCATCAGGGGTGCCACTCACTCCAGCTCTGTCTGCCTCTTCTCTAGCAAATTCCAGAGGAGACCCCACCGCCCCTAGAGGGCTGCAGCATGAGCCTGACCCAGGTCAGAGAGCAGATCTCCAAACCCTAGGTGCCGCCACTGTTCTCGGTAAGCTGGAAGTCAACTGGAGGCGACCCAAGGACTCAGACGCTTGTCCTGGGGGCTGTCAGTCAAGCTCCTGGACTGGCTTTAGGACCTATCTATGGCTGACCTTCCTCCTCCTGGGGCAGCGGGACCTACCCTCAATCAGGCCTGTTCTATCTGTCCTCAATGGGGGATGCTGGCCTCTGCCCTTCCAACTCCGGAACCTGGCACTTGAACCAAATCCTGCTCACAACCCCCAGCACAGGGCAAAATCAGGCCTCCTTAGTGCTGAAGGGCAAATGGCCTGGGTCCCACCAGGAAGAGACATCCCCAACAGCATACAATGGATGGAGCTTCCCATGCCTGGTGGTGACTCACTGTCCCCACACTACACATACCTATTTATACACAAACACACCACAGCTGTGCCCATATGCACATTGCACACACCCAAACACATAGCCACGTACATCACACCCCCATATACAAAAGGCATACCTCTCCCCTACACATCCCCTCCTCCTCCTGCACCTTCACCTCCACAGCCTAACACCCACACCCATCCTCACCTCCCACTGCACACTCCCACCTCGGCCCACGTCCGCTCCGAGAACCGAGCCACAGGGCTCAGGAAAAGTTGTGAGGCACTGGGGGCAGCCCGTTCAGGGAGATGAGGAGGGTGGCTGGGCGCACTCGCGCTGTTGGGAGGTCGAGAGGCGGTGCAGTGTGGACGGATACAGCTCAGGGGAGGGGAGAGAAGAAGGGAAGGCTGGTTGGGGGGGGGGGGGGCGGTGCCGAGGAGGAGCGGGAGGAGCTCGGTGGGGTGCGGGAGAGAAGAGGGAGCAGGGACGCCCAGGTGCAGGGCCTCCAGGTAAGCTCGAGGCCAGCCGGGCGCCACGGAGTCCACCCCCGCGGAGAGGGCTAATCACGGTCAGGGTCGGGCTCAGGCCGCGCTGTCCGCAAGGGTCGATTCGGGGGCTTCCAGCACCTCGGCGCTTTCGGAAAGAAGCAAGAGGGAACAAAAGGGGTATGGGAGCAGGGAGGTGGTTGATTTATGCCGGCACTTCAGCATGTGTTTTCGCTGCCATTAGCGAGAGAAAAGCCCAGACTGGGAGAGAAAGGAGCGCCGTGGGACCCGCGGTTTGCCCACCCCATGGGGGCGCATTGGCCGCGACGGAGCGGGGCCGAGTGCGAATGTGACTCGCCCGCCCGGGGCCCGGCTCCGCAAAGTGGCTCTGCAAAGTGAGGGTCGGGAGGCATTCCCCGGGCGGCCGGGGCTCCCCCGCCGAGCGCAGGCCCACGGGGGGGAGGGGGGCGCCCCAGCCGCAACTCCGGAAGCAAATCGAAGGGGGCAGTGCATGAATTCCCCCCACCTGCCCGAAAGTGCCCTTCCTCGTATTATCTTCATTACGGTATTTTAAATTTCCCTTTAAAAAAAAATAAAGAAACGAAACAGAAAAAGCACAGAAGGCACTTGTTTGGTTTCATTCTGCCTTCACAGCTTTAATGACTCCATTTGTGGAAGCTGTTTAGGAAACTGGTGAAGAGGGGGCCAGGAGAGGCGCCGCCTGTGGCCTGGGATGCCCGCTTCCTCCTTTCTCCCCCGGAGGCCACCCCAGCCGAGGCACCTGGTTGAGAGGACTCCACTCCCCAGCCCCAGTCCCAACCCTGGCCCCTGCCTTTCCTACAGGGTGTCTCCAGCCCAACTCCAGAGCTGAGAGTCTAAAGAACGCGCTTAGCCGCCGGCAGGGGAGGAGGGGGGGCGCTCCAGGTCGGGCCATTCAGAATCCCTAAAGTTACTCTAAGCACTTGGGAACAGAAGGGGTCTTCCCCTAGCCTCATCCCCAAATTCCTAGGCAGCCCACGCCCTCCTTAGAAGACACTGATGAGGAGGGAAGGAGAGATGGGAAGCAGATCTCATCTTAGGCCCGACAGCCAACAGCCACAGGGTAGGGAGGAGATGGAGCCCCCCAAAGCTTGAAAATAGAAAGTAAACATATATTCTGCCCCATTTATATGAGGGCAAAGCTTTAAAATGTAGAGCCAGGTAGTCTCAGAGCCCAAAGGAGCTTGGCCTGTGATTCGTCTCACCCAGGGCAGATTAGGCACCAGGAGTGGAGCAACCTTTGGGCACTTCGCTAGTCTCAGGACCTTACTTCTGATGTCTGGCCCAGCCCTGTTCCACCCGTCTGGGGTCTGAGTTCCTGACTCTATCTCTTCACCCACTCCCCCATCCTGCTATACAAGTCCCATCTGACCTAACTACCCAACAAACCTTATCTTTAGCCGCTGGCCTTCTGTGGGGCCTCAATTTGGCATCTCGGTCCCAGATCCATGCTGGCCAGTCTGCAGGCTAGTGGAATGAAGGAGCCACAACTAGCCTGAGGTTTGAGGCCTGAGTTCAGATTCCAGACCTATCCCTGAGTCCCCGAGTAACCCCGGGGGGCACGTCCGGGCCTGTTCCAAAGCTTCAGCATAAATAAGGGGGTTGGAAAAGAGAAGAATTGTTTTGTCCTCCGGAATTCCGGAGGGGTGGGGGTGGAGGAGGGGGGAGGAGAGAAATTACCTCCGAAATTCCTCCCCTGCTGTGATACTTTCACTATAGGAGAAATCTCATTAAGACCCTCTAGATTTTCCATTTTTTTGAGATGGGTGTTTGCTATCGTGTAGAGAGAGACACGGATGGGCCACCACACCACACTACACTACCACCCCCCTCCCCCCACACACACACATGCACACAGAGCAGAGACACGCGGAAAACTCAGATTTTTAATTGCATCTTAAAAGGAAATGTTATCATGACACCGTGGTCCCTTCTTAACCATCCCAGCCAGAGGCCATGGCAAGACTCATTAAAAGCTCCAGGAAAGGCTAACAGGTGGGTGGGGTGACAGGAGATCCTCAGGGCTAACCCAGGCTTTTGAAGTGGCCTCTGCTGGCCAGTCACTTGCTGACATCCGCTTCTAAGGGTCTGGGGTTTTATGGCTCTGGGTTTGATTTCTCCACCATCAAACTTTATGGCTTAAAAATCCTCAGTGCTGTAAAGGGAGCTCATCTCCATATTTACTGGGGAGGGGGGCGGTGAGAGGAAAGAGCGGCGCCTGCTACCTGAGGGGAGCTTGCACATCTCCCAGAAAGACCCCCCCCCCCACCTTCTATGGAGACAGCCTTATCTCCCTCAGCTTGATATAAACCTCGAGGCAGAGGTGGATGGGGCCCCGAGGAGGGCTCCGAGGAGGAATCCAATGTGACCTGAACCAGCCTGACTATTGGAGAGGAGCAGCCCTGTGCGCACGTCTGCAACCTGTGGTCAAGTGAAGGCAAGCTTTGAGGAAAGCCAACACGCTGGCCTTGGTTTTCCCCATCAGTGAAATGGGACTCATGAAGGATCCAACGGGCAGACCCAAAGAACATTCTGAAAGAAGTTCTGTGCCTGTGGCATCAGAGAGATGAGCTGTGTAGGAGGAAGGAGCCGGTGCTCCCTCCTGAAGGCAGATTTCTAAGGGCTTTACACTCCGGGCCGAGGGAAGGCTGCAGGCCAACCCCACCAGTTGGCCCCTCTCTAGGCTGGTGGGCAGGCAGCCCCTGCCGTGCTAAGTAATGAGCACAATTCCAACACCGGTTCTGCTCACGAGTGAGAAATCAAAGCCTGGTATTAGAGGCCATTTCTGGCTGGGCTCCGTTTGTGCCCAAATCCATCAAAGCCCTGGGCCTGGGGTTTCCTCTGGGAAAGGTGGGGGCTGGATGCTTTGTTAAGCAGGAAAGGCAGGCCACCCCCAGCCTCCCCAGCGGAACCTGGCTCCGGAGAACTCTCGGCCAACCAGTCTTGTCTTTTTCCTGCCCAGCGGAGACCCTCCCCCCACCCTCAGTAACCTCAGTATTTATTCCCCATCCCATTGCCCGGTTGGTTCTAAAACAGTTTCCCAAGCGCCAATCCTGCCCAAGTTCACAGAGACTTCACCCTACCCTTCAATCACCTCCCCTCAAACACCCTCAAACCAGAAACCAACACCCCAGCCCAGCACCTCCCGCATTAAACTGCGCTCTTTAAAACAAGGTTGGTCATTCAGCAGCCTGCCCCCTCCCCCACCAGTACCTTCCAACTTCAAAACACTGCTTTAAATACCAGAGTCTGCCCAAATCGTAATTAACCTGGATCAAATGATTGTGTCGTAACTTTACAACATAGGGCTGGGGAAAAAAAAAAAGTGGAGGATGTGCTAAAACCAAGCCCTCGCTCCAAGGCCGTGGGAATCATTAATTCCAGAGTGAGGAATCTTTGGCTATTGGGGTGTACGTGGGGGGCGGATGCCAACAGCACCGCGGAGGTGGAGGGGGAGGGCTGCGTCACCTCGTCTACTTTCTGCGCCAGGTTTCCAGCCCCATTCTCAGCCTCAACTCAGAGGGCTCCGCGCGGGACGCCCCCTACCCATCCCACTCCACCCCGCCTCGCCTCGCCTCGCCTCGCCACGCCTCGCCTCGCCCCGCCCCGCCCAGGGAGCGGAGGTGCCCGGCCGCCGCTGCCAGCTCACCTACTTGGGTTCCGGCACCAAAGAAAGGTTGGCTCCTCTGCGTCCACCGGCTCGCCGGGAAGACACAGCCCAGACAGCGACGCGGGGCCCAGCCACAGACGAGGGAGACGTGTACACGACCACAGCGAGGTGCTGGAGGCGGTGGCGGTAGGCACTTTATTTCAGGAGCCCACCAACCCCCTTAAGGCATCCTACAGGCCCAATGTAGATACGCGCACCTCGTCCGCTCCCCGGACCGGGAGAATGTCAGTGACCCATTTAGACGGAAACTTGGCAGGATCACTATGTACTCCCCTCCACCCCAACACACATACATACCAAACCCCAGAAAATATCCCTCCAGACCAGCGGATCCTGCGGTCGCAGGGAAAGCTGTGCGAGCAGTATTCGGCCCTTCCCCCTTCGATAGCCAAAGCCTTTCAAGCCTGCCTCCTCCGGCAGGCCGAGCAGACCCGCACTTCCAGTGCTCCGCAGGTCTCTCTATCCCTCCCTCCCGTTTGCTGATTCCGGAGGGTGCAGCGCATAGGAGCCTGGACGAGCCCGGACCCCGACTAGGAAGTTTCCGGCGAACCGCACATAAACGCACACCTGACCGAAGCGGCGAGTCTTTCCCCCCCCCCCCCCACCCCGGGTCTCCGTGCGCGGGGAAACTGGGGTCCCCTGGAGGCCAGTCCTCCGGAAGGAGCAGACCTCGACTCGGGCACCCGTTCCAAGGAAAAGAAGTGATCCCTTCTAGGCGGGGGCAGGAAGCTTACTCCGAACCACCTGGCCTGCGCCGCCCGAGGGGTGGCTGCGCCATCGCCCACTTTGGTGGGCGGAGAAATCTACCTTCTAACTTGGGTGCCGTGGCGCTTTCCCTGTGCACACCGACGCGGTGATGGACCACTTCAACTTCGGGAGACTGGGGCGCAAATGTCCCCTATACGTCCGCCCCCACGCCCGATCGCTCCCTACCTGCTTGGCTCAGCCTCGGGTCCCAGCAGAGCAGCAGCGCCAGCAGCAGCGCGCCCCGCGCTCCGCTCCGGGCCCACATGCTCCCGCGGCCAGGCTCGGGCGCCTCTCCCCCGGGGCTCTCTCCCTGGCCCCAGCCTCGCCGCCGCCGTCTCCGCCGCCGCCGCCTCCTCCTCGCCGTCCTCCCCGGCGCCCGGCCGCGCCAGCCCGTGCCCTCCGTGGGGGCAGCGGCAGCCACGCTGCGCAGAGGGCTGCCGGGCGCTCGGAGCGCAGTGGGTGCCCGGCGCCCGCTCTCCCGCCAGGCTCCGGCGCGCCCCTCTCTGCGCTCCTCAGGCTCTGGGGCTCCGAGCGCTCCCCGCGCTCCCACGCCCTGGCTTCGAAGTTGCGAGACAGAAGGTGAGTGCACTCAGCGACACTCGCAGCAGCCCGCGCCGCGCCGTCCGAACCCCCGCGCGCGCCTCTCTGCGCCCCGCCGCTACCCGCGGCTGCGGCGCCCTCGCCGGCCTCCGCCGCCTGCCACAATGCCGAGCGCCGCCGCTCGCTCGCCCTAGTGAGTCCGCGAGCGGAGGGGGACGGCGCGCGGCCGGGGCGGGGCCTGGGCGGGCAGGGGCGGGGCCGGCAGGGGGCCCCGGAGGGAGGGAACCGAGGGCCACCCGGGCGCGGCCTCTGCCGAGCTGGGGGCCTTTCAAGGGGGTCCTCGCGAGCCGGTGGGCCTGGCGACTTGGAAAACCCGGCCGCTGGAAATCAGCTGGAAGTGGAGTCTGGCCAATTTTCTTTTCCAAAAACTAAGGAAGTGTATCTAAGCTCTCCTTTGGCTTGGCTGTGTCAGCTTTCTCATCTGATCAAATTGAGGAGTCTCACTTTTGGCTCCCTTCGTCTGTATTACGTCCCATGCCTTCTACATGTTGGGATGTTTCCAAAACCGACTCTCTAAATGAGAAAATCTTGAACGCCGAAGTCGTGATCAAGCTGGGGCTTACAGCTATGTGAACTTGGGTATGAACTTGGGATGTAGATCATCCTGGATGGGTCTACTTGTCTGAATAACCTCAGGCAGAACTGTTTACCAGACCCCTCTAAACCTCTCGTAGCACTTTAGGGGACTAGGGCGTTAAAAACTTGTCCTCCAAGGAACAGTGGGGTGGAGGGCACGGGTACAAACATTTTTGGCTCAGAGAAACTTGGGCTCTGTTCCTTACCTTCTGTGTGACCTTGAACTGAGCAAGCTACTTAACCATTCTGATGCTCCCTTCATCATCATCTAAAATAGAGAAAAAATTATAATTATTTCATAAGGGGGCATAGGATTGAATGAAAAAAAATTATGTATGGAAACTGCATTAAATGTCAGTAATCTCTCTTTCCAAGATCTCCCCTCCCTGCCAGGCTGATTCCTGGGGGGTATACCAGTCCTGGCCTCCCAAGGGTAAGCCAAAGGCCATTTAGGTGGAGTTTGAGGGATGGTGGTGTTTTAAGATTGAAACACAGAGACGTCAGAAGGGGTGGACCAGCTAATACTGGCAAAGACTTGTGCCCCAGGAATGGGGTTAAGCACTTGATACGCATTACCTCAGTCCTCACAACAACTCTGTCCCCATTTTATAGATGAAGGAATAGAGGCACAGAGATGTAAAGTCATTTGCTCAAGATCACACAGCTTGGAGAGAATGAGTGAATGAAGGGGGCAGGGAAGACGGGATTAGAAAGAAATTCTGAGCTGGGGAGCCTCCACCCCCCTCCACCCCACCTCTCAGGGGCTGGCCTGGCAGAGAAGAATATTGCCAGCCAGCAGGAATGCCTCTTCTCCCTAGCTCTGATCTGTTCTCTACTTGGGATTTTTCTGGAGCTGGGATCTAGAATAGCTCCTCAAATACAGGTGCCGTGGGCAGCTTCAGGAAAGGGTGAAGGAAGCCTGAGATTGGTCCAGCTGGGCCGAGGAGCCTGTAGGGGATGGGCTGAAATAGAGCCAAGTATGCCCAGGGATACTTTCTAGGCTGAAGAAGAAAGGATTTGGGGACCAGAGGGGACCTGGTGGGGACAGAGGAACAACAAGTATTGCCCATACCCTCCTCCACACACCCTGCCCCACAGGTTGGGGTCCGGAGCCTCTGGGGCAGGGTTCCTATAGTCAGTCTGCCCCTTCCGCCCCCTGTGGCTGGGTACTCAGGATCAGGAGGGTGGATGCGGGTAGTGCCAGACTCCCTGGGAAGAACTTTGGCCAACCGAGAAAGGTCCCTGTGGGCAAAGGTAGGCGGGTTATTTTTAGCTTGGCCCAGGGCAGCCCAGGCAAGGGTAGTGGATGAGAGAGTCAATAGCTGATCACACCAAGCCAGCTCCACCCGTCCATATAACTATAAGCACACATACGTACACATACCTCTGGACACAGTTACAGGCATACCTCACTGATACACACCTACAAAAGCACACACAGGTAAACACACAGGAAAGACCCACAGGTGCAAATGCAAACTGACCCTCCCAGAAACACCTACAAATGGGCACCCAGCTGCAGAGACAACCACATACCTAAGACACAGGACCAAAAAAGGCACACGCACACCCCTTGTCACAGCCACAGACATATACACAGACATACACCCCCAAAAGAACAAACATACTCCTAAGATGACACGGAAGCAGTAGATACTTAGATGCCTGACTACCACGAGGAAACCCATACAGGAACACAGGTACCGGGACCCACAACTGACCATCACCGTCTGGGTGCAGACACATGGTCAAGGACACTATGCTGGACAACTCAGCAGGGAGGGACCTCAGCAGAAACATGGAAGGCGGGGAGCACAGGGCTGATGGGCACTCACGTGCTCTCTCTCTCTCTCTCTCTCTTTCTTAATCAGGAAGCTGGTGGGAATTGGAGATTTTTCCAAAAACTTTCAGTCCTCTGGACTTTGCTGTTCAGGCAGTAGCTGCACCAGGTAGGCCCTTCTAGCCTGGTTTCATGACTTTGTTTAATTCCTGGCGGCAGGGTAGGGGGGGATGGGAGGGCAAGCAAAATAAATGTGGTCATTTATTTGCCCCTCTCCTCCCAGCTGTCCCACTTTCCTCCCCGGCCTAAAAACTCTGTCAACTCTTAAAATATGCCCATGGAGGGGGGTGGGGGTCCTGGGCCCGGTTTTCCCTCCAGGACTCCAGCATCAGGGTGGGGAACGTACCACACTGGGGATCCCTCTGTAATTCCCTGCCCCCCTGCCATGCTGTAACAGTGTGAGTGCTGGCCCTCAGCTGGGGTCAGGGAAAGGCCTTCAGAGGCCCTGAGCCCACACCTTTCCCTGGGATGGGTGAAGAATGGGCAAGGCCCAGGCCCTGGGATGACTCATTAGTGTAACTGGATTAAGAATTACCAAGGTGTTCCCAAACCCAGAGCCATCACACTGGCAGTAAAGGTGTTCCTGCTGTGAGTTGAGGAGGAGGAGGTGATGAGCTGCTTAGAGGCAGGGCCCCTCCTTTCCTGTTCACTATCATGTATCTCACTTGTAAGACAGCATCCAGCACATGGTAGGCCTACAATCAATATCGGTTGAGTGGAAACATCAATGAGGCTGGAAAAAGAGGGGCTACTGAGCAAAGGGTCCCCAGACTTGTCAAATGGGCCCTAGAAGGAACCTTGGACCTCCCGCTCCATTTCCTGGGGGCCTGGGACCTAGGGCTGGAGGAAGGGGGGGGGCAACTTTCTGCAACACAGCTGCTTTGAAATCAGTTCCAGAACCAGCCCTGACCCTCATTGGGGGCTGCAGATGCTTCCACGGGCTACCCTCATTTCTCCCGAACCAGAGGAGCCTGTGGGAGCCAGAGTTGTGGAATCTGGAGTTGAGCTGATTGACGTTTGATGGTCCAGGGACAGCTCTTACCTGCTGGGAGAAAGGGGGGGGGGCTGTCTGCTAAGCCTTTCCTAGCATCAGTTTCCTCGATTGTAAAATGGAAACACTATCTCCTAGAATTAAAAAGAATACACACAAAGCCCCTTATCTGGCTGAACACAAGCTATTTATTTAGTAACAATGCTGATTTAAGAGCCGCTGTCGGGGTTGTCTCGGCCGGCGGGGCTGGCGGCTCCGGGTTGGCCCCTCCTTCTGTGACCAGGACCCGTGTGCTCGCAGCTGCCACTAGGCGGCGCGCTGCAGCTCATTTCCCGCGGCCTGCCGCTGCAACCTCCGTTCTCAGGCCGCGGGTAAGGAAGGGAGAGAAGGGAGAGGCCATGGGTCAGGAAGAGAGCCTTGCTTCCACCCGGGAGCCGCGCAGGAGTGGTTCTTGGGCCCCTGGGTGGTCTGGGGAAGGGAGCTCTCAGACTGCTCGGTTTCGAGGATCTTGTTGCGTGAGGGGGGGAGGAGGGGGTGGGGAGGTTGGGGAGTGGGGTTTGGGGTTTGGGATGGGGCGGGAGGCTTAAGGATGAATTCGTAATCCCCCCCTGGCCCATCCAGTCCATTATGGACCCCAAACACCTGGACCCTGGTGGGGAGGCACCTAACGTTGAGGCCTTTGAAGCTCTACCGTCTCTTTGTAATATTATTATAGCTAATGTTGATTGCTTTCTATGTGCCAGGTACTATCCTGAGTCCTTTATATGCTGACAGCAACCTTATGAGACAGGCACTGTTACCCCTATTTATTTGCCAGATAAAGGAACTGAGGCACAGAGAGGCAACTGGCCCACGGTCACATACAGCTGGCAAATGGGCCAGTGGAGATTCAACTCCAGACGGAATGGATCTCAAGCTTATACTCTTCTTGTTCAATTTTGGATCACATGAAACTTACCATTTAAGAGTGTACAATTCAGACCCCAATGATCTTGGGGTCATGAGTTCAAGCTCCATGTTGGGCATTGAGCTTAATCGATAAATAAATAAATAAATAAATAAATAAATAAGATTCCGTGTTTCCTAGTATATTCATGATGCTGTACGGCCATCATCATTATCGAATTCAACAGCAATCCTGTCCCTCCAAAAAAGAAATCCCACATCATTAAGCAGTTACCTCCGCTGTGTCCCTTTCACATTCTTTCTTCTCCCAGCCCCTGGCAACCATGAATCCACTTTCTTGTTTCTGTGCACTTACCTATTCTGGGAATTTCGTATGAACAGATGCATAACACCATGTGACCATCAGGCTTGGGTTCTTAACCTCCGCTAAATACTGTGACAGCCCCCTCCCCCCCACCCCCACCCAGACACACATCTTTTCTCTTGTCCCCAGGCGAGGGCCTTCTCCCTGGGGTTCAAGCAACAGAAGCAGTTAGTCACAAAAGCCTCGGGGTCAGGCAGATCCGGGTTTAAATCCTGGCGCTGTCTTGGACAATTTACTCATTGTCTCTGCTGTTGCCTTCTGTTAATTAATTTAAAAAAATTACATTTTTTGCTTTGTTTTGCTTCTGTTAATTAATTAAAAAAAACTTTGAATTTTAAAACACTTTTAGATATACAGAAAAATTGTTGAAATGGTATAGAAAGTTCTTATCCAGTTTCCCCTACTTTTAATATCTTACATTAGTACGTAGTATCTTTGCTACAATTAATGAACCGATATTGATGTATTATTATGAACTAAACTTCACAGTTTCTTAGTTTTTACTTAATATTCTTTTTCTGCTCCGGGATCCCATCCAGCATGCTACGTTACATGTAGTGATCATGACCTCAGAGGCTACTTTTGGCTTTGAAATTTTCTCAGCCTTTTCTTTGTTTATGTGATCTTGACAGTTTTGAGGATTATTATTGGTCAGGTATTTTGTAGAATGTTCCTCAGTTGGGATTTGTCCATCTTAACATTCTTAATAACTTTGGAACAAAGAGGCCTCTTCGAAATAATTTTGCATTGGGTTCTACAAATGAAGGTCCTGCTTACAGGACAGAGACAAGGCCCCAAAGCAGGGCCTGGGATGGGCCCCCAGGCTGTGGCTGGCAGGTCTCCGTCCTGCCCTGAGGGGCCTTTGAGCTCTGTACAGGGAGTGCTGGATGAAAGACCCAGGGTGGGAAGGAAGCCATAAACCTGGAAGAAGATTGCATTCCAGGCTGAGGGGACAGTGTGAGAAAGATTGCAGGGTCAGGAATGTGGATGGTGTGGTCAGGGTGTGGCGAGGCCCTTGTCGCTCCACCGGGGGACAAAAGGGCAGAGAAGGCAGGAGGGGAAAGCTCCCAGCAAAGGCAAGGGTTGCTGTGCTAGAGATTCTGTAGGAAATGGAGAGTCATGGGTTCTGACTGAGCTGGAGAAAGGCCTGATGGGAACTGAGCTGTGGGAGCATATTTGAGGCTGGGGTGTCGGGGGCAGACTGAGGAGGACAGCCCAGGGCAGGGAAGCCAGGGGTTTGTTGCCCAGGCAGTGTGACTGGCCTGGGGCAGCGGGGGTGGGACCTGGGGACTCTGGACTTTGGGGCCTCACTGAGGGTGGGAACTTGGGGCTAGGGGACAGAATGGGGGCCGGGGGAGCCGGGCAGGGGAAGGCAGGATTGCAATGGTAAGAGTAGTGAAAAGTGTTGGAGGGGTGGGTTGGGGAGAAGGTGGAGAATTGGGGTCTGGACGTGGTAAATTCGAGGTGCCTGTGAACTCCCCAACGTACCTGTGTGAACGCAGGACTGACCAGTGCTGAGGGGAGTGGCCACTGTCTTAAAAAAGCCAGCTAACGTGTACTAAGCACTTCACAGCGAGCCAGATGCCAAGCCAAGAGCTCTACATGAATTAGTTCTTTCGATCTCCACGATGACCTGCGAAGTGGATGCTATGCTTATCCCCATTTTCAAAATAAGAAAACCGATGGGTGCCTCGGTGGCTCAATCGGTTGAGCGTCCGACTTCGGCTCAGGTCATGATCTCGCGGTCCTTGAGTTCGAGCCCCGTGTCAGGCTCTGTGCTGACAGCTCAGAGCCTGGAGCCTGCTTCAGATTCTGTGTCTCCCTCTCTCTGCCCCTCCCCCACTTGTTCTCTCTCTCTCTCTCTCTCTCTCTCTCTCTCTCTCTCAAGAATAAATAAACAATAAAGGAAATTTTAAATGAGAAAACCGTGACTCAGTTTTCCCCAGTTAGTGGGAGACAGAGGCCAGACTGAAAGCCCAGCAGTCTGGTTCCAGAGCCCAAACGACTACCTAACTAACACACAGAACCGCCTGTGTAAGTTCCCCCTGTGTTCTTGTAACCACATGATTTCCCGTTCTTCCTCTCCATTGTTCTTGGAGGTGAGTGTTGATCCTGGACTTATTGAAATGGAAACTGAGGCTGGGAGAAGGAAAGGGACAGTCAGAGTCAGTACTGACTCTGAACTTTAAACTCACATTCTTAGGACTGGTCCACACTACCAGCCTCTTCTGATGAAGTCTGAAGCTGTGAATGGGGAATTATCTCTGTAGAGGGAGGAGGAAGAGGAGAGGGTATGGTCTAACAAGGACTTGCTATTATTAAAATAGCAAGATAGACCTTTTAAACTTTGGTATTCTCTGTTTCAAACATTGTAGTTTATGGGGTGCCTGGGTGGCTCAGTCGGTTGAGCATCCAACTGTTGATTCAGCTCAGATCATGATCCCAGGGTCATGGGATCAAGCCTTGCGTCAGGCTCTGTGCTGAGCGTGAAGCCTGCTTAAGATTCTCTCTCCCCCTCTCCCTCTGCCCCCCTCCCCCACTCCTGTGCTTTCTCTCTCTCTCTAAAAAAAAAAGACTTGGGGTGCCTGGGTGGCTCAGTCGGTTGGGCATCTGACTTCAGCTCAGGTCATGATCTCACAGTCTGTGAGTTCAAGCCCTGTGTCGGGCTCCGTGCTGACGGCTTAGAGCCTGGAGCCTGCTTCGGATTCTGTGCCTCCCTCTCTCTCTGCCCCTCCCCTGCTCATGCTCTGTCTCTCTCCGTCTCAAAAATAAATAAAAACACTAAATTTTTTTTTAAAAAAGACTGAACATTCTGGTTTAAATGTATTCAGGTAACATCAAGTTAGTTTGTCTAATGAAAACATCAAGACACTTCATGTTTGCCTGAAAACTATAATAATACAGCATTGGCATGTATAGGAATGCCTTTTGCCCTTTGATTTCAGAACTGCTCATGTGATGCTTCTAGAATTGTTCATGGAATAATGGGCTGCTAATCAAATTAAACACAGTATTCATAGTATCCAGAGAGTATAAGATAATTCACTTGCCGAGATTAATATGTAAATTGACTTTATTTACAAATCACTATCTTGATCATTACAATTCTGTAAAACTTTCATCTGGGCAAAAGTATAATTACTGAGTTCTAGCTCAGTTCAGTTCCTCGAACTGAAACTGAGAGGTAATTCAAAATTAATCTGTAAGAGACAAAATTCCCATGTTTCTGGGATTGCGGGGCTCTGGGTTTTCAGTAGCTGGTTCTTTTGAAAGTAACTCACTACTATTGTCAGGGTAAATGCCAAAGAAATTATTCCGGGGAGAGTATTCTTGAGATGGGCCTCCCAAGTTGTGAATTGGCTGCACGGGCAATGAACATCTTAATTGGAGGAAGAGGGAAAGGAAAAAATCCCCGTGGTGGAATAGACTCTGTGTGTGTGTGTGTGTATTTGAGGAGAGGGATAGTATAAACCTTTCCTTTCTGTTGCACACTGACTCTACAGCGAAGGGCCATATAGGGAGCACCCCTTGTCACTTCCTCTGCCCCGTCTTGTAATATCAGCAGTCAGCTCATCTGGTTCTGGGTATTTAGATTTCTCTTTGTTCCACTCTTTTGCCATAAAATCGATTCCACTGTGAACTATGAATTTAGACCTATTAAGCCTTTCATTGGTTGCTTCTCAGTCTGCGGTTGCTGATGACTCTTTATCACCGCTGGTATCTTTTAAGCAGATGCCGAGTCTGCCGGTGTGCATGGGTATGCATATTCTTTCTTAAAATGGCTAAGCTTTTCAAGGGCTTTACCTTTTCTTTCGAGTAGTTAGGTAAGTTGTATGGTGAGAGATTTCTAAACCAGTGAGAACTTCTGCTCCAAGTTAAGAGAGCTGTAAAAAATTCTAATGATTGCTGTCCAGAATTTTATCACTCAAGGACCAGGGCAGGGGAGTGCCTGGATGGCGTAGTTGGTTGAGCTTCTGCTTGATTTCGACTCTGCTCGTGATCCCAGGGTGGTGGGATCGAGCCCCGTGTTGGGCTCTGTGCTGAGTGTGAAGCCTGCTTGGGATTCTTAATCTCTCTATCTCTCTCTCCCCCTCTGCCCCTCTTCCCTTCTTGCCTGTGTGCTCTCTCTCTCCCAAAATTAAAAAAAAAAAAAAAAAGGACCTGTGCAAAAATCGGTACTTAAACTGGTGCTTTCTGGTTGGGGTGACCTACTGGAACCAGGAGATCCCAAATGGTGGAGGAGGTCAAGGTCAAGGAAAGGAAAGTTCAAGAACTGATACACCCACGTTCCTGCCCACTGCTTCCTCTTCTGTCTTTTAAAAAATTCAGCTGAGGTGTAAGTTACATACAAGGAAATGCACAGATCTCGAGTGTAAAGTTCTATGACTTTGACAAGCAAACACACCTAGTAACCAAGCTCCCAATCAAGATATGAACATTTCCATCATCTGGGAAAATTCCCTGGTCTCCTTCCCAGTCAGTCCTCACCCTGCAGAGGCAGCCACTGTTCCGTTTTTTTAACAGCGTAGACGAATTTTGCTTATTCCTGAATGCTGCATGCATGGAATCAGATAATGTGGACTCTTCTGTGACTGGCTCCTTTTGTTTACCGTAATGACTGAGATCCATTCCAGCTTGCTGTGGTAACGAAGTTCCTTCCTTGTTATTACTAAATAGTATTAATTATTCGGACATATCCCGATTTGTTTATTCACCCTCTTGTAATGGACATTTGGATTGTTTACCAGATTAGTCTGGTATGAGTAAAGCCTCTATGAATATTCTGGAACAAATTCTTTTTTTTTTTTTTTTTTTTTTGGAAACATAGGTGTCCATTTTTCTGCAGTAAGCAAGAGTGAAATTGCTGGCTTCTCAGGGAAAAATATATTTAATTTTAGAGAAAATGGCCACAGCAGTTTTTCAAAAGTGATTGTTTCGGTTTGTGCTCCCACCTTCAAGGCTGGAGAGCTCCAGTTTTAGTCCTCACCAGCATTTGATATTGTCGGTGTTTTTGACGAAACCAGCGGGTGTGAAGTGATATCTCATTCTGGTTTTAACTGTGATGCTGGCCACCTTTTCATACGCTTATTAGCCACTCGGTGTCTTCTTTTATGATGGATCTGTTCAAACCTGTTGCCCAATCTTTCTTGGGATGTTTCTCCTTTTACTATTGGTTTGTGGGAGTTCTTTGAACATTCCGAGTACACATCCCTTGTCAGATGAGTCCTTCCGCCTATAGTTTGCTTTTGCATTTTGTTACAAGTGTGTTTTAAAGAGCCGACGTTTTCAATGTTGATAAAGATCGAATGCTTTATATTTCTTCTTTTATGATTACTGCATTTTGTGTGATAGAGATATTCTTCTGTTGCCTTCCAGAACGTTTATTGTAATTAGCATTTTTGTTTAAGTCTATTATCCGTCGCTAATTATTTTTAGTGTGTAGTGTGAGATGGAGGTCGAGGATCATTTTCCCCCCATATTTTTATTCACTGCCTCCAGCGTCATTTTTTTGAAAAGACTTTCCCTTCCACATTGAATTGCTTTGGCCCCCTTTATCAGAAATCAATGAACTGTGAAAGTGTGAATCTATTTCTTGATCCTCTGTTCTGTTTCATTAATCCATTTGTCTATCCTTACCCCAATACCACACCGTCTTCACTACCGTAGATTTACAGTTAACCTGTTAACTCTCTAACCTTCTTCTTTTTTTTTTTTCAATATTATTTTGGATTCTAGATCACACATATTTTTATTACCTTTAGAAGCAACTTGTTAATTTTCATTAAAAAAGTTAAGATTTTGATAAGATGTCATCGAATGTATACATCAGTTTGGGGAGAACTGACCTTAACATTGAGTTTTCCAATCTGCAAACAGGCACCTCTTCCTTTTCTTAACTTCTCTGGGCCTTATTCTGTCATTTTCAATGTAGAGACTTTGTATATTTTTATTAAACGTATTCCTATATATCTTACAGGTTTTTATGCTATTAAAATGGTTTTTCTGGCGTTTTCTAATTGGCTGTATAAACATACAATTGATTCTGTATAATGACCTTGTATATTGTGCATTACTAAATTTACTAATTAATACTAGCTGTTTTATCTGGGTTCTGTTCATGCGCGAACATATCGTCTGTGAATAAAAAGCATTTTACTCATTCCATACTAAGTGTTATGAATTGTATTTGTTTCTCATGCCTTATTGTACTGGCTAAAATCTCCAGCACAGTGTTGAACAGAAGTGATGAGGGCAGACATTATACACATGTTCTGGATCATAGGGGGAAAGTGTTCGTATTTCATCATCAAGTATGACATCAGCCGTCCGTCAGCTTTCCACAGCTGTTTTCCTTCTATTTTATTCCCACTTGGCTTAGTTTTTATTTATTTATTTATTTATTTATTTATTTATTTATTTTTATTTTTTTAGATCATGAATGGGGATTGGATTTTGTCCGATGCTTTTGCTGCATTGATTGAGATGATCATAGCTTTTTTCTTCTTTCTTTGGTTCCTGTGGTAAATTACAGTGATTTATTTTCAGGTGAGAAGCTAGCCTTTCATTACTGGGATAAACCACATTTTGTCATCCTATATTATCCTTTTGGTATCGTTCTGAATTCAACTTGCCCATATTTTGTCAAGGCATGTTTACATTGATGTTCATGAGGGATGTTGGTCTATACTTTTATTTTTTGTAATAGTGTTGTGAGGTTTCAGTGGCGAGTCAGGCTGGTATCATAAAGTGAGTAGGGGAGCATTTCCTCCTTTCTAGTTTTAGAAAAAGTTGGTATGAGATTGGCATTGGTATTATTTCTTTTTTTTTTTAAGTTTTTTTAAACGTTTATTTATTATTAAGAGACAGAGAGAGACAGAGCATGAGCGGGGGAGGGGCAGAGAGAGAGGGAGACACAGAATCCAAAGCAGGTTCCAGGCTCTGAGCTGTCAGCACAGAGCCCCGTGTGGGGCTCGAGCTCACAAACCGCGAGATCATGACCTGAGATGAAGTTGGTCGCTCAACCGACTGAGCCACCCAGGCGCCCTGGCATTATTTCTTCCTTACATATTTGAAAGAATTTTCAGTGAAGCCACTTGAAACTAGTGTTTTCTTTGTTGAAGGTTTTAGTTGTTAACCCAATTCTATAATGGATTCAGGCCCGTTAATATTTTCTGGTTTCTTCTTGGGCCAGTTTTGGTAAGCTTTACGTTGATGGAATTTCTCCAGTTCATCTCAGTTGTCATATTTATTTGTGTATGGTTTTAGTACAGAACTAATTATATCCCCTGTTTTGTTTTTTGTATTGGTAATTTGAGTGTCTTCTTGTTCTCTTTCTTTTTCAGTCCAGTTAAGGGGTTATCAGTCTTTTGATAAGATCTCTTTCAGTCTTTCAAATGATCAGATTCGTCTTTGAGGACTTTTTCTTTTATCTCTCTATTTTTTATATTATTGTTTTTTGCTCTATTTTCTTTAAGTTTATTTATTTATTTTGAGAGAGAGAGAGAGAGAGAGAGAGAGAGGGAGAGGGAGCTTGGGAGAGGCAGAGAGAGAGGGAGAGAGAGATAGGATCCCAAGCAAGCTTCACACTGTCAGCTCAGAGCCCGATGCGGGGCTCAAACCCACAAACCGTGAGATCATGACCTGACCTGAAACCAAGAGTTGGACGCTTCACCGCCTGAGCCACCCAGGCGCCCCTGTTTTCCGCTCTATTAATTATTTCTTTCTACTTACTGTGGAACTTGCTCTTCTTACTTCTTAACATGCACTCTTGGCTCGTTGATCTTTCGCTTTATTCCTGTCTAATACAAGCGGTTAGAGCTACGCTTTCTTTTTAGCAGCACTTTATTCACATTCCATTCATCTTGATATGTTTTCTTTTCCATCTCGTTTAGTTTCTTCAAATACTTACAAGGAGGAAGAAAAGGCATGGGGCGACAAAGGAATAAGGAACAGAATGAACAAAACAAATAATAAATGGCCAATGTAAACCATAACATATCAATAATTACTTTATCTTTTTAAAAAGTTTGTTTGTTTGTTTGTTTGTTTATTGAGAGTGTGCTGCAGGTGTGAGTGGGGAAGGGGCAGAAAGAGAGAGAGGGAGAGCGAGAATCCCAAGCAGGCTGCAGGCTGTAAGTGCTGAGCCTGATGTGGGGCTCGAATGCATGAACCATGAGAGCAGAACCATGACCTGAACAGAAATCAAGAGTCAGATGCTTAACCAACTGAGCCACCCATGTGCCCCTACTTTATTTTTTTTAAAGATTTTGTTTGTAAGTAATCTCTATACCCAACGTGGGGCTCAGACTTACAACCCCAAGATCAAGAGTCACATGCTCTACTGACTGAGCCAACCAGGCACCCATCTAATAATTACTTTAAACGTAAATCATCTAAATACATCAATTAAAAGATGGAGATTGGCACAGTAGATAGAAAATTACCTAGTCACATAGTATCTACAAGACACCCACTTCACATATAGCAATATAGGTAAAAAGAGAAAAAAATATACTGTGCAAACACTAATTTTTAAAAAGCAAAGTGGCTGTATTAATGAGATCAAGTGGACTTCAGAACAAAGGAAATTACCAGGGACAAAGAAGGACATTAAATATTGATAAAAGAGAAAATACACCAAGAAGACATAGAAATCCTAAAAGTGTATGCACCAGACGACAGAGCTTCAAAATCTATGAAGCAAACACTGACAAAACTGGAAGGAGAAATAGAAATAGATCTATCTGCAGTTACAGTTGGAGACCTTAACATCCCCTTCTCTCTACCAGACAAAAAAAAAATCAATAAGGATATAGAAAAAGTGAGCAATAGTGTCAGACAACAGATCTAATAGGTATTTATAAAACACTGTCACCAAACAGTAGAATACATATTCTTTCAGGTGCTCATGCAAAATTCACAAAAGTGTACCGTATCCTGGACTTTAAAGCAGATTCCAACAAATTAAAAGAATTGAAATCATGTAGTCTGACCACGAGGGGAATCACACTGGAAATTAATAATAGAATGATAACAGGAAAATCTCCTAACACTTAAAAAAAAATACTTAGAACTGAATTATCATGATAGTACAGCATAATTGTGAGATGCAGCAAAAACAGTGCTGAGAGGGAAATTCATAGCCCTGAATACTTACGTCAGAAAAGAGGAAAAGATCTCAAAATAATTTCCCTTAGTTCAAAATATTATCTAACTTCCCAGAGCATTATTCTTTGACCAATGAGTTATTTAGAAGTGTGCTATTTAATTGGCAAATATGTGATGTTTTCTAGACACCTTTTTGTTATTGATATTTAATTTATCCAAGTGTGGTCACAGAACAAACTTTTCATGACTTCAGTCCTTTAAAATTTATTATAATGTGGAGCGCCTGGGTGGTTCAGTCGGTTAAGTGTTCAGCTCTTGGTTTCGGCTCAGGTCATGATCTCGTGGTGTGTGAGTTCGAGCCCCACATTGGGGTTCACACTGACAGTGCAGAGCCCGCTTGGGAGTCTTTCTCTCTCCCTTGCTCCCTCTCCCTCCCTCTCTCTGCCCCTCCCCTGCTTGTGTTCTATCTCTCAAAATAAATAAAATAAACTTTAAAAATGTTTAAAATTTACTATAATGTGTTTTTGATGAATATCTGTAACCATAATCTATATACTATCACAATAAGTATTGTGTGTACATATATAAATAATGTATATTCTGTAATTGTTAAATGTAATGTTCTATAAATATCAGGTAATTTGTTGAAAACAACTAACAAACTGATAGTTTTCTTCAAATCTACTTCCTTTGTTCAAATCATATTTCCTTTTTAATCTTATTCAAATACTCAAAGAATAATGTTAGAATGTTCTATTGCTTTTAGTTGTCTGAATACTCGCTTCATGTACTTTGAAGCACTTTGAAGTACTTTAGAACATAGACATTTGGGAAGGTCAAGTCTCCTCGATAAATTGACCATTTATCATGGTGTAATGTCTCTTTATTGCTAGTAACACTTTCTTTTGAAGGCTGGTTTGTCTGGTATTACCATAGCAACAACCTTTTCCTACGTAATAAGAAAAACGTGTTTTATATGTTAGAGTACAATATTTTAAATAGAAAATATAGCTGCCTTGAGCAATAAGAGAAAAGGCAAACAAGTCTATCAAATTGATTGCTATAAACTTTGTGTATTTGTTATACATATGGACCAGAA
The DNA here is from genome assembly GCF_018350175.1 of Felis catus. NCBI lineage: Eukaryota > Metazoa > Chordata > Mammalia > Carnivora > Felidae > Felis > Felis catus. The sequence goes on along the minus strand of NC_058378.1, from coordinate 31,984,582 downwards.
CATATACTCTAAACAATGTGGACAGTTTTATTGGAACCTAAATGTATGTTAACGTATAATAAACTGCACATATTTGACGTGTATAACTTGTAAGTTTAGACACCACCCATGGAACCATGACCACCCCAAGATTGTGACCCTATCTATTGCTCCTGCAAGCTTCCTCATGCTCCTTTGTAATCCCACCCTCCTGTCCCTTTATCTTCCCCACCCTCCCAAGCAAACACCAGTCTGCTTTCTTTCACTGGGTGTTAGTTTGCGTTTTCTAAACATGGAATCACACAAGATGTACTCTTCTTTTGTTTGGTTTCTTTCTCTCGGCATACTTATTTTGAGACTCATGCATGTTGTTAAGCATATCCATAGTCGATTCTTTATTACTGAGTAGTAACATGGATATACCACAATTTGATTATTCAATCGCCTCTCGACATATGGGTTGTTTCTAGTTATTACAAATAAAACTATCCCGAGTATTTGCATGCAAGTCTTTTTTTAAGCATTCTCTATACCCAAAGTTGGGCTCAAACTCAAAACCCTGAGACCAAGAGTCAGATGCTCATCTGACTGAAGCCGCATCTGCCCCTGTGTGCAAGCCTTTATATGGATACGTGCTTTCATTTCTCTTAACTATCTAGGGATGGAATCCCTGGTTTGTACACTAGGTGTGTATTTAAACTTCTAAGATACTGACAAACTGTTTTCCAAAGCGGTTGTACCAGTTCACCTTCCCACCAGTAGTGGGTGAGAGTTGCGGTCTTTCCACATTCTTGCCAATGTTTGGTATGGTCAGTCTTTTTCCTTGTAGCCATTCTACTAGGTACGATGAAACACCTGTTTCAGTCTTTTGTTCATCTCTCAATTGGCTCTTTATTTTCTTACTGTTGAGATTTGAGAGAGATACATTTATATAATTGAAATATATATACACGCTTGAGATATATATACACTGGCTCAGAAGAAATGAAATCCTGCCATTTGCAACACAGTGGATGAAACTTAAGGGCATTATGCTGGGTGAAGTAAGTCAGATGGAGAAAGACAAATACTGTATGGTATCACTTATATGGAGAATCTTAAACGGCCAAGTTTATAGAAGCAGAGTAGAGTGGTGGTGGCCAGGAGCTGCGGGAGGGGGAAATGGGGAGATTCAGGTCAAAGGGTACGAACTTCCAGTTACAAGATCGAGTAAGTTCTGAGGATCTAACGTACACCCTGGTGATTATAGCTAATAGTACTATATTATAGACTCGAAAGTTGCTAAGATCTTAAATGTCCTCACTATAAAAAAAAAAAGGAATGTTCATTATGTGGTGTGATGGAGGTGATACCGTTTTTTTTTGCAATAAACGAGTGTATCAAATCAACAGGTTGTACGCCTTAAACTTGCACAATGTTATATGTCAATTATATCTCAGTAAAGCCGAAAACATCATATAGGTTCTAGTCGGTACAATTAGGCAAGGAAGAGAAATCAGAGGCAAGGAAATTGGTGAGAAATAACTACCACCGTCTTTATTTGCAACATGATGATGGCCTATGTGAAAAATCTGACGGAATCTCTAAGACAGCCACAAGAATTAAGAAGCAAATTTTGCAAGGCTGCAGGATATAAGATCAATATATTTAGAAATCAATGTGTTTCTTTTTTTTTTTAATTTTTTAAATATTTATTTATTTTTGAGACAGAGAGAGACAGAGCATGAACGGGGGAGGGTCAGAGAGAGGGAGACACAGAATCTGAAACAGGCTCCAGGTTCTGAGCTGTCAGCCCAGAGCCCGACGCGGGGCTCGAACCCACGGACCGCGAGATCATGACCTGAGCCGAAGTCGGCCGCTTAACCAACTGAGCCACCCAGGTGCCCCGAAATCAATGTGTTTCTATGTACCAGCAGTGAACAATTGCCAAACGAGATTTTTACAAATGTAATTTACAATAGCACAAAGCCAGCGCTCTGAAGAAGGAGAAGAAGAAAAAGAACAAACAGTCCCAGCAGCAGCCTTGATTGGCAGCATTTGCCCATGTCTGTTGTGTCAATAGTCCCACCTCCGCTAAGTTACAGTTACCAACGTACAGTAACGTCAGGGAACAGAGTTATGGATGGATGTGCACAAATGGTTCTCGTGAGCACAGCTGGCTCCCCTGTACCACTGCGCATGGTCCCCCTTCAATGTATCGAAATATTTATATTTTTTATGAATACTACCCAGACAAAATGTGAGGACTGAAATATCATGTTACTTCCTTTGCTTGTATCTTTCATAGAGCGTGTCAATACTCTCCTCCGTCTTGGGTGAGCGGCGGACTCTTCCCAGATTGAGTGGACGGGTGGGGGTTTCATTTGATGTTAATTAGATTGAGTTCGCCTAGGATTAGCGCCATCCCCGACCCGAAGTGCAAGCAGCAGCCTTTTGATCTCGCTGTTGAGCGGGGAGAGGGTTTGGCTGCAGTTTCAGAGGGTCTCTGGTTTGTCTTTGGATTCGGTTCTGGCGAGGCCTTGAGACGGAAGTGTCAGGAGAAGCACCAGGCCCCTGGCTCCTCCTCCAGGAAGGCGGTGGCCTCAGGGGTGAAACCCAGCGGGGTGGAGCCGGGCTGCTTGGGTTGGGATCTGAGCTCCTCTCCCTGACACTCATGCGATTTTTTAATTTTTATTTATTTATTAAAAAAATTTTTTTTTAACGTTTATTTACTTTAAAAAAAAAATTTTTTTTTTTCAACGTTTATTTATTTTTGGGACAGAGAGAGACAGGGCATGAATGGGGGAGGGGCAGAGAGAGAGGGAGACACAGAATCGGAAACAGGCTCCAGGCTCTGAGCCATCAGCCCAGAGCCCGACGCCGGGCTCGCACTCGCGGACCGCGAGATCGTGACCTGGCTGAAGTCGGACACTCAACCGACTGCGCCACCCAGGCGCCCCTAACGTTTATTTACTTTTGAGACAGAGAGAGAGAGAGCATGAACAGGGGAGAGTCAGAGAAAGAGGGAGACACAGAATCTGAAATAGGCTCCAGGTTCTGAGCTGTCAGCACAGAGCCCGACGCGGGGCTCGAACCCACAGACCGCGAGATCATGACCTGAGCCGAAGTCGGACGCTTAACCGACTGAGCCACCCAGGAGCCCCGCGATTTTTTTTTTTTTTTTAATTAATTTAATTTAATCTTCCGTCCAGGGCAGTCGATGTAGTGTTACAGCAGTTTCAGGTGTACATCATAGTGATTCGACAGTTCCAAACGTCACCCAGCGCTCGTCACGACAGACGCTTGTGTGGCCTTAAAAAGCCCTCTAGTCTGGCTAACCCTCAATTCCCTCTCCGGAAGCGGGAAGCGGGTGCAACACCTGCCTTGTGGGGTCATAGCGAGAAGGAAATGAGTTGGGCTTTGTGGTATGAGGGGTCGGGGGCTTGACACACATTAACTCCTTTTCCGTCTTAATTATTCCAGACCTGAGGTCAGAGTACCTGTCTCTCTCTGAGGGGCTGCCTCAGTCCCAACCCTTAGCACTGGCAACAGCAAAGGGACCTTGCAGGACCTTTAGTTCCCCCCCCCCCCCCACCCCGTAATTGCTACCTGTCTCTGCTTCCAAGCTGTCCCCCACATAATATAGCTTGGTAAGGAAAATTGGCACTTTTTTCTCCAGCTTATAGGTAAGTCTGTCTAAAAGCACTGTTATGGGTTGTGTTGTGTCCCCTCATCCTCAAAAACAAAACAAAACAAAACAAAACAAAAACAGGTATGTTGAAGTCCTAACTCGCATTATCTCACACTGTGCCCTATTTGGAAATAGGGTCTTTGCAGATGTAACCAAGTTAAGATGAGGTGTTTGGGGCGGGTCCTAATCCAGCATGACTGGTGTCCTGCAAGGAGAAATCTGAACTCACACGGAGGGAAGAGGCTGTGAACAGACAGACAGAGGGTGGCAGCCACAGGCCAAGGGAGTCTGCCGGCCACCTCCAGAAGCCAGGGAGAGCCGAGGAGGGTTTGTCCCCAGTCTCCGCGAGAGCCCTTGTGGACACGCTGATCTCAGGCTTCCAGCCTTCAGGGCAGTGGGACAATAAATGTCCTTTTAAAAAAAAAATTTTTAGTGTTTATTTACTTTTGAGAGAGAGAGTGTGTGAGGGGGGAAGGGGCAGAGAGAGAGGGAGCCACAGAATCTGAAACAGGCTCCAGGCTCTGAGCTGTCAGCACAGAGCCCGTCGCAGGGCTTGAACTCACAAACCGTGAGATCATGACCTGATCCAAAGTCAGGGGCTTAACCAACTGAGCCACCCAGGAAGCTAACACAAGCACCTTAAAGTGCTGCTTTAATACCTCTACATACAACCAAGTGCAAGTCCCCTACCCGCCCCGCTCTGTGCTCCCTCAGTATCTGAGTGTCTTCCCCGCCCCCGCCCCCCACCCTACTAAGTGGGGGGGCTGTGCAGCTGGCTCTGCCCAGCCCCACCCAGACAAGCAGCTACCGGTTCCCCTGCATCCGGCTCCTTCCGCCCCCACTCTCTGGTCCCAGCCTGCTCTCACCTGCGAGGAACCCCCTCTCTCCTCACTGTCCAAAGGGGGAGACCCCCACCCTCCGGGAGCCCCCCTGGGCTCTGCAGTAGCTGGTCCCGTGGGATCCCACAGCCCCCTTGCACAGGAGGGTGCTGCCGGCCCAGTGCTTACTAAGCACGGAGACACCGAGGCTCACGGCAGTTGGGTAACCTGCCTGAAGACGGCCGGCTCATGAAGGGAGCGTCAAGAACCAGGCTCAGGGGTCACTCATCACCTTCCTCCGTGTGGTGCCCCAGGCCGGTGCCAGTGCCGCAAGCCGGCCCCTCCCCTGGGCTGCTGTCCTCCCTGAGGCCATCCCGGCGGGCCTGCAGGGCCGGCTGGACTCTCCCGCTGTCTTCAGGCATTCTTGCTAGAGAAGCAAGCTCCCTTCCTCGTGGTTCTGCTCAGGCAGGAGCCCCCCGCCCCGGGCTGGGATGGTCTTTTCCTGTTGAACACTAATTTACTGTGTTTCGCACTGAGCTTACTTACCCCAGGGAAAAACACGCTGGGAAGCAGAGAGCAGTAGCGTGTGAAGGCAGAGCGTCCTCCGAGGTTCTTTCCTCCCCGCCCTCTTTTTAAAAATCGCTTATTCTGATGTTAGTCAATTGCATAACATCCTATTAATTTTTTTCCATCCTCCATCATGTGCCCTGGAAACTTCACTGATAGCTGACTGGATCTCTCTGGGGTGCACAGGGCACTGGGAGGTCGGGGGTCCAGTTCTGGCGTGTGTCCTCACGCCCTGTGTGAACTTGGGCAGGTCACCCTGATGCGGACGGTCCCGTCTACCGGGCACTGCTCTGCTCTGGGCTCTCTGCACCGGTCACCTCACCCGTGCTCACAGGGTGTGGAGGGATGTGCACAAATGGCTACAAGGGGTGTGGGAGCCCCACTAGCAGACGTGGGCGCTGAGGCTCAGAGAGGCTAAAGAACTCCAGCAATGCCACCCAGTGAGTAACATCAAGGCCGGGGTTTATGATGAGACCAGTCGACTCCGATTGTTTTGACCACACCGTGCTGGGTGCCCGTCTCCCCAGCTGTGAAACGGGGGATCGGACCAGGTGGCGAGCTTTCTGGACACATGCCTCTACACTTGTCCCCTTAAAAATCCCTTCTTCATCCCGCAACCGGTGACCCTCGAAAGCATAAACCTGATCGTAGTACTTGCACAATCTGCAGGGACCCTGTTTATTTGCTTACTCGCTTATCGCGTGTCTTCCCCCAAGGGCAGCGGGCAGTCTGTCCTCTCAGGGTCGAATCCCGGCACAGAGAACGGTGCCTGGTGACAGCAGGTGCCCGGGCCGTGGCGGCTGCTGCTGTTCAATTCGCACAGCGTGGTGGTCGGGTTGAGAGGTGGGAACCGGGCTGGGGTGGGAGGTGAGTCTGTAGGGCAAACTTGGCTGCCCTGGGTTGGCCTTGAAGTAGGTCCGGACCTCAAGTTTGCCCGGCTGATCATCATGATGAAGTCGGTGAAGTTAGCCTTTGGTTCTTGGGATGCCCCCTCTTGACTGCCAAACCAAGCCCCTCCCTGCCAGCTTATTTTCACCAGTGTCTTACCGATGAGCTATTTCTGTTTCTTCTCTATAGCTCTCTGTATTTTCATGAGATCTGAGTGGAACATAACGTGCTGGGGATCCAAAGGGATGCGGTGCTAATGGTGGAATTTTAGACATTGTGAAAGACTAGAGGAGACATATTTTGGGGCAGTTAGTGTCTAAGCAGGACCTCAAAGCCTTCCTGGTGTGCAGTGACTCACTCCAGATGGGGAAGAGATACGGCTGCTCCCTGGTCACCTGTTTCAGGAAGGGCGAGGCAGCTGTCTCACCCATGCTAATCGTCACTGTCTCCCTTCTCCCCGTTGTAGGATCGTGGTCATCTCTTCCGACTCACCCACCCCACACCCCTGGTTGGACCAGAATGGACCTGAAGCCCAGAGAGGGTAGGAACTTGCCTGAAGTCGCACAGCGTGACAAATGCCCTATGCTACGTAGCCCTATCTTTCTGACTCCTGAAGCCCAGAGAGGGTAGGAACTTGCCTGAAGTTGCACAGCGCGACAAATGCCCTATGCTATGTAGCCCTGTCTTTCTGACTCCCAGTCTTTGTTCACCCAAGTGATTTTCAGTCTTATCATCGTAATAAAATCCAGTGTGCTTTCAGCGTTGTACTGGCCACTTTTCATGATAAATATTAAATTGATGTTTGTTGACCGAACAAGTGAAAAGGTGGGTCTATTCCTGTACAGAGAAGAAGCGGAGATAGAGTGGGGGGTGAGGGAGGGAGAGCCAGAGAAATCCTTGGAGAGAAGTGGGAAGCAGGATGTCTGTAGCTTTCACTTAACATCTTGCTTTGCAGACCGAGCTCTCCACAGGGTATCTGCTTCCTTTGGGTATTGGGTCTAGGATTGGGTCAGCGGCCACGGGCTCAGGTCTCCAATCTCTACATGCTTGCACCGGCAGACCTTCCTCCCCGGCATCTCTTCACTCCGTAGAGGTCTGGTCCACGTCAGGTGTGGGACATAAGAGGGGATTCCGGCATTATCTTCCTGCTTGGGAAAATAGGCACAGAGAAGCAGAGCGACTCTCCCCAGGCCACACAGCAATTCCTGTCTTGCACTGCAGCCCCTAGAAACTACCTTGTCTGGAATTTTGGCCTTTACGTTCTCTCCCTGGGAGCAGGACCAGGTTAGAGGTGGTTTCAAGGACTGTGTGAAAACCTGCTCCACGAAAACGGTCCAGAGAAACTCGGGACGGAGGGAAATGTAACAGGACAGGCAAGGCCATCTGGTTCCTCTCTGGGCCCAACTCCTCATCCCTCAGGGTCCTCTCCCCTCAGGCAGATCCGTGATAAGCTAGAGAGTTTCTGGCAGGGGGCCCTGCACACGGGTGACCCAAGCCCAGATATTACAAGGGAGGAACTGGGGTCATATTTCACTGGCCTGTATATCCCTTCTACAGCATCAGCGCTGACGGGCCTGTCGTGTGTCGTGATGTGCTCCCCTGGGACCCCCCCCCCCGCCCCCCCCGCCCTCCGCCGCCAGCACCCGGCCACAGGAAGCCTGCAGAGGCCTGGCCTGATGACGCCTACCCCGGTCCTGTCTGATGACGCCTGCTCTTCACGCTTGGCTGGATTTAGGACAGTCTGGGCATGGGGCCTGCTGACAGCTCAGGGTGGTGGCGTGGGACACCAGAGCCTAGAAGCAGAACCCCAACTCACATGCTGCAGTCACAGAGTGCGCATCTCGAGTAAAATACGCTTATAAAGCCTTAGAGTCAGAGTGCTTTTTTGTGTTTCAATGTTGAGATGCACACAGGGGCCTCTGGAAGCACACAGAAGGGGCCCTACTCACCCTTGGGGAGCAAGGACGACTTCCAGGGCCAGTCACATGGGAGCCATTTAGTGGGTAACGTGTATTCTCATGTTAAATTTAGGCCAGCATTCAAGACTCTGAGCTCTGCACAGCTAAAATATAAAACAAGTCACGTATGTAATGTAAAATTTTCCAGTGGTGCCTGGGTGGCTCAGTCGGTTGAGCGTCCGACTTCGGCTCAGGTCATGATCTCAGTTCGTGGGTTCAAGCCCCGCCTCGGGCTCTGTGCTGACAGCTCAGAGCCTGGAGCCTGCTTCAGATTCTGTGTGTGTCTCTCTCTCTCTCTGCCCCTCTCTCGCTCACACCCTCTCTCTCTCTCTCTCTCTCAAAAATAAACATTTAAAAAAAGTTAAGGGGCGCCTGGGTGGCTCAGTCGGTTAAGCGTCTGACTTCAGCTCAGGTCATGATCTCACGATTCGTGAGTTCGAGCCCCACGTCGGGCTCTGTGCTAACAGCTCGGAGCCTGGGGCCTGCTTCGGATTCTGTGTCTCCCTCTCTCTCTGGCCTTCCCCTCTAGAGCTCTGTCTCTCTCTCTCTCTCTCTCTCTCTCTCTCAAAAATAAACATTAAAACAATGAAATAAATAAAGTTAAAAAAAATAAGTAGAATTTTTGAGCAGCTACATTTTAAAAAGTAAAAAGAAACAAGTGGAATTAATTTGATGATTTTATTTAACTCAATATGCCCAATATATTTTTTTTTTATTTTTTTTTTCAACGTTGATTTATTTTTGGGACAGAGAGAGACAGAGCATGAACGGGGGAGGGGCAGAGAGAGAGGGAGACACAGAATCGGAAACAGGCTCCAGGCTCCGAGCCATCAGCCCAGAGCCCGACGCGGGGCTCGAACTCCCGGACCGCGAGATCGCGACCTGGCTGAAGTCGGACGCTTAACCGACTGCGCCACCCAGGCGCCCCTGCCCAATATATTTTTATTTCACCATGTAACCAATATGAACACTGTTAACAGTTATTACATTTTTTAAGATGCTCACTCTTCAGAATCTGGTGTGTACTTTATACTTAAAGTATATCTCAGTTTGAATTCTACGTTTCCAACTGAAATACTTGATCAGTGTTTACATTTCACACAATTTACAGCAGCAAAGTATCCATGTTGTTCTAAACATACTCAAAAGTTTTCCAATAAGTGAATTGAGTATTGGTTTTTACATTTACAGTAAATTTTAAATGTAAATGCATCAAAATTAGTTTTTTAAAAAAAATCAAATTAAAAAATTAAAACGGAAGTTTCGGTTCCTTAGTCACTGTAGCCGCATTTCAAGTGCTCGGTGGCCGCTTCTGGCTGGTGGCTGCCTCATGGGACAGCTCAGGTAGCGTGCCACCTCCGCCCAACGCTCATCTCCCCTTCCCTCCACCTCCCCTGCATGTGCCTGGGGACCCGCCCTCCTGTCCCATCATTGAGATGCTCCCTCTCCTCCCTTCCACATGGATAAGCCCTCTTCCCAGACCCCACTGGGGTCACCCCCACCAGCAGGGAGTGTGATACAAGACCCTCACCCTGATAGTCCCTGACTGTCACTGTCATTTCCTGTCTCGAAGCCTGTGAGGGCTGTCTGTCATCACCCGGAAAGTTGGCAGGAGAGCTGGGACCGAAAGTTCCCTTCCCTTTTCCCAGATCTCCCCCCACGTCCCCTTTCCTGCATCCTCCTGGAGCCTGGCCAGACAACAGGAGGTAGGTATGGCCACGATGCTCTAAGACCTAAGGCTGGGCATTCTCCCTGATTCCCTTATCTAGGGCTTTCCAGCCTTGCCCGCAGAGAGGGTGGCCCACACAGCTTGCTCCCCTCCTCCAGAAGGCTGAACGTAGGAGCAGAACAATGGAGGGTACCGTGGGGGCTCACAGGAGGCATGAGGCTCACCCAGGGAGGTATGGTCGTTACCCCAGGACAGCCTCTTAGGGCCTCAGTCTTTCCATCTGCCCAACGGGAGCTTCTCATTCTTTAATATTTTTTTTCAGCGTTTTTATTTATTTTTGGGACAGAGAGAGACAGAGCATGAACGGGGGAGGGGCAGAGAGAGAGGGAGACACAGAATCGGAAACAGGCTCCAGACTCCGAGCCATCAGCCCAGAGCCTGACGCTGGGTTCGAACTCCCGGACCGCGAGATCGTGACCTGGCTGAAGTTGGACGCTTAACCGACTGCGCCCCCCAGGCGCCCCCCATTCTTTAAAGAGGTGACCTGCGAGAGGGACAGCAGGGTGGCTTGCCAAATCCAGGACATGCTTGCAGCTGTCTCCATGGACACCAGGAGCATCTGCTCAGCCATGCCCCAGGTGTCCCATTCAACCCAGATGGGAGCTGAGGCCCTTTGGTTGTGCTCCCACCTCACCACCAGCTCCTCCCCTGTCCATTCCCCATCCAAAAAGGACCAACTCTCTCTGTCCCTCAGTTTCTTCCCCTTGGGGGACTTTCCCCCCCCATTCTGGCCTATGAGCTTATATGATGTCCTACCAGCTCCGAACAGTGAACGGGCCGGTGTCTCCGAGCCTTTCAAGAAAAGTCACTTTCCCTCTGTCTTCTGTGGGAAGACAGACGTATCTATAACAATAGATTTGTTAGCTGGGCATTTCCCAGCTGGACAGGACTACCTCATCCCTGGCTGAGGCCTCTATCTGTCCCATCCCTCCTCCCAGAGAATAGTGACACAAGCATGTCAAGAGGGGGAAATGGAGGAACATAGCATGATGTCTGGCACATATCGGGGGCCTGATAAGTGGAAAGAGGGCATAGACCTGGTCTCCTTTGAGTAGCTCAGCGGTCCCTGTCCTCAGCACGGAGCCTTTGGGCATAGACCGGCAAGGTGACAGAAGGATCCAGGGAGGGAGGCGGAACCTGGGTGGTGTCTCTGACATCACTGTTGAGTGGGTGATTGGATCTTCCCAGAGCCAAGGCCAGTCCCGCCAAGGAGCCCGGAGCCACCTGTCCACGGGGACCGCTGGCTGTAGCCCTTGCCAACAGGGTGCCCAACACCCCCCGGAGGGGGACACTGCTCCCAGGCAGGAGCCCTGGAGCGTTTATTCTCCAGCCCTGGGATTGCAAGTAGTTTGCTAGAGGCATAAATTTGCCCGCCATGTTTAGTTCTTTTTAAAGTTTTATTTGTTCTGGGTGGGGAAAAAATAACCCATAATGTCATCACTTCTTTTTTTGGATTATGTAAAACAAGACGTGTTCATTCTCCCTTAGTGTTGTCCTTGCCCAGCCGACAACCAGCCTCCTAATCTCCATGAGCAGCTTCAGGGGGCCCTTTCAAACCAAATCCCCAAATTACACGGACGCGTCATTGATATCGACATGGCTCAAATACGTATTTTTAAGCACAAAATGGGTATGCACGCTTTAGATCGGGACGCAGTCTGTGTGCCCACCTAACGTGATCACGCTGACGTTGTGAGGTCACCACACGAAGATCGACATCGCTCCTCGCGACGCCCACCTAGAGGCCTGGGTGACAGTGAGGACGGTGCCGTGACTTGTGTGCCCGCCGCTAGGAAGGAGGGCGGGCAGTGTGTGCAGATGGGCGGCAGGCCCCGTCCCAGGCTCCCGCTCCCTCCTGGATGACTGTGGTCTTTCCAGGGGGAGCCAGGGGTGGTGAGGCATAGGAGAGTCCCTCTCCTGGAGCTGTGTGGACGAGAAAAGTATCTGCACACCCAGGCTGGGAACACTAAATCAATCCAGGGAACTCGGTGCCCAGAGGTGAGAATGGTGTTCTGGGAGGCACTGTCGGGGCCGGGAAGGGCTTACGGGGTCCCTTCTGCGGTACCGGCCTGGCCCTGGGCCCGGCTGCCGGCCCAGCTGCTGCGGGCAGATAGAGCTGAGGTTGGGGCTGACCCTCGGTCCTTGACGAGCCACAGGACAAGCTGCCAGGCCTGGCGGACAGGCTGGAGGCGGCCCCACACCCTGTGCCCGTGCTCCGGGGCCTGGACTTGGATGAGGTAAACGGAGGCGGCGACACTACGTTGACCTCTCCCTCCAGCCTGCAGGAGGGGGTATGCTGGGGTCGGCTGGCCCACTTTTTCCTCCTCCTCCCCTCCCTCCTTCCAGCCTGCTTGGGGAATGCCCCTGGGGCTGCCGACGGGTTGGGGAGGGGATAGGTTAGAGGCATCAAGGGACTTGGGAGGAGGGGAGATGCTATTAAAAAAGTAATTTGTTGTGTGTGTTTTTTCTGATTACAAGCCAATGCATATTCATTGTAGAAAATTTGGAAAGTAGAGATAAGCGCAAAAAGCAAATAAAAATCCGCCCCCCCCCCAATCTCCCCATTCAGACACAGTCTCACTCACATTTCCAGGGTAATGGTTAAGAGGCCAGCCTTGGGGTCTAACTACCTGGGCTGCACTAACTGGCTGTGTGACCTTGGACAAGTGCCTTGACCCCTCTGTGGTTTCCTCCTGTCACTGCTGTGAGGAAGAAGGAAACAGGCCTAATGCTCTCAGCACCCACTAAGTGATGGCCGTCGTGGTGGTGAGGAAGCACCGCTCCGCCTCCACCCGGAGGACTGACAGTTTTCTCAAACCCAACCTGACTGAAACAGGATTCTGTGTTCCACCCCGCCCAATGTCTGTTCCCCAGCTTTGCCCCATCTTGGGCCACTGTGCCCCCGGCACTTGGGTGGCCAGCACTTGGCATTGTCCTTGAGGCCGCTTTTAGATGCCAACTGTCTACCAGAGGCCATCTTTGAGGTCAGAGAGCAGGAGCCGGAGGAGGACGAGGAAGAAGGGGCGGGAGGGAAGAAGCAAAGGTGTGTAGGAAGGGGAAATCGAGGAACGAGTGACGAATCGTGAAGGAAAGAGAGAGACACACACATATTACTTTTCTGCCTGGGGGTGAACATACGTGCATTCTCTCCCCCCCCCCCCCCATCTGGGTCCTCCACCCTAACCCACCACACCTCACCTCCGGAGGCATTATGCACGTGCTGGCCCTAGCCGCCTCCCCTCCGCCCAGGCTGCAGCCCCCACCTCGCCATTCTCTGGATCCTGTCAATAATTTATGGCTTGCAGGGTACAATAACTATCAATAATGCACAGGCAATAATGTTCTACAGCTCTCACACAATTGTGTTACTCCTAATGTATGCAGGGCTGGGTTCCTCCCCCTGCAGGACCCCCCAGTGGCTCAAGACAAGAGCTGGGCCAGCCAGGGCGGGAAGGGATGGTGTCAGGCCGGAAGGTCCCCTCTGCCCACCTCACGGAGCTGCCTCTTCCAGATCCCGTGGCCAGACCAGGCCTCGCGTCGGGCCCCTCCAGGCGCGGCCTGCCTCCCAGCTCTAAAATTCAGACAGGCCGCGAGGGTCCCCAAAGCCCACCCCAGTGGACACCTACGAGTTTATTCAGCTCCAACCCCGCACCCACTCGCCCATCAGTTTCCTCATCGGCGGAATGGGGCTGCTGATACCCGTGCTCCCCTTCCTGCCATGCTTTGCTGTGGTTTGGGAGGCAGGGGTGATACTGCCTTGGGGAGCTGGGAGAGCATTTTGCAAGCATTTTGCAGACAGGAGGCGTGTCTGAGGGTGGGCACTATTGCCATTTAGCCGGCATCTGGGCCAGAAGCTTTGGGGGCTGCTTAGAAAGGGGGAGAGAACAGGGGCGCCCGGGTGGCTCAGTGGGTTAAGCGTCCGACTTCGGCTCAGGTCATGACCTCACGGTTCGTGGGTTCGAGCGTTGTCTGTGCTGATGGCTCAGAGCCTGGAGCCCGCTTCGGATTCTGTGTCTCCCCCCTTTCTCTGGCCCTCCCCCGCTGGCACTCTGTCTCTCGCTCTCTCAAAAACAAATAAACATTAAAAAATAAAATAAATAAATAAATAAAAAGAAAGGGAAGAGAACACAGGAATGCAGAGACCCTGCCTTCAAAAGCCCCCCATGCCCCACCCCCCCACCCCCCCACCCCCGTGGGAGACAGGCAGGTCATATACAGTGAATGAAGCTGGCTGGGTGTGAGGCTATAGGGAGTGGTGGGGATTGTGGAGAAGTGGCACATCCTATCCCAAATAGGTGCCTACCAGTGTTACCATATTCACTTCCCTAGCAGGGAGAAGTGGGACTGTGGATTTCTGTGAAAAAATCTCTGACCTTTATTTGAATGTGGGTTAAAAATTTTAAACACTGAGGGGCACCTGGGTGGCGCAGTCGGTTAAGCGTCCGACTTCAGCCAGGTCACGATCTCGCGGTCCGTGAGTTCGAGCCCCGCGTCGGGTTCTGGGCTGATGGCTCAGAGCCTGGAGCCTGTTTCCGATTCTGTGTCTCCCTCTCTCTCTGCCCCTCCCCCGTTCATGCTCTGTCTCTCTCTGTCTCAAAAATAAATAAACGTTAAAAAAAATTATTAAAAAAAATTTTAAACACTGAAAGGAGGGGTGCTGGCAAAGCGAACCCGTCAGTGGGCCACATCGGCCCCGGCTACTAGCGTGGGCCACACTGTGGTTGCGTTTTCTGGGTTCTTCCAAGAAAAGAATTCATTCTAGCCAGCACAGACCAAGTAAAGGAGCTTTGGAATGGGAGTTGGGGACCCTGGTCTGCTCTCGGCCCCGCCTGGTTGTTTTGGATTGCGCGATTTCTCTTCTCTGACTCTCATCTCCCCTCTGTGCGATAGGGGTGCCGGATTTGATGCCTGGTGGAGGCTCCCTCCAGCGCTATGGCTAGCGTGGAAACGTTCCAAAGTTCCAGACGGGCTGGCCGCGTCTAGGCGCTTGGCTTTTAGCAGGTGTCCAGCCAGACAGTCTGGGGTTGGGGAAGAAAGGGCTCAGACGTGCCTCCTAGGAGTAGAGGAAGGGACAGGAACAGACAAGCACGCACGTGTGCGCACGCGCGCGCGCAAACACACACACACACACACACACACACACACACACGCACACGCAGGTCTCCCCAGTGTCTGCAGGCCACAGCCTGTGGGTCACTCTTCGGAAGCCCCTCCCCCTTGGGCCTCTTTGGTCTTTGGCAATTACCTGCAGGTAACCCCTCGAGGGCCCGATTCTGCCTGGCAGACGGATGCTGCTAAACTAACCGTGCGTCTTCACGACGCAGACGTGAGAGAAGTGTCCCTACTTAAGAGGGCAAAAATAATAATAAGCAAAAACTGGCGTGCCTGGGTGGCTCAGTCGGTTAAGGGTCCGACTTCAACTGAGGTCATGATCGCACAGTTCATGAATTCGCGCCCCGCATCGGGCTCTGCGCTGACAGCTCGGAGCCTGGAGCCTGCTTCACATTCTGTGTGTCTCTCTCTCTGCCCCTCCTTATGGGCTCTCTCTCTCTCTCTCTCTCTCTCTCATAAATAAGTAAATAAACATAAAAAATATTAAGAAAAGATAATAAGCAGAAACTCCTAAAGCTCAGAGAAGTTAAGCCACTTACCCCAGGTCACACAGACCGTGAGACAGTGAACGTGAGAGCCATAATTCAAACCTAAGTGTACCAAGTTCCAAATCTCAATCCCTCGCTGCATTCTTCTGACCCAAAGTGGGTTTTAGATTTCTGGCTTATGGCTTCTTATCCTGTCTCACATTTAGGTCCTTCAACCATTTCGAGTTTATTTTTGTGTATGGTGTGAGAAAGTGGTCTAGGTTCAACCTTCCGCATGTTGCTGTCCAGTTCTCCCAGCACCATTTGCTCACGAGACTGTCTTTTTTTCCATTGGATCCCCTTTCCTGCTTTGCCAAAGATTAGTTGGCCACACATTTGTGGGTCCTATTCTGGGTTCTCTGTTCTATTCAATTGGTCTACGTGTCTGTTTTTGTGCCAATAGCATGCTGCCTTGATGATCCTGTCTGGAGCGGGACTCACCACTATGGGTAGGAAGGAACAGTGTTATTTCCACGGAGAGAAGCCTGCCCACCCTCTGCCAGGCTGGGATGAAGCCACAGGGTGGTCCGATGGGGCTTTCAAGGTCACTGCCTCCCAAGTTCCTCAAGGCTGCCCTGGTGGGGGCAGGGCAGAGCAAACCGTAGCCATTGTCCAGAGGGGAATATTGAGGCCATGGTGGAGCTTTGACCCCATAGTGGCGGAGCCATGGGAAGAGCACAGCTCAGGGGATGGTCAGCCCGGATTGGGGCCCTGGCTTTGCCGGGATCACGTCCCTCAGAGGCTCTCCTCCTCCTGGTAGGGCTGTTGCCACAATTCAGGCTGACGGCATACGTGGAGGTGCCTGGCTCATGTTAGGTTCTCAGTAAACATTTGTGCAAATGAGAACGTAGAAAGAGAAGATGGGTTTCTTGATTGCCACTCCATTTCCCTGCTGTCTTGGTTGGGGACAGAAACATGGCAGCTGTTAAAATAAGGTGACCTGCTAGGCTGTTTGATGTGACATACTGGTTAAAAAAAAAAAAAAAAAAACCCAAACAGTGTTAGAAAAGGAAACAGAAAGAACAAGAAAGCCGAGGTGGGGCTGTGAGTCCCAGACTCTCAGCAAGGGAACGGAGGGGGGGGTGGTCTTGGGCGTGGGGGGGGGGGTGGGGAGGGTTGGAGGAGATTGAGGTCTCATAGCGGAGGGGCCTCCTGGTGGGACTGCTGGCTCGCCTCAGGCTGTACAACCCGTGAGCCCATCCTGGGGACGAGACCTTTAACTGGGGGCAGCCTTTTTCCAGAGCTAGGACTCAAAGGACGCATCCCAGGCCACGAGCTAGACTCTGATGCATCAGACAGGACCACAGGGGGGCCGCCTTGGGGCTGGCTGCCCGGGGAGCACCCTGCTGGCTGAGTCTTCCCCGGGGCGGGGCTGGGAGCCAAGGGAATCACTTTGAAGGATTCTGGTTATTCCAATTGGCCTTTTATTTCTCATGGCTCATTTTAGACTCTTCTTACTGCTTTGCAACATGTGGTCCTATACGGACGCCCACCTGATCAGAGCAGTGTGTGAATGGTAAGCCAAGTGAGGGTTCGAGTTCTAGCCTAATGAGGGGGAGCAGGTGAATTAACACCGATGAAGCCCGGAGAGACGACCCCACGTGTTCGGGTCACGCAGCAAAATCGAGGCTTGAATTCTGAAGAGCAAACGCCTCGTCGTAACGCCCCGTCCAGCCCCAGCCCCTTAGTCCGCTGCCAAGCATATACTCCAGATAAGCCTCGTCTGGGAGAGGGACCCTAGGGTCCTGCCTCCACACCTGCGGCCTGGCCCCTCCTGCAATATTAATCTGGCGCTTATCAATGTTTCATCTGCTTTCTATCCCACATCACCCTGCTACCGTCTTCTCACATTTGAGCTCGGGGATAATGAAAAATAGATGTGTTGACTCCACCCGCCCTGACGCTTTTCGCCAGGTTTGGGACTTAACAGGAGGTGATCTTGCTCAGATGTTCTCCCAATCACCCGCTTCCTTGGCCCCTCCGCGCCTCCCGCAGCGGGTACCGAATGTATCTTGTTCTGGGCCCAGCTTTCGCTTGTTCAAGGCACGCTCCTGCACACTGTGTTCTTGGGCAGGCACCAGGAGCTATCTTTGACCACTGGGCTCAGAGATGCTAACTCACTTGCCCAAGGCCACACCGGAGATTTTTAATGGTTTTGAAGGGGCACGAGTCAGCGCTGAGTGTTCTCAGCCTCTGATCGTTAGAAGCGACGCCTTCTAACAGGATGGGCTCTTGAGATCCAGCCCTTCTTCTTCGATATCACATGATACAAACAATAAAACCTAGGAGGGAGGGAAGAGGCGGGAGGAGGCTGAGGCTGCTGTAGCTGGTACTCAGCTTTGACATGTCATGCCCCTCCTCAGAGACCTTCAGTGGCTCCCCACCGGCCATGAGGAGAAAGCTAAGTTCCTTGGCTTCGCAAGGAAAACGCTTTGCAAAACTGGGCCTGACCCACATTTCTACTCTGTTACTCCTGCCCTGCCCGTGGTCACCACGGGGTTTCACCTTTCCAGGACCCCTGTACGTGCTGCCTCCCCAGCCACCAGAAGTGCCCATCTCTGCCTGTCTCTTTGGACATCTTTTTCCTCCTAATCCAGACCGGTGATTCCCCAAGCAACCAAGGATTCTGCACAGAGAGCCTCCTGATGCCTTGGTCCTGCCCCCCGCCCCCACCCCCCCCAGTCTGCTGGCACTGGTCTGGGATGGAGCCTGGGCATGCATATCTGCCCCCACATGACACTTGGCCAATTATAAGCTCAGGATAAATAATAAAACACGCAGTCTGCAGTTTGCCTCGGACTGAGCCTAGCGGGGGTGGGGAGAATAAGTTTTTAAAGCTGAATTTCGCGTCTAAGGATCACCCTTTCCCCTAGACAGCTGGTGTGCTTGTTTTGCAGAGCTGAGGAGACGGCTTGCCTCATAATGACCGCGCTGGCCTTTTCCCCCTGGCTGCCTTTCCCCTGTCTTCAGGTCCCGGATGGAAGGACCCCCAGCAGGGGAACAGGAGGGGCTCCCTCCGCCGCCTGCCTTCGCCCCCTTTCCTGTCACTCCCCCAGGCAACAAAGGGCTACAACTTCTACGGCCACCTCCCAGCACACGGTGCCCGCCACACAGCACGCACTCAGTAAAGGTTAGCTGAACTGATGACAGACGTGGCCCAGCCCCAGCAAGCGACTACCCACGTCCCGGGGGAGCTGGTGGCAGAGCTGGGCAGGGGACGCATCAGCTCTATTCTCCAGGGTGTGCTCCCCATATTCTCCACCCCCCTCTTTACCTCGTCTTCTCCCACCTGCCAAGACTCTGCTCCAGGAGGGCCCAGACGTAGGAAAGGGACGAGTGCCCAGCACTGCCTTCCCCTTCCCAGGAGACATCAGTAGCCCTTGGGGTTTGTGGAGTTAGGGGCCCCAAAGCCCTTCAAACCCACGGCGGCCCACTCTCCTTATCCAACCCTGAGGAACCAACCCCAGAGCAGTAAAACTATTCCTATAAACCCAGCTGCACCTGTGTCTTCGTGAAAGGGGGAGGCGCAGGTCCTCTGCATCTCTGGAAATTCTAGAACAGTGCTTCTCAATATGTGGGCCTCACACTCACAATATTGGTACCACTTGGAAACGTGTTTGAAATGCAAACTCTCCAGTCTTACCCCAGACCTACGGAATCAGAAACTCTGGGGATAGGGCCCAGCAATCTTGCCTTAACGAGCCTTCCAGGTGATTCTGATATAGGTTAAAGCATCTGAGAACTACTGTTCTAGAAGAGGCAGGATCAGAGCCCTATAAAAACCGTCAAGTGGACCCTTGCCTGGGCTGATGGGTTCGCCTGCCCACCTAGGGCTGAAGTGCTCTGCGTCTGAGTGAAGAGGGTAAAGCTCGTGGGCCATGACCAGTGGGTGAGGAGCACTGACTGCCTGGGACTGAAGGAGACTCTAGGCTCTACAACAGCCATGACCTTGGGAGGACACGCACACCGAGCAAAGAGGAGAGGAGATGTGACCGAAGGTTTGGGCTACGGGATGTGATCTCCTGACAGCTGAAGGCTGCCTCTCCAGGTGATGTGCTTGCTCTGGGCTGGGAGAAGACCCCTGGCCGGGTGACTGGCCGTGCCTCCTTGATTTGGGCTGCGGATAAGGACCGTGTGGGAACCCTGAGGGCCAGCCTGCCCTCTGTGGGGTTCCCTAGTGAACCAGCGCTCGGGGGGGAGGCTACCAGCCGGGGCACAGGCGCTGAGGGGTGTGGGTCCCACCTCAGTCAGTGTCCTGCCCTCCCCCCCACCCCATGATGCTCTGGTTGGATGGGGCCTGGCATCCTGCCTCAGTGGGGGGAATCCTGCATCCCCCTTGCTTGGGGGAGGGGAGGTGCCTATGGTGCTCAGTCCAGCAGCCACTTTGAAAGAAAGTACTACAGAGCGGAGAAAGCCCTGGGGCACAGCTGTGCAGGGCTTCCGCCTGATGAAAGTGGAGGTAGGAAGGAGAAAGGAAGCTGGAGCCCGGTCTAGAAGGGACCCTGACCTTGGCTACGGAGTGTGCGGCTGGAGCAGACCCCACCAAGAGGTGGAGGGGAGTGGCTGCTGGGTGCAGTCTCTGGATGGCCCTGAACTCCGGGTGTGTGGGATAGAGACTGCGTTCCTAAGGAGGTCTGGGCCAGTCTGGGCTGGGCAGATCTCGGAGAGCTGGCCAGGAAAAAGAGGCTGTCCTGACATTGGCTGCTGAGCTGAGACCGGTTCCGGGCCCTGCACTCCTGTTCTTAAAGGGGCTGCCATTTACCTGCTGCCTCGGATGTCTGAGTAATGTCACCGGCGGGATTGCCGAGGATGCTCCTGTTGCACCTGGGGTCACATGCTTCAGGCCTGGCTGTTAGAACTAAGTCCCTTCTGAGCAGGGCTGGGTTTTGGAAAGGAGATCGGGGTCTTTAAGCAGCTACTTGGCTTGTTAAGCCAATGATAAGGTGGCCAGCAGCCTCGCTTTCTCCTGAAGACCCACATGGGGTTTCAGTCCGTGGCTCTCGGGAAAGAGCTGGCGAATGAAAGCTCAGTGCATCTGCCAGGAGTCTGGCGCTTGAAATGCGGCGCTACGTGGAGACCCAGGTCCTGGGTGTGCATCTCCTATGTGGGAGCCCTAGTCTTGGACTACCTGCTGCCCCAACATCCAGGCTTCGCTGGTGGGCTTTGGTGTGTAAAGCAGGCAGAACTTTGGTCTGTTCCTTGGTGCTGCCTGGGGAAGATGAGCTTGTGGCCAGGAGGCCCTGAAGCTTGGAAGTCTAGTCTGGTGGCTTGAGGACTCCCTACTCTGGGACCAGCGCCAGGAAACATCCCCTCAGTCGGATATACCGAGGACCTGCTCAGCCGTGTTCTTGAGCTGTGCCTTCTGGAGAAGGAATGGCTGAGAGCTCTAGGACCAGGGGGCTTGACCGAGGAGACCAGGCTACGTGTTTGTTTCCTCAATGAGCAGTCACAGCTCTTGGCCAGCTGCTCAGATGTACATGCCTCCTTGGCAGGAGATCTCCCAAACACTGGGTGGGGTTCTCTCCCCCTCTCCCCCCGTGTCCCTGGTCTCTGGCCTGGGGCAGCCCCTTGGATTGCCTCGGAGGCCCCTGCCTCCAGGAAGCACGATCCTGGCCCTGTGACGGGTGCTAGAGCCAAGGATGAAGACCGTCTTGCTCTGTGAGCTGAGAGGCCAAATTAGCTGGCTGCTGGGGAAGAGCAGGCCTAAGGGTTCTCTACGGAGTAGAAGGGAGGTGGGGTGGCTGCGGGGGGGGGGGGGGGGGGCGGTGGGTAATCATGTTCTCACCCTGACCGCAATGAAGGGTGTTAGTGCCCCTCCCCTTTCTGGAGAGCAGCCGGGCTGTGGGACACCCAGCTGAGCTCCACCGAGGAAGCTGAGGCCTCTCTAGAATGAAAGCTGAGGGCGAGGAGAGTGGGTAGGCTATGTGTGGAAGGACAAGTTACCGCAAGGGGCTGGAGGGAGGCTGGCTCCAAGCTAAGTACAAGCAGCTGGTTAAACGGCATCGAATGTCTAGGAGGGGCCTCCTCCCCAGCTGGCTAAGCAGACCCTTCAGCCGGGCAGCCCTGCCCTTCCCAGGCCTGGGTCGGCACTGGGGGCTCCATGAGCCAGGCTGCTCTGTTCCCACAGCCGCCCCTGGCTGTCTCTGCAGCCCCTACGGGGAGATGGGGTGCTTCTGCTTTGGCCACGACGAGCCTTTCTGACCATAGCCTTGCTGCGATGGGCCCTCGTTTAGGTGCCCGGATCTTGGCCATTCTCTGGGCTTCAGGAGGTCTGTCCCCAGGCAGGTGCAGCTGTGTGTGTCCTGGCAGTCATCTCCTTGCTCTGTTCTCTGGAAGCTCACCACCTCCAGAGAGCCTGGCCTTGCCCCTGCTCACCCATCCCGACCCCCCCCCCCAAAGCTGTCACAGTGTGCATCTGCCTTCCTCCAGCTTCTGACTTCATAGTAAAGTAAGAGAATCTCCCAGCCAACTCCTCTGGGCCTTGGGGTTTTCCTTCTCTCTTCCTTCCTTGCGGCCCTGTTTACGGTCAACATCTCTGAACCTTGGGATGCTTTCCTCGACATACTACTGAGCTGTCGCCTCCCTGGATATTGGCCTACCTTCCATGTCTTTGCTTTTCTTACGTTGCTCTCCTTCCGCGAGACCCTTCAACCTCAAGTTACTGTGGTATGTTCCTTAGTGGGGTCCTCAATTATCTATTTTCATGCCTAACTTAATACAGCTGATACAGTTAAAACCCTTGTTGTGCTTAAAGCTTCTACCTCTGGAATCTGCTAGAATTGGCCATCTCGAACTAATTGAAGTCCTTCTCACTAGTGGCAGTGCCTACTTCCAATAAGGTCTGTGAGGGGCAAAGGAGGCCAGATGCTCCAAGGGCTCGCTGAGTTGGTGTAGATGATGGGTGGGAGGGGAGAGAGCCTCGGGATGGAGTAAGCAGATGCTGGGAACCCAGCTAATCCTCACCCTTCACCCCACAAAGGGCTTGCCCCCCTTAGGGCAGGGCCTGCCAGGCAGAAGGGCATTAGGCTGGAGTCAGACTGCAATCTCCCAGTGTTGGGGAGAAGGTGGCAGAAGGGAGGAGGTTCCTTTGCCAAGCGATTCCCAGACTCTGTTCTTAGCTCAGGGCTTCTGCCTGGCTGTCTTCCTGAAGACCCCTGGTCTGGAGGCATGAGTGAGAGACCTGTAGAAGGCCAGGTAGAGGGCAGGACCTGTCCCAATGTCCTGGGGGAGATGGGGAAGCAAAAGTCGAATGACTTTGGTTCCTAACTTCCACAGCCTGTCAGGCTGCCTCCTGTCCTGGAGGAGAGCCCCCACCTCACAGGTTCACATGGCCCCCACCCTGAGGGTGCTCAGCTTTTTCTCCACCTTGTTCCTTGTCTTGGCCTGATCCTGGTAGAAGGAGCTGGCGGTTGTGATCAACATTCTTAGAGCAGGAACGGGACCCAACTCCTTGTTCCTTTCCCAAAGGAGTTTGACAAAGTCTTATATACATGACTGTTGGTTGTGACCATTCTAGCAACTCGAAACCAAATATTTAACAAAATGTACTAAGAGGTACATGGTGAAATTCCTAGGTCCTTGCTGCTTTCCTATAACTGCCTCTCTAAACTACCTTAAACTATTTATGGAAGGTCCCCTAGGCTTTCGCTGACTCTCTGGCAAGGCTGCCGACCCTTGATCCTGAGGCCTGTCTTTTCCTTGGTTTATTCCCATTTTCCAGTCTCTGCTTGCTCAAGTGTTGTGAGGACATCCAGACCAGACCTGGTGTCTTCACTGCTAAATGCAAAGACTGGCCAACAGCTGATCTTGGGCCAGTGGAAAGGCCTAGGAAACCCTGTGTAAGGACTTGTACGTACAATCAGGTCCAGCATCTTTGGAAGATGAAAAATCCTTTGCAAGATCCAAAGGACTTAATTACCTTCATTGTTGAAAGCCTACTACAGTCTTCTGTGCCCAAAGACCTGGTGAGCCTTGTCCAGGTCTTCCATCCCTGCAGGGAGAAGTTGTTCTAGTAACCGGCTACTCGGATATGCACCTTAGCCTTCATTGTGGGACCGTGGTGTTCATGCTAACTTCTCACAGCTTCGGTTACGTGGTCCTACTTTTTCTGAATTGAGACACTTCGTTCTGACCTGAGGCTTTCCCTGTGAACTGTGTTCCTTCCAGATGCTTGGGATTCCACCCGAAAACCCTTGCCTTTGGGCTTAACTGCCCATACTACTTAGAGCTGGTTAGCTGGTAAACTTCTCAGCTTTTGTCTAAATCTCCTTCATAAGTTTTGAAGGACCTTTGTCGGGAGGCTTTCCCTCTAGACTGTAGAGGTCATCCTAGTCTTCCAGCTCTCTTTTTTTGAGAAGTCCATCATGAATCTTCATGGTCTTTTCCTTGACTGCTTTTGGGGCTTGACCTAATGACTTAAAGTCTAGGTGTATCAATTTTGATCGTCTATTTGAAGTTTGAACTTCTTGGCTATCTGGGCTTGTCTCCTTTGGAAAGCTCTAGGCCACTTTCAACATTTTGTCCCATTCTCTTCTGTGTCTGACCACACTTGGAAGATCTGAGTCCTGGCTCTGGGCATAAAGGAAGTCACTGGAGTCTTGAAAGCCATTTCAATTCTAGGTTTTTGCTGAAACTTAACCTGAAGAAAGGTGGTCTTCTGCTTCCTGAGCTGGGGGTGGTGAAGTTTCCAATACTAGGGACAATAAGGTGGGAAGCTTAACCTTGAGCTGGGAGAGCTGCTTTAGGACCTGGAGGGTACAATTAACCAGCAGGTACCTTTCATTTTGGAGGTCATGGAAGAAAACCATACTGGCTCGAGGCTTGAGTGCTAGTGCCTCTGGAGATGAAGGCTTAATCCCTTATTTTCTGGCTTCTGCTTCATGAGCCACTTCTAGGGAACAGGTGGGACAAATACTATACACCTGGTAGGACTTGAAGTATTGGAGAAGAAAGATCAAGGTCCTTCAACTAGACCTTCCAGCGGCTTTCCTGGGGCCAGAGAAGATGGTACTGTGACCAAGACCAGAAAGGTGTCCTAGATCAAGTCAGGGTAGACTGCTATCCAGTAAAGCATAAGCCATGTGAACATCCTGGTCCCCTTCTGTGGGTGTCTGTACTGGTCAGAAGATGTTCTCTTCCCGTGGCCCCTCCTAGGTTCCAGTTGTGTTAGGGACTAACCCTCCTGCTCCCAAACATCCAGGATCTACCTGGGGCTCCTAGTCCTATTCCCTAACTGTCACAGCTGCTTGATGCCTACTCAGGAGGCCCAGTCCCTTACCCTCTATCAGCTTTGCCTTTTGCTTTCGATACTTGAAGGAAGAAAGCTGGCTTTGTTTTTTCTTGGTGAAAAGGCTGGGTTTACTTAACATCCAGTGCTGCTAAAACTTCTAATTCTTGACTGGTTTCTCTAGACTCTTTCATCTTAAGAATTCCTAGTCTTTAAAGTCTGATCTTAGGTGCATAAGATACTGCCCTACTGATAAGAGTGAATTCCTGTGGCAAAGTACAGGTATCTGGGAAGGGAACCCAGGTTAAACTGCCAGCCAAGACTTTGGGCATCCTTTGTGATTCCTGACTGTCTATCCCTCCATTGTGTTGACCAGAGGCTATGGGAAGAAGTGGAAGGTCTATCTAGGGCCATGTTGAATAGGCCAAGTGCCCACTTTACCTGCAGATAACTTGCCTGGCCTTGGACATGGCATCTGGGTAGGTTTTCCCCTTGCAGGGGAGGAAGCTTCAGGATGGGGCTAACAAGACTAGGATACCTGGCCATTTAGAATATGCCTCAGAGTCCTTACAAAGGAGAGTTGCAGGTCTATAGTGCTAACTGCTCCTTGCCTTGAGCTTAGGGCATCAGGATGCACTGAAACTGGGCAGTCTCCCTAAGGTTCTGGGAGATCATCAAGAACATGCCTCAACTGTGAGGAAAGTAACAAGTACAGGAATACAGAGCCTACCTGTTCTCTATTCCTCCTGCGCAAGTAAGCCAGCAGAAAAGAGGCCAGCACTGACCCAAGCCAGGAGGCCAGACTGGGCAGGGAAGCCCAGCTGGTCCTCAGGTGCAGCCAGAGAGGTAGGGATGTGTAGAGAATGGAGAAGCCTTTAGAGTTCTGCCTGTTGGCTACGGACAGGATCTAGGGATCGAGGACCTGATGTGTGGCTGATCTAGGAGCCTCTTCATTCCAGGAACACTTTGCTCCTGAATCTTTGGGGAAGAAAACTAACTCAACACCTGCTGGTCAGGGATTTGGGTCCATTTTTAAGTTTTTCCTCTTTGTATTTGAGGATGAGGCTTCTATTGGCCTAACTTCAAGTTCTCCATTCCTTCCCTTGGTGTCGGCTCTACTGATGAGCCCAACAAAGGCATTCTATTCGTGTTCTTGATCGCCAGCGTTTAATCCTTGGAGTTTCCATCTCTGCATGTTACTCCTCTGCTGTGGTGTATTGCCTTTTTCTGTTTGAGCCCTTAACCTATTCACCAGTCATCTTAAATTCTGTATTTGCTAACTCCCAAATTGGTCTATCTGAATCTTACTGGTGTCTACTCTTAGATGGTGTTTCATGCCTTTTTGACATGCCGTGTGAGGGAGTGGTGAATGTTGAAAGTAGGGGCTGATATGATTAGGTTGGACAAAATATGGAGGTAGCTGTGAGGACTGGAGGCTTTAGTTTCCTCTTCCACTGTTCCGCACTTTCCCTATGAACTCCTTAAAATAGGGTCTATGTCTTATGGCTCTCTGTTGTAACCCACTCTAGACTAGAGCCCTATTGGGTATAGGGGTAAGCCATAGCGAAAGTAATGCGTAGTCTCCTGACTAAGCTTTAGAACTTCTAGTGGGCCTGAGTGCTTAGGCTGAACTTCAGAAGCCTAGTTCGGCTTCCTTTCTCCTTTCAGAGAAGACGAGAAGGACTGGAGTTGGCCAACTAGCCTTCTCTTAAGTAAGACTCCTGATGTAGTGGTCCTTGGAAGACCAGCCTCTGTCCTGGAGGATGTTCTGGGCAGATCGCAAAATGGTAACCCTTTCCTTCCATCTGCCTGAAATGAGGAGACTTTTTCTTGTCTGACCTTAACCATGAGAACCCGGTGGGATTTATGAAGGTAAAACTCTACAAAAGCAAGGGACCCCCACCACTGCAACCCCTAGAATTTCTCACTTCAAGCTAGTCTAGCAACTTGGCCTCCAGCAGGCTGTCGAAGTGTTCCTACCAGTTCCAGTGGCTTCTGCAGGGAAGTTGGCCTTGGCTGTGATTCTGTATATCTGTCTCCATGTCTTAGGACAGCAGCTTGCTTTTATGACCCCAATGGTCTAATGGATCTAAGGAGTTGTTGACTTTGCTCAGTGTTCTTGCGTGAACCATCACTTCAAGTTCTTCACATGCTAGAACTGGCTTTCATCTAAATAGCTTTATCTCTGTTGGTCACAGAACGTGGCATGCAGCCACTCTCTCCCATGATTTGGAGGGCTCACATGGCAAAAGGACCCAGGCTGTCTCTGGG
The DNA here is from genome assembly GCF_018350175.1 of Felis catus. NCBI lineage: Eukaryota > Metazoa > Chordata > Mammalia > Carnivora > Felidae > Felis > Felis catus. The sequence continues at coordinate 31,957,837 of NC_058378.1, read as the reverse complement.
CCTCTTGTGGTGGAGCTGGCCTTCCATGTCTAAGCCAAAGCCATAACCAAGCATGACAGGACTTATGGCAGAAGCTAAGTGCAGTCAGGAGGTGGGGCCCCCTTTTTCCCTAGCCCCCAGTATAGGTTGGGGACTCAGCCTCAGGTACAACATACAGAACACTAGAACCCTCACCACTGCCTGGCTTGTTCCCAAGTGGAGGTTGTATACTTGGGGGAAGGCAAGCTGTCCCCTTCTCTCCCTAGCTCTGCTGGATACCAGCTCTCCGGCCACATTTTTTTTTTTTTTTTAAAGAGGGCTTTGAAGTTGTTCTCCCCTCTGTGATTTTGTTTGGGGTTCTAACCTCTCTGGTCTGTGTGGGGAAGAATTACCTCTGGCTTGGATAGAGCTGGCCTTCTCAGCTTGGTCTCTTCAGAGGACCTGCTGTTCGCTGCTGACTCCGTGTTTTCCTGAGTTCTGGAGGAGTCCCTAAACCAATGATAAGCCAGTAACTCCAGGGACTCTGACTTGAGTTAAACTTAGCCTTCTACCAGTTGACCAACCTGCTGGTAACTCTTGGCCGTGGTGCATATGAATTTGGTTTGAGGTCTTGCTCTTACCTGAAGTATTCTGTGCTCCTTTCTTCCTATGTCAAAACTTAATGTCCAGCTCTTTCTAGATTCCTGTAGAAGCTTCAAGAATTCACAGCCATCAGGAGAACCTCAAATCCCAAATAAGTGCTCTAATAACATGTGGCCCAGGGAAGCTAGGCCTGGGTCTATAGATCTTGGGCTCTGAACTGGAGAAGCTTCTCCAACCAACAAGCATGGCTGTCTCTTGGCCTGTGTTTTGGTCATGGGCTACCCCACTAGTGTCAGACTTGTGGTGTCCTTGACACCTTGGAGCAGCAGGGATTCCCACCTCACTCTATTGTGGAGAATAACTAAACTCCTGTCTAGGGAAAATTCCTATGCTGGGAGGAGTGAGTTTATCCTGGAGGGTGGCTAGAATATGTATCTACATAAATAGTAGGCACATGTCTCCTGGTCACTTCTGAAACTGCTTCATGCTGTTGCTATAGAAGTCTAGGCATTAACTGCTAATGGCATAGCCCTCCATTCAGTGCAGCTTGCCTGTTCATGCTTAATTGACTGCTGTGAGGAATGGAGGGCCTTTAAATGTCTTACATGTTCAAGATCTGAGGTATGTACCTAACTTGGGAATGCTGCGTTATAAGGGTATTTGGTGTCCTGAAAGACTACCACTCCTCAGAGTGGACTATGTTTCTACCTCCAGATCTCCACCAGAACACACCCTTCTTAACCTGATCAGTAAAAGATGACCCTACAAACCTGTATTTCTGACTAATAAAGGAGTATACCCTATCTGTAAGTCTTTTCTGAACTACCTGTTGCTATAGTCAATCTCTTATATTGGCATTCCTTCTTTTAGTGGGAGTTCCCTGTATCTTCTAGATAACCCTTGCCACTTTAAGTGCTGCTGACCTTCTTTTTTTTTTTTTTTCAGTCACCAGTGGAATCTTGATATGGCTGATAAAGAACAAGCCTAAATATTCTTGTTCCATCCTCTCCTAACTCATGACTTGGATGTTAATGGATTTCTTACCCTCAAGGTCAAACATTATTCCTTTTTTCTACTAGCTTTAACAGTACAGAACTTCAAATGCCTATAAAAGTAGGATAGCCTCTCAATTCTGAAATTCCTGTGGGGCTGCTATCACTGGTGCTCCTACTTCCTTGGACCCTAACTAATGCTGTGGCCAATACTGGACTTCTCCCCTGCCCTCAAAGGCCTGGGGTGTGCATCCACAATCTCTGACTTTGGAGTTCTGTCTTGAGCACACAGACTATGCTTCCGTGACTTCCCTGCAATGTCCTGCTGGAGCTGCAGGTTTGCTTTGGTCCTGAGTTTTAATAACTCCGTATCATAGGACTACCAGACATGGGGGCTTTTCTAGAAAGTCCCTATGGAGGCAGGCATTCAAAGAGACCTGTATTCCACTTGTAGGGAAGGCTGCATAAATTGGTCTTAAAATGTTTACAGTTAAAGGTTACACTTCACTGTGTAAAGACTTAAAAAGGAGTGCTTGTTTGGTCCACTTTTATGCCCAGTCCTCAATCTGAGTATGGTGGGCTATAAATACCTTCAGTCTGTAGAGTAACTAGGGGAGGGTGGAAGGAGGCAAGGAATTGAATCTACTTTCTTAATTAAGCCTTTAATGCCATAGTATCAAGACAAAACCTCCGGTCTCCTGGAGAAAGCCTGATCTATTGGTGTTACCAAGATCTGGTGACTGAAAGTGAATGTAACAGGTCTCTTGACGCAGCTCTTACTTCCTATCACCTGATCTGCCAGCTCTCAAGTGAGCTAATCTTAAGTAACCAGCCATAGCTAACTTTTGGAATTCACACCTAAGTTTAAAACCGTTCTAGTGAATAAGGCTTCAGGGGCTGTGAGATGGCAGTACCTCCCATGCTTCTGTGTTCCCATGTGGGATCTTCACAGCCTGTAAATTGAATCTTTTCTCTGGAAATAGTGAGAGGCTTAGGGAAACTGCAAGGAGACAACTTAATAGCAAACGAAGGCAACCAAGTTAGCTAAGGATGTTGAGGTTTGGGGTCGCTGTTCCTTCCAGCCTAAATTAGCTGTTGTCCAGTTTCGGTTCTTGGTCTGTTAAATCCAAAGACCACCTGGACGTGAGTATGGTCTCATCTTCAACTGAAATATCCTGCCTGTCTGGGGTTGGGGGAGCTCTTCTATTATATTCTAGATGTGAAAACTTAAGTATGTTGCTGACCTAGAGTAGGCTAGAAGTTTTTGTGATCTCTTTTCCCTGAGAACATAGGTTGGCAAACCTTTTCTATAAAGGTCTGGATAGTAATGATCTTAGGTTTTGTGGACTGAGGCAGTAATTGAGAATATTCTGGTGGTACAAAGGATGAGGAAACTTAAGACTTATAAAACTAAACCCGGTATGAAAATTTGTACAGCTTTAATAAGAAAAATAGAACTTTGTCTCTGGAGACCTGAGGTTCAAATTTCGTGGTCCCAATCAAATTGATAGCAAAAGTTGACTTGTCAATGCTGATCTAGAACAAGTCTTTTTCAAATAGACCTGTATTACAAGAATGTACTTCATCAGCTTTGCTTTATACCAATAAAAGCATCAGCTGAACTATTACAGGAGTAGGGGTCAGGGGCATGCTCGATACAGGTGGTAAAGACGGGGATAGGGTCAGAAACAAAGGGGTGCATACAACCCATTCAAGGACCCAAGTGGATTGACCTAGGCAATCTACCAATACCATTTCACTCAGTATGTTGACAACAAAGACCAATAATGGAACCAGTCATCGGTGAGGAGCTGGGGTGGGGCCAGTACCCTCTCACACTGCTAGTGAGACTATAGAATGGCGAGACCATAGCTATTAAACAGCTGTTCTATGACTAGAAAGAATTGGTGTGTCTCTAACCATGAGGCTGAGGTCTCGATCTCCCTTGGATTTCAGTATAGAACTGCAACTACCCTGGGCCATAGCACAAATAATGGGGTTGTTGGGATGTAGAAGACCAGCCTAGGTATACTAGGACTTCCTGTTCTTTGACCTAGCCTCTTGGTTGGGTCCTGAAGGATATCTGGCGGATCTTGGATATCTTTACCTCCAGTCCTCCAGGCTGGTCCCCTCAGAGCTCAAAAGCCACCCTAATTCCATTTGGTCCTTGAGCTATGAAGGCAGGAGGGTGGGCGGTAGTGTTAGGCAATAAAATACACCTTAAAGGACAAAGAGGCATAAAATGTGGTTAAAGGTAGATTAGGGGAAAGAACCGTGTATATATAGTAAACATGGTAGATCCAGCTTCCTGTACTGCAGAAAACGGGAAACCAATCTTTGATCTCTTTACTTCTTCTAGTTAAGACTAGACATGCAGTCAGTTTCTGCCAACTAGATCCACTTGAGTCTATCTTAGCAAGCCAGGATCTGAGAGTATCCTTCTTGTTTGAGAGGTGTTCTAATACTGGCACTAGCTTGTAGGGGTCAAGGAATTTGGGTAGCTTTAGTTTCTCACCTTCCAGGTCCTGGCAGAGGTATCCGGTCTCCTAGTGGGCAGGTTTCATGGTGCTATTCAGACAATCCTTCTCAGACAGCTAAAAGCTGCTAGTCTTCAAAGCCCTTTTAAACTTAATCTTGCTTAAGATAGCCAGAATGGCTTGTTTCCTAGTCCTCGACTCCCATCCAGGACTTAAGGTCATGTTAAGAATACCTAGCCATTGAAATAGGTAGGTGTCCTCAGTTATGGTAAAGGTCATTCTGGTTGCAAGATAAAGCACTGTAGGGGCTGGCTTCCTAGCTTGTACTGGCTGGAAATACTGAAGGGAAAAATGGAAGGATTTAAGATTTGGATAGAAGCGAGTGGGCTTAGTGGTGAATTTAGGAGAAAAGGAACAACTAAGTGGTGTCAAATACTAGGTAATCAAAATTAAGCATGTAGATATGCTAAGTTAATGAGTTAAACAGCCGTGTGCTAGTTGGAGGATTCAGGGGGAAGGTCATTAATTCAGTCCCAGGCAATCTTGGTTTGTATTGCCTATGGGACATCAGTACAAACCTCAAACAGGCAATTAAGACCACTGAACTTAGAATCCCCTGAAGCAAGGACTGTACCCTGAAGGTAAACGTGGAATTCATGGTCTAGGGAGCATATAATTAGCAAACCATTTCCCAAACTGCCCATGTGCCAAAATGGGGCACCTAGGAAAGTCTCTGCGCTTAATGGTTGGGCAGGGACACAGGCAAAAGGGGGAAAGTAGGTGGTCGTGAAGACTGAAGAACAAAGACTACCACAAGGTGATCAAAGGAAAGCAAGAGAAGTCAAATGTGGGTGTCTGAGTTGAATGGGATCCTGTCTCGCCCTTATCAAAATGGGTAACTTGGTGCCCATAGATACTGTTAAAATAGTGGAACCAGAAGCTTGGCTGGACCACATAAAGAAGTAAAGATGGAGTAGAGCAACTCTTGCACAATAGAGGGGAAGAAATAAGGGTGGTATCTTATGGAGCCTCAAGATGAGAGCTGTCCCCTATTAATCTATGGGATCACCCTCTCCATTATCCTTAACATACAAGACTACCTAAGATAGGGGATTGTAGAGAAACGCAAAAGGTTTGATGTAGGCAGAGAACTAGGCTTTATAGGAGAACATCGTGTAAGAAGGTAGATCAGTCATTATAGACTATACATAGGCCGGTGACAAAGTTCTTCCTGCCACCTTAAGGAGAGAACAGTTGTCAGAATGGAGACAAGCACGTGCAACGTGCTCTCACACCCATGTGTATCTGTTGGTCACAAATGTGAGGTGGGTGCTAGGGATGGGAGAAGATGGTCCGGATACACTAGCATCTAATCCTGCTTGATCCAGGAAGTTCTCTGCCATGTTTTCTTGGGGCTCTGGCATAGGCTTTTGGCTCTTAAATGTTCTATGGAGTGATCCTTGTTTGTGTGGCTGTGGGTGCTGGGGAGGGGAGGAGGGGGAAGCCGGATATTCCTGGAGGTAGACAGAGCAATAGGATGCTTAAATGAGCTAGCCTGACTTAGATCCAGCCATTTTGACCTTCCCTTGGCCTAAGGGGTACTAAAAATTTCTCTGGAGAAATGTGCTGTGACCTTCTAGGTGCTGTTCTGGGAAGCCTCTCCCACATTAGCCTCAGAAAAGGACTCGGGAGCATATCAAATTGGCTATCTCCTGTCCTAGTGTCCTATAAACAGAAGGCTGACTAGTCCTACTTCTAAAAATACCTGCTCCTTAAACTTATTACAACTACTTCAGTATTTCTCAGACAGGACTTGGGTAGGGAACCCTAACTATACTACTGCAACCAAACAAAGTGATCCCTAATCTCCAGAGTCCTGTTTTACCAGTTACCTTCTAGTTCCTTCCACCCCTAATTGGAATTAGGGTCCTTTGTAGAGTCTATATGCTATCACATTTGGAGTCTTGTCTCCATATATAGGCTTCTCCATCTTTCCTTTCAATTCTTTTGAACCAGGTTCACCTGTCCTACAGAATCCTCCCCATTTGGGACTTTGCCAACTGTATCTCTGGTGTACTTCAATACATTTCCTTCCCTGTGTTTCCTGTAAGTCTGTGGTTGGCTCTGAAAGGAAATTCGAGTTTACTTCTTGAAGATTGCCTCTTCCATAGCCATGTACTACCATCGAGAGAGGTGTACTGCTGCTTGCTGAACTTCACATGGATTAGGATCTAGGTCTACTTCCTAGGGATTGCAATTAGGCAGCGTTCTCTCTAAAGAGCTAGCCCATTAAAAAGCAGCATAAATGCAGGATTCCTTGCCTTCACCTACCAGTTCTATCTTAACCAAAAATAGTCTCCTTAAATAACTTTAGCTGATGGAAGCCAACTGAAACATCCTCGTGGTGGTCAGCTAAATATACAGAAAGGTCTCCTGGAGACCACTGTCCTGCAGCAATTACAAGGCATGGCATTACAGGTGCTCAAAGAACATGGAGTGCTTCTATAGAAATCCATAAAACAGCATTAGTTTGTATAGGTCACAGCTGCCTGGGAGTAAGATCGTTGGCCTTTGAGAATAAGTAGGAGATTGAAACCTGAGCAAAACAATGCTGTCAGGTTAAAACCTATATATACATATATGTATACATGTGTATATATACATATATACCCACCCACATAGAACCACTTTTAAGAGATGCTTCTGAAATGCCAGTACTCAAGATTCTTAATGCTAAGGAAAAGCAGAATTCTGAGGCACTGGGGACCTATTAGTCCGACTTCTAAAGTCCTTGAATTTTGTACTTACACTGATCTGATCAGACAAGCAGTTTGTTTAAAAGGAAACTACTGATCCTGTCAGTAAAACTCTAGTTTCCTCTAAATGGTCAATGACTCTTAAAACATGTTCTGTTAAATAGGATTTAGTGGGGTATATTAGATACCTACTCAGCTTTCAAAGACCCCAGTCTTGATTTTTTTTTTTTTCTTAAATGCATACTCTCAGGGTGTACACTTGTGCTTGACATTGTTGGTTCCCCCAGCATGCAAGTTTCCTCCTGGATGCCCAGCTTGGCCAGTTTCTAGCCTCCCCTAGACCTAACTATGGTCACGGGCTGAGTTGTGGCCAGTAGAGCATGACCAGATGTAGGCTACTTGCGTGAGGGTAGCCTATGCTTCTCTTGTGATCTTTTTTTTCTTGGTTGAGTAGTACCCTCTGAGGAGGCTCCTGGCACAATCCCAAGGGAGCCTCAGTCCCTGAACTGGCATAAAGGAACCAGGTGACCAGAAACCCTCACAGTCTAACAGGGATGCGAATGAGACTCTTCTCAGCCACAGAGTCAGGTCTGTTGAAAAGGCTAGTATTAACTACTAACCCAACCAACTGCACTGTTCAACACGAAATGCTGCTTAGTTTCTTCTAAGCTTTTTTAATGGCTTCTTCTAAGCTAAAAACCTCCGTTAGGCATGAGCCACTAAAAGTAAATTAGGTATCTGAAAGCCTTAAACTAGCTGAGTGACTTTTTAAAGGGGGAGTTTGAGATCAATCCATGTGGACGTGTCTGAGTGGGTCTAGCACACTTGCTGGAGAGCTATATACAAGAAAGGGTGGCAATTCTTAGCTGCTTGGCTCTTAAGTGGGAAGGAAAGTCTGACTCTGTTCCTCCTTCACCCATCAGCCACTTCAAGTCCCAGTGCATCCGGGTGCAAAGCAGTTGGGCAACTGTGGGTAACCTATGAAGGACCCTGTGGTTTCCCCAAGTTTAAGCTGTAACACTTTTCTGTTTACTAAAGAGCATAAACAATTCACGAATACCATTGACAGTAAATAGTCACAGAAGTGTCTGTTTGACTACCACCAGAGTAAAAACCTACACCTGTCAGTACCCTGGACTTCCTTCTACATCCTTGACTACCTTCTCTTTTGTTAACACAGCCTAGCTCCTAGGGAAACTGTCTCCTTTTCCTTTAATACTAGATGTGGGGAATTGTAGATAATTTTACTCTGGACATGCCTGCCACGAACATCCTAGTACATATAAGACATGTAGAAATGTGCACAAATCAAGCCTATAGCTGGATAAACCTCCAAAGCAAACGTTCATGTAACTGGCACTCGGAGGAAAACAACCTCTTGCCAGCATCCTCAGAAGCCCCTCTAAGGTCTCTTCCTGAGGGATAGTCACTATCCCAAGGTACTAGTGTCTGGACTCCTATGGGTACAGATGAGTGTTGCTCACTGCATTTTGTAATATCTTCTCCCCTGGGGTTTGAGGGGAATATTTCTTTGAACTGGAACTTCTGGAGCTCTCACGTGCCAGGTGTTAACGAGCATCTGAAGGTACATTATACTCTAGAGAATACTAAGTGGTTCACTAACTGCTTATTCTCAACCCCTTGAAGGTAGATCCTATATAGTTCACACATGAGAACGGAGGCAGAAGTGTCTCAGACATGTTTTAAATATCAACTGAATTAACACGTCCCAGGGATGTGGAACACATGCATATGTATCATCTTTACACTTGAAGAAACTAATGTGAAGGTTACTTACTGAAGGTCAGTCCCTTCTCCCCAGATCAAGGACCCAACCCTGTGTCTCCCTTGTGACCATCCTTGTGCTGCCACTTTTAACATGGAAACCTGAAACGTGGCTTTTTCTTCTGTAGAGCTGTGCTATTCTTATTCTATGGAAGGAAGCTCCTAATGGTAAGATAACTGAGAGCCTACAGGTAAAGCAGGGGTCTGTCCCCCTGGCTACCCAGGGTCGGTACAAAACTAAGGAACCTTGCTCACTGGCTTAGTCCTGCTCTGCTTTGAGAATTTATAGGTGGCTAGTATGATCCCAAACTATCCTTAGATTTTTAAAAATGGTAATGAAATCCTATGGAATAAACTAAGGATTTAACTTTGAGCACTGGAAACACAATTGCTCTGTTCTGGTTAACTTTGTGGAAGGGAGTCCTGTCTTGACCCGGGAGCCAATTTTGGGGAACTTAGTTTGTTCAGGAAATCAGAAAATGCTGGCTTATATCTGAATAGTTAGGGTCATATGTGTGTGTATATATACATACATATATACACTTATATACACATGTGTAAATCTGTCCCTCTAACTTTTCTTAGAACCCAACAGTTTTGTGACTCAAACTATGTGTCTATTAAAGGAACAGCTCTTGAAGTAGAATATTTCCTGAGCAGGAAAATTAAAGGAAGCTTCTTTCCTTCAAATCTCTGGTGGTGGTGAGCTGGAGACCTTCCTACTTAAAAGCTACTGAATCTGCCTCTTCAGAGAAGCAGTTAAGATGAAGGCTACGCAACAAGCCTGAACTGGAATGAATGGCTAAGGGAAGTTTAAATTACTTTTTCTACTTAGTGTCTCTTGTATACCAGCTTAGAGTGGTCACCACTGGGCAACTTGAAGTCGAGAGCCCAGAAAATGTCCCATCTGCCCATGGCCCGCAGGGGGAAGGCTGTAGTGAAGGGGTGAGCCCAGAGGCCACAGGCCCTAGAGTTCATGGGGGTTGGCTCTTGACGGTCTTCTTGAGTCAAAGTGCCCTGGTCATCCTGTGTCCTGTGTTTTTTGGAAGCTTGTACTCAGATTTACATATTGCAAATGTATTCAAGGAACATCTTGTCTTCCACAGAAGGGTGTGGCAGACCATATATGCAGGGTATAGGTATTTTTCTTCATAGGACTTCTTGGGTTTGTCCAGCCAAAAAATATAAAAATACCCTACAGATGACCACTCCCTTTTTCAGGGAACAGGGTTAACAGATAAAATGCAGGAGGTCTGGGACACACTCCTACTAAACCTGATCTGTGGTTCATCTGAAACCTGACCTTCAGCATTTTCCCCTCATGAAGCCTGGTAACCCTAGCAAGGAGACCTCCCCCATATTACTACTCCCCAGTTGACACCTACGTTTCTGTGGCACTTGAGAAAGATGGGACTGCTGCCTTGACCTCCTGCAATTGCTGAGGGGAAAGCAGTGTTTTCAGGTCGAAACAGGTACTATAACTGGATCCACTCCCTTAGGGGGAATATCTCCCTCAGCTTGCTTCTTGAATTTCATAGAGATGTACTTAATCTAGATCTTGACCAGAACGCTTTGACTAGGAAATCATGTTGGTCGAGTTGTTTAGGTTTTTAGCTTCATACCGCGGATGTTGAATTTGAGCTGCTAGCTCAAGCCTGGGAGGAATCTTGATCCACAGAAATGGCTGGAGACCAAAGGTGATTCATGTCTCTAGGTTTTGGCAGTCTTTGAACTGTATCCTCTTAGGTTGTGGAACTTGGCAGTCTCATTTGACTTGCCCCCACATTGAGCTACTTTAAGTAGACGTATGGGCATACCTTGGAGATCTTGGGGGTTCTGTTCCAGACCACCACAATGAAGTGAATCAAATCGATCTTTACTAGCGTAAAGAAGTGTTGTGTTGACACTAGACTGTAGTCTAAAGTGCACAATAGCTCTAGGTCTATAGCCATGTATATACCTTAACTAAAAAAATCATTGCTTAAAAGCTAACCATCGGAGCTCTCAAGAAGTTGTAATCTTGTTGCTGGTGGAGGGTCTTGCCTCCATGTTGATGGCTGCTGACCGATCGGGGTGGTGGTGGCTGCAGCAATTGCTTGAAATAAGACCACAGCGAAGTTTGCCACATTGATTGCCTCTTCATGAATGTTTGCTATAGTATGTGATGCTGTTCGACAGCATTTTATCCACAGCAGAACTTGTTCCAAAATTGGAGTCTGGCCTCTCAAACCCTGCTGCTGCTTTATCAACTAAGTTGATGTAATATTCTAAATCCTTTGTCATGCCAATAATCTTGACTGCATCTTCACCAGGAATAGACACTGTCTCCAGAAACCATTCTCTGCTCCTCCATAAAAAGCAAACCCTTTCCTAAATCTTGAGATTACAGCCATGCAGTCCCATCTTCAGGCTCCACTTCTGGTTCTCTTCCTATTTCCACAACATCTGCAGTTCCTTCTTCAGAAGTCTCAAACCCCACAAAGTCGTCCATGAGGGGCGGAATCTACTTCTCCCAAACTCCTTAGTGTTAGGTTGGCTTCTTCCCATGAGTCACAAATGTTCTTAATGGCATCTGGAATGGTGAATCCTTTCCAGAAAGCTGATAATTTACTTTGCCCAATTACTTTGGTGAGCAGAATGCCTATCTATGGGGGCATAGTCTTACAAAGATTGCCTAAAAGATTTGAAAGTCAAAAGGACTCCTTGATCCATGGGTTGTAGAATGGATGTTGTGTTAGCAGGCGAGAACACATTAGCTACCTTGTACATCCTATCAGAGCTCTCAGGTGACCAGGTGCATTGTCAATGAACAGGAATATTTTGAAAGGATTTTTTTTTCCTGAACAGTAGGTCTCAATGGTGGGCTTAAAATATTTAGCAAATCCTGTTATAAACAGATGTGCTGTCATCCAGGCTTTGTTCCATTTAGGGCACAGGCAGGGTAGGTTTAGCATAATTCTTAAGGGCCGTAGGGTTTTCAGAACAATAAGGAACGTTGGCTTCAACTTAGTCACCAGCTGCATTAGCCCCTCAGAAGAGTCAGCCTGTCCTTTGAAGCCAGGCATTGACTTCTCTCTGGCTATGAAAGGCCTGGATGGCACCTTCCAACAGAAAGCTGTTTTTTTGTCTGCATTGAAAATCTATTTAGCATAGTCACCTCGATGAATCAGGTTTGCTGGATGTGGATTGCTTGCTGCAGCTTCCGATCAGCACTTGCTGCTTCACCTTGTACCTCTATGTTAGAGACCACTTCTTTCCCTAAACCTCACGAACCAACCTCTGGTAGCTTCAAACGTTTCTTCTGAAGCTTCCTCCCCTCTCTGACTTCACAGAATTGAAGAGCATTAGGGCCTTGCTCAGGATGAGGCCTTTGCTTACGGGAACATTGGGGCTGGTTGCATCTTCTATCCGGGCTGCTTGAACTTGGTCCATGTCAGCGATAAGGCTGTTTCACTTTATCATTCATGTGTTCACTGGAGTAGCACTCAAGAATTTTTCCTTTGCATCTATGACTTGGCTGCTTATTGGATGCAAGAGGCCTAGCTTTCAGCCCATCTTGACTTTTGACCTTGGCTTCCTCACTAAATCTATCTGTAGTCTTTGATCTAAAGTGAGTGACATGTGGCTCTTTCGCTTGAACACGGAGGACACTGTAGAGGTTAGGCCAATTAATAACCCAACGTTGTCTTGGAAATAGGGGGGCACGAGGAGTAGGAGCAAGGGAACAGCCAATGGCAGAGCCATCAGAACATCTACCTTCATGGATTAGGTTCAGTCTTCTGTGGATGGTGGTTCATAGTGCCCTGCCCACCCCACCCCCCAACAATTACAATAGTAATATCAAGGATCAGTGGTCACAGATCACCATAACAAATACAACAATGAAAGCTTGAGATACTATAAAAATTACCAAACTGACAGGACAGGAAGTGAACAAATGCTTGAAAGATGGCATCAGTAGACTTGCTTGGTGCAGGGCTGCCACAGACTTCAGACTTCAAATTTGTGGGTTTTTTGTTTTTGTTAAATATATCTGCAGAGTATAATAGAAAATATGCACGTACTTGAGCTAGCTCTGTGTTCACTGCGACCTTCAGGTTCTAGGACAGACTGGGGTCTGATGGAGAATCTTTCCTGAGGCCTCTGAGCCGCCCACCTCTTGTTTGAGCCCCTCATGCTCAGGAAGAACAGCTCCATTGATCCCAGGAAAACCTAGCTCCTCTCAGTATGGACTCTCTGAACTCCTAAAACCCTCACTGTAACTCTTTATACTTGAGTCTTTAGCTACGGTATAAGTAACAGTAATAGTTCATGTCTCCTGCTATGGAGGATTCCATGGCTATACAAACTGCTGACTGCTCAATCAGATTCTTGAGTTTCCTTTTGGGGGTTACTACAGAAAATGGTGGGGACTGGCTGGAAGGGGTGTAGGGGTGCTTCCTGGCAGCCCAGGGAAGAAACAGGTACGAGGCAGGACCGTGATCAGAGGTCAGCCTCTGGTGCCTATGGCTCAGTGGTCAGGGATGGGCTGTCTGGCTCCTGTGTCTATGCCGCGAACAGACCTGTCTCTAGTGGCCTGGCAGGTGGCTCTTTTGGATGTTCTGTCACTTTCAAAGCTGTTTTCTTCATAGGCTTCAGCTGTATAGGCTGCCTCATGACGGGGGGACGCAGGTGGCACAGTCCTTGATACTTACCCCTAGCTCCTTCCTGGCTGTGGATCCTTGTCTGCTGGGTTATCTCTCCATTCCTATTCTCTCCTGTGTCCCTTAGTGGGACTGTTTGAAACCCTGGACTCTGAAGTAGCCAGAGTGTCCATTACATCCCATGGTACTGGGTTGGTCTGTGGTCCGGTGACTGGCCTGAGCCAGTGAGTCAGATCTTCGGGGAAGAGGCTTACTAAGTTGGGATAGATCAAGCTCTGTTCTTGGCCACTTGTCTCCATTAGCGTTAATGTCTTCATGCTGCAGCCCCTTGGTATCCAGGGTCTGGTGGTAAAATGGTTTGGGTGCCTATTTTTTCCATGTGGGCTGATGTTCTTGCTGGTAGATTTGGACTTCCAGATCTACCTTAGCTGTGAGACAACTGTGGTGCTTCTCTCTTGGCACTTCTCCTTTGTGGACCTTGGTCTAGCCTAATTTCTTGTTCCATCTGGCTAAGACCAGGTCCTTCAGGCCTTTCTCTGAACAGAGACCTTGGTAGGAACCCCTTTCTGTCTACTGGCCTCTAGTACCTCTTGGGTAGTGCTTGTTCTCCCTCAGTTCTGTCCTGTTCCCTTCTGCTGGGGTCCTTGTGGCAAGGACCCCTGAGCAGGTCAGTAGAACGTTCAGATTCCCCAGTTGGGCCCACCCTTGAATTCCAGGGTACAAGACCTGTAGTCTTGCCATATTCTCACTGTGTGGTAGTATCTGCTCTATAGGGGGTTATGTGGCCTCTGGTGTTCCCCTTGCCTCAGGGCCATTTGTTTCTTTCTCTCTTCCTTACCCATGCAATCTCTTAGCCTTCCTTCTGGCCAGGATACCCCTGCGCAGCTACAGGCCTCAGGAACACAGGCTACCTGCCTGCCTCTATTTTTGAGCCCTTGCCCTGTGAGGAAGGTAGCTTCCAGCTTGTGTTCTAGTGCCTTTCATCCTGGGATCCTTACCACTCTGTGCCTTGGGTCACCTTCATTCACTCATCTTCTGGGTCTGACTTCCAGGGCCATCGACTTTGGTTTGGGATCAGTCTAGGGCCCAGCCTCTGCCCTGCCCTACCAGGGTACCATCAGGTGCATTTTAGTCTCTGTTTATTTCCCTCCATCCACCTGCTGCCTTACTTGGTAAGTGGAGTGTCCTCAAGCAGTCTTTCCTTCCTCTAGACACCAAGTCCCTATTCTTAGGGTATGGTTTGAGTCCTGCTCTCCCATATTTAGAACTATATCCTTCTCTATAGGTGGTTGCTGTCTACTTACCCTTGTCATAGTCATGACTTTATTCCAGAATAAAACAAGGTTGATGTCCCTGACCTCCAGGTTTTTTCTTGTGCTATCATTTCTGGACCATATTCTTGGTTTTGAAGTCTGAACCTGGCTTTAATGATAGGACTGAAAAGTCAAGGACTTCTTTCCCTCCCCTGTCCCCACCATTCCCCATCCCCCCTCCACCACCAAGGTAGTATAGTTCTAGGCCCATGGGAATGACACCAGTTAACTCCCAGTCACTAAGCAAGATTTCTCTTCCTGAGTGCTGAGAAAGCACTAACCAGGGCAGGAGGCAGGATATGGGTGGACTATGGTACTTTACTACTGGAGTGACTACATTTGGTTGGAACTGGCACCTAAGAACAACAGGGAGGTTAGGACAAGACCATATCCTTCTCTCCTGACCTCTATATTGAATCCTGAATTGAGAGGACACAGGGACTCATCAGCTTCTAAAGAATACCTGGTCTGTGCAAGGCAAGATAGAAGCACAGCCTTGGGCCACATTTAAATGTAATTTCTATCTTGGGGCATGATGTCTGAGAATTCCCACAGATCCTGAGGTATACTTGTACCTCTTGGGTGACCCTCAGCTCTAGCATTCTCAGAGGAGCAGGAAGAAAGAAGCTCCAAGTTTGAGGCTCTACTGGAAATATCTTCTAGAAGGATCCATTTTCCACCCCCAGGAACTTCAGTTTGAGGTTATCCTCCTGGGCCTGGATGGAGTCAAAGGCTCTGTATTTTCTGGTATGGGAGGATCCCATAATGATTCTATGCTGCCTTGTGTTCCATTATGTGTAGAGAAGGAAACTTCTTCCTTGTAAGAACCTAGGTCTCTCCACAGCACAGATTTCTCGTGGCATTTTGAGACTGAAGATTCAATACTTTATACAAGTTTGTACACTACCTTAAAAGTCCAGATCTTTCCTACCTATAAGATGTCACCCTTCACATGAAAGCATAAAAGATACTGATTCTGTTAACTTCAGAAGTCTTAGAAAACCCTATAAAAACTGTTATGTATACTTTCAAACTTGATTCTAGGCCTACCCAAGTACATGCCCTCTCTTAAATTGGATCTGATCATCCAATGGCTTGTCCATTGGCCAAGTGAATCCCAAGGTTCCAGCTGCTCCTTCTCCCAGTTATGCTGGTCTTGATGGGATTACATGTGGTGTCCTCTTCTAGCCCTACTTTTGACTAGACAGATGGCCTGGGAGCCAGTGGTCTGTGAGTCTCCCTTGTGCTGAGTGATGCTGGGATTTTATTCTTAGTGTCTGCCTAAGGCTAGCTGTTCAAGAGTTTCCATTCAGTGAGCCTCAAATTGAGCATGTGACTGGAACATGTGATCTATGCTGGGGGTCTCTGTCTTGGGCACCTGTGGCCCTAGGGATACAAGCATAAGCCCCACTAGGCTCTTGCCATAGCTCTTGGTGGACTCTGCCACCACACCACACTTGTTTTCCATTTTCTACAGCCTGATAGGACCACTTCTCCTCTACAGTCTCTACAGAAGACTGGTTGATAGTCTTCTTGATCATTACTTCCTTGTCCTGATGGTTTGAAGCTTATCCTCAGCTGTTTAAGATCTATTATCCCTACTTCTATCTGGGATGGCTATTCCTGTTAGAGAATGTCACGGTGTGGTTACTGCCCACAGTCAAGGCAGCTTGTAGCTGCCTGCTGTGTCCAGGGTGGAGTCTCTCAGCGAAGTCTTTTTTTCTAATCTAATAGTTCTTGACCTTTTAGACCTGAGGTTCTCAGAGGGTCAGCTGTGCTTCACCATGTGACAAGGACACCTGGGTTTGAATAGCATTGACCATAAGGTAAAATGCCCAGATCTTCCCATTTCTAGGCTTATGGCCAGTGTTCTTGGCTGAGAATAAGGTCCGGGATACATTAGAGGCTGAAAGCCTAGTGTGAAGGTCCTTGATGGCATTTAGTCTCCTACAGCCTGGTGCCCCACTCCCTGGCCCTATAATAACATGGGCTTTCTTTTTAGACTCTACCCTTTCTCCTTGTGGCCTCTCTTCTGAGGGTTGCCCAGGACTAAATGGGAAGCCTTGGAAGTTGCTGAGGGTATCCCTCACCTTGGAGGATTACTGGGACTCAACAACAGGAGAGTCTCTTTGAAGCTAGCCACCATCTTGGAAGCCCTAGGCAGAGAAGTTCTGAGAGGAGTATGAGGCTCTGGTCTGAGGTCCATACAGGGCTTCATGTTTTGGAGCCCAGTGGTCCTTGGTGTCATGAGTCATCCTAGGACCTTCTGCTAGCCTGTGCTTTAAAGCTGCATGTGGAGTTTGGTTAAGTCTAAGACTTGATAGGTTTTCTTTTCCTATGGGGACCTCCCCTCTGAGTTGCTGCTGTAGTGAGCAGTCCTGGGTGTCTCTGCTGCTCATGCTGCCTTCTGCTCTGTTCTGTGTTTTCTGAAGTTGTATATGGTTCTTTGCCGTTTGTTCTCCCTGGGACCACCATCTGAGTTCTTCGGAGAAAAGTGGCATCAGGGGAATTGGAACTTATGCTCAGCCAAGTAAGGGACAGAACTAGGACCGGTCTATGACTCCAGGTAAGTCTCTGCAAGGTCTTGATAAGACTGTTTCCTCAACCTCTGAAATATGGAGCTTTGCTTAGTACCTAGGCCTCATTTAAACATGCCATAATACTTCTAGAAAGAGCTCTTGGTGTCTGTGGTTGGTCAGAGAAAAACTCAGATCAGATCTTGGTTTCTTTATTCTGTACTCAGGAGCCTGGCCAGTGGTGCTCGGGCCTAAAGGGATTTGTATCATCAGAGCTTTTACTTATTGTCATGGTCGTCTTCCTGGTTGAGCAGGACAGGGGCTCTTTGGGTTATTTCCTTCTCATATGTAATACTTTGCTAGAGCTGCCATAATAAAGTACCACAAACCGGGTGACTCAACTGACAGAAGATCCTTGTTGGTGTTCTGGAGGCTATAAGTCAAAGATCAAGGTATCAGCATCGGTATCCTGAGGGTCAGAGACCATTCTGTGACTCTCCCCCAGCTTCAGGTGGGCTGCTGGTAATTGGGGGTTCCTTAAGTGTGCACCACCTTGATATCTACCTTGATCTTCATGTGGCATTTTCCCTATCCAAAACTTCCCTTTTTATGAGGACATCAGCCCTATTGCATTAGGGCCTACCCTAATAACCTCATCTTGGTTACCTTTATAAAGACTGCCCTACTGCCCATCTCCAAATACAGTCCTGTTCTGAGGTAATAAGGAGGTAGAACTCCAAAACAGATTTTTGGGAGACACAACCCAACCCCTAGCACTGCAGTAGCCTAAGACCCCAGAGTCTAAGTCTAACTTGATCACAGCATTTATCAACAGGTCCAGCAGTGGGCTCTTGGCTTCCCCTCATTCAGGAAATGTTGCACTAAGGAGATGACCCAGGTCAGCTGACTAGTCAGCTTAATTTTGGTCTGTGGCAGTTCAAGTTGTTTGGCTTTACCCTCTTGGAAGAGGTGGCACCTAATTTTAGAAAAAGGTGTGGAGGGTGTCCAAAGCTCCCCACCCCCACCCCACTAGCCAGAGCCGAAGGTCAGTCTGGTTCTGGTTGTAGAACCTAGTGGCCTGGGCAGGGCTCTAGGTGTTCCCAAGTAAGGTGGTTCAAACCTGTCAGGTTGTGCTGTCAGGAAGGACCCTGAGCTTGAAGTTGGAAGATGCCAAGAGAACTAAGTTATGGTGGCTGGTCTCTGCCAGGTTCCAGAGGGGTTGAAGAACTTCAGGGCCTACGTGGGACTACACTACATTCCTGCAGCTCTGTTTCTCCAAACAGAGGCAGGTTGGTAGAATACACTAGAAGACAGGCAGGCAGAATTAGGATTCTGCAGGATCGAGTCCGTTACACTTGGAAAGAGGAAATCCAAGGGTCCTGCTCTAGCAATGTCCTTCCCAGGGAACTGCATTGGAGAGCTGGCAGAAGAGCTGTGGCTGGCTCTCTGAGGGGGGCAGGGAGACCCCAAGTGAAGAAACAAAGAGTAATTGTAGTTTTTTTATTTTTTTTTAACGTTTATTTTTATTTTTGAGACAGAGACACAGCATGAACGGGGGAGGGGCAGAGAGAGAGGGAGACACAGAATCGGAAGCAGGCTCCAGGCTCTGAGCCATCAGCCCAGAGCCCGACGCGGGGCTCGAACTCGCGGACCGCGAGATCGTGACCTGAGCCGAAGTCAGATGCTTAACCGACTGAGCCACCCAGGCGCCCCTGTAGTTGTAGTTTTAAATGAACCAGTAGTTCTAAATGCATGGAGACAGGGGCAAGATGGAGGGCTCTTTGCCAAGCCTGCTGCATAGCTGTGAACAGAACTTCAGAGTGTCCTGGATTAGGATCCTCTTCCCTACCTGAAATCCATAGCAACCAGATAACTAAAAACCAGCTTCATTCTATATACCTTCCCCAACTTGGACTGGATCAATCAGCCTGGTCATAAGCAGCTTAGCGGAAGTGGCATATGGAAAGAAAGTCTGTCTGGTTTGGGTATCAGGGTAACAGTGGCCTCACAGGAGTTGGGGATGTATTAGGATTCTATCCTCTGAAAAACTATAGAGAATTGATATCCTTTCCTTAAATGTTGTATCTAGAGTAATATCCCCTCTTTCATTTCTGATAACATGCCTTCTCTGTTAGCCTGGCTTTGAAGCTTTATCAATGTCATGGATCTTCTCAAAGAACCAACTTTATTTTAACTCCTCTGCCCCACCCCCACCATTGATCTACTGTTCTCAATTTCATTGATCTCTGCTCTAATGTTCTTTGAATTTAATTTGCTCTTTCTAGTTTCCTGAGGTGAAAACTTAGATGACTTTAGATCTTTCTCCTCCAACATGTACCATCCATGCTATAAAGTTGCTTCTAAGTACTGCTTTCACATCATCACATCTTTAAGTTTTCATTTCCCTCTAGTTCAAAATAGCTCTCTTCCTTGATCCACGTTCAAAGTCGGTTTTAGTCTCCAAGTATTTTGGGATCTTCCATCATAGTGTCTGCCATTGTGGTCTGAGAGTAGACGCTATAGGATTTAAAAGAATAGGAAACTGTTAAGGGGTGTCTTATGTCCAAGAACATGGTCTATCTCTCAATTTTTTTTAATGTTTATTTTTGAGGGAGCAGGTAGGGAGGCGGCGTGGGGGGAGACAGAATCCGAAGCAGGCTCCAGGCTGAGCTGTCAGCACAGAGTCCAGTGAGGGGCCTGAACCCACGAACTGCGAGATCATGACCTGAGCTGAAGTCGGATGCTTAACCAATTGAGCCGCCCATGTACCCTAGAACACTGTCTATCTTGATGTAATGCTCCCTCGAGCTTGAGGAAAAACCTATCCTGGTGTCAGATGTAGTCTGTAGGTGTCCTTGGTATCTAGTTGAGTAGTGTTTAAAGATGTTTAACAAACATCTTTAATGTTTGTTCTTGAGAGTGTGAACAGGGGAGGGACAGAGAGAGTTCAATGGTCCTATCTGCTGGGTTCCTCCAACTAGAATAGTGGATTCACCTGTTCCTCCTTGTAGTCCCACCAGTTCTTTGCCTTGTGTAGGTCTACACTTATGTAAGAAGTGTGGTCTTCCTGGAGAACTGATCCCGTTAGCTTAGCATTCTACAATGCCCTTCTTTATCCTTAATACCTTTCCTTTGAAATCTGCTCTTTCTGAAATTAGTCAGAAGAAAGCCAGGAGTAGCTGTATTTTAGTGTTAGCGTGGTATATCTTCCTATCCGTTTCCAACCTGTGTCTCCGTAGGTTTCTTCTAGGTAACCTAGCCGGGCCACAGGTTTTCATCCACTGTGGCAATCTGCGTACTAAGTGGTTATCAGTGGTCCAAATGTACCACTGTAGTAATGATTGGATTTAAATCTGCCATCTTTTGGGGATGCTTGGGTGGCTCAGTCAGTTGAGTGAGTCTTGGTTTCTGGACAGGTCAGGATCTCATGGTTTGGGGAGTTGGAGCCCCACGTGGGACTCTCACATGGACCACACAGAGCCAGCTTGGGATTCTCCCTCTCCCTGCCCCTTCCCCATTCATGTTCTCTCTAGTCCTTTCAAAATAAACTTATGTGGTCATTTTTTTTTGTTTTTGTTGTTTTAATCTGTTGCCCCTGTTCTTTCCTATTGTCCTTCACTCTCCTACCTTCTGGTCTTAACTGAGCATTTAGATTCTGATCTCCCCTTAGTGCATCAATTATACTTCCAGTGTTTGGCCTATGCATTGTTTCGTTTTCTTGTTTTTTGTTCAATATACACTTCACAAGTAATCTAAATCCACCTCCGAATAACACTATAGTGCTTCACGGATAGTATGAGAACCTAAGAAAGTAACCCTATTTCTTCCCTCGCCCTTGTATCACTGTGGTCTCTTCTGTATAAACACGCATATGCTTACATATGTATAAGCATACATAAATGACTACATTGTTAACCTGAATAAACAGTCATCTGTTAGAGCAACCAAGAATTTTTAACTTCTTAGATCTATGTAAGAGAAGAATATCAAGGTTTCTGACCTTGTATCCTTTTGAAAGAAACTTCCTTGCAAGGTAGCTCTACTGGCAACAAATGAAGTATAGAAAAAAAGTATTTCTACATCTTTAATGTTTGTTCTTGAGAGTGTGAACAGGGGAGGGGCAGAGAGAGGGAGACACAGAATCTGAAACAGGCTCCAGGCTCTGAGATGCCAGCACAGCTTGAACTCATGAACCACAAGATCATGACCTGAGCCAAAGTCGGACACTTAACTGACTGAGCCACCCAGGCATCCCTTTTCTCCATTTTTTTAAAGGATAACTTTGGGGGGGTGGGCTACAGAAATCCAGGTTGGCTTTTCCCCCTTGAACATTTCAAATATTTCCCTCTACTTCATTTACTTGTATGGTTTCTGAGAAGTAGGATGTCATAACTTTTTCTCTAGAAGTTCTCGTCCTTCCCTACAACTTCCACGAATTTTTTTTCTTTGACTTCCTGTAACTTAAATGATAGCGTTCTTTAGGCATTTCTTCTTGTTGGTGTTCTGAGTTTCCTAGATCTCTGGCTTGGTTTGACCTCCATCTGGGGAATCTTTTGCAATCATTAAGTTCTTTCCTTTTAGTATTCACATTATGAATGTTATACCAGTCCTCAGATTTTTTTTTTTTTTTTTGAGGATTCGATTGGTCTATCCTCAAAGATTCTTTCCTTCTCACTGTCCAGCCTAATAAGCACATAAAAGGCATGACACATTTCTGTTAGTATGGCTTGATCTCTGGCACTTCTAGTTAAGATTTCCATCTTTGACTCCACTGCCCATCTGTTCTTACAGGCTTTCTACCTTGTCCATTAGAGTCCTCAGCACATTAATCAGTCTAACAAATCCAACATTCCTGCCATATCTGGTTCTAAGGTCTGTTTTCCCTTTAAAATGTGTGGCTTCCTTATATGCTTTGCAACTTGATAGCCAGCCTTGATGTACTAGGTAAAAGGAACTGTTGTAAACAGGCTTTAAAATTTTTTAATGTTTACTTTTGAGAGCACGTGAGCAGGGGAGGGGCAGAGAGGGAGACACAGAATCCAAAGCAGGCTCCAGGCTCCAGGCTCCGAGCTGTCAGCACAGAATCCAGCATGGGGCTGGAACCCCACGAACCATGAGATCATGATCTGAGCTGAAGTCAGCTGCTTAACCGACTGAGCCACCTGTAAATAGACTTTTAATGTGCTGAGCAGGGGGGTGGGCAAACCTGTAGTCCTGTGATTAGGTCTAGGTCTCCCTCTCCTAGTGAGCTTGTGCCTCTGGACCAAACTTCACAAGTGTCTGTCTCATCACCTCCCCATTGCCTACCACCCTACCTCCTGAGGTGGCACAGGCTGGTTAGAGTGGAGTATTTCCCCAGGCCAGTGAGGCTGTGATACCCAATTAGGCAGGTTAGGGGCTAGGTAAGTAAGCTTCCCCTGGGGCAGGTATATACTCTGGCATATTTCAAAAGGAGTCCTTTTCCCTTCTTGCTGGAGCCAGAAGGAGTTTTTCCTAATGTTCACTGTGGGGAACTTGGGCAAGCTCCTGGAAGTTCTACAATACTGCACACAGCTCCCCCATAACAGGGTCCCCTAAAGTTTAAGTCTGCATTGTGCACTCACCAGTTTGTGAGGTCTTCCTACCCTGGCACGCCCCCACAGCTGACTTCGGCTCCGGAGTCTCTACTTTGGTAACCCACAGCTGCTTATGTTTGCTAGTTTCCCCAGTCTTTGGGACAGCACCTTAACCTGTGTCCTCCTCCCTCTTCTGGGGACTTCTCTGAAGGGGGTATGCTCAGCCTTGGACCGAGTGGCAACTTCCAAGCTCTCTTTACATAGAACCAGGAGGTGCAATCGAATATTCTTTTCTTAATTTTTTGTAATGCTTGTTTTTGAGACCGAATGAGCAGGGAGGGGCAGAGACACAATCTGAAGCAGGTTCCAGGCTCTGAGCTGTTAGCACAGAGCCGATATGGGGCTCAAACTCATGAACCGCGAGATCATGACCTGAACTGAAGTCGGATGCTCAACCGACTGAGCCACCCAGGTGCCCCAAAGTTGAATATTTTCTAACCCAGCTTGAGGGATCATGCGTTTTGGGATCTGTTCCTCCTTGCCCACCACCCATGTAGAAAGGCCTGTTTCACAAGACCTATAGTCTGAAGTTCTGAGCTTCTGTCCTTGTTGCTAAAAGCAGACAGTGTTGTAATGGCAATGGGATGCTGGGCATGTGGCTCACAGTGGCAAGTTCTACATTCAAGTCTAGAAAGCATCATATGGTCTGAAAAATCTCCCTTCCCTCGAGTAACTACTTAACCCTTTGTTAATGAGAGCTTCCTATAGATCTTCGTGTGACCTCTTTGAGAGCTGTTTTAAAGGTGTCATGGACAAAACTGAAGATCTCAAGTCTAGAACAGGACTTGGCACACCCAGAAACAATTAGCGTGATCCACTTGCCACATCCAGCCCCTCACATAGTTGCCATTTCGGGGGAGAACGTAATACCGCCTTGCACGCTGGAAACACGCTGAGACCAGATACTTCACTTCTCCCTGCCTTTCCTCCCCTGATCTGAGGGCCCATCCCATTGGACTCTTCTCCATCTTGGGGCATCTTGGGGCAGCGTGCCCTCCTGTTATCTTTGTGCCCAAGTGGCCCAGAGATGCTGAGACTTGGCATTTCCATCAGGTGGGCTGCTTTCTGGGCTGCCCCACCCGGGTCCTGCAGGCCACCACTTCCGAAGCATCTGATACTGTCTCCCAGCTGTGGCCCTTCTTTGTTAGGCTGGCGTGTTCCCCAAACTGTGTCCTTGTCCTGGTCACAGAACCTATACTTCTGTGATCGACTTTGAAGTTCTTTATTGGTTTGTTCTGGACTGGTGTTACCCACAACTGCTCACGCTTCATTTTCTCTGACAGTGGCTTCTCCTAGAGCTAGACTTCGGTGGTCAGCCACATTCATGACCACTAAAGGTTATTGGCATTCTGCTGTATGACCCCAGAAGGCCAGAGGTGAGGGGAATCTGGACAGGTGAGACCAGGAGCCTATCTTCTTGCCATCTTTCCCTCTTACCCCTGGAATCAGAGGTCTACGGGAATAAGACTGGTTCTGAAGTCAGGCTAGGGGGCTGAGGTGCTCCTTTCATAGGTGAGGGTGACATGCTGGAGGTAAGATGAGAGATGTTCTCGAGGCCCTGAGTGTACTGGCTGAGGGGAGGGGGGGCTCCTCTATCTGTCCTCTAGTGCGGCTTGCGAAGGTAAAACCTAGAAATCCTCTGGCTGGCGGGTGTTGACTCCAGCAAGGTGGTGTTGGGACCCTTAGGCTTGAGATCCTAGTACCTCTGGGACCCCTAACGTTCAGAGGAATGGCACCTAGTGCCTTCAGGAAGGTAGAAATATGGAAAGTCCTGAATGTGAGGCTCTGAGATACCCTGTGCATCTAGCTATAGGCATCTTGTGCCGTTAGGAGGAAGTGGAGTTCTGGGCTGGACACTTCTGGCTGGGAGATGGGTTAGTTTTCTGGGCCTAGATAGATTGGAATGCCCTGAGGTCATAGGGGGTCACTTAGACCCCTGTGTCCCCTAGAGATGTCAGCCATCACCTGGCTTTGCCTCAGGCTGGGGACCTACCCAGGCCTGACTGCTTTGTGTGCCCTGCTGTCTTCATTTTCCAGTTGTGCTTCCTGGGGACATGCCCACAGGTGTAATACCACCAGATGCTGGAAACCAGATGTCCCCATTGAGGCCTTTCCTGTGGCCTGGCTTATCTGCATGTCCCAGACTTCTCTCTCCCTTCTACCTGGGACCCCTGTCCTGGGTCCTATGGTATCGGGATGGTGTGTAGCTTGTATTGCTTCTCTCTGGCGTGTTTAACACAGGTCTGATCCTTCAGTGAGAACTGGGGTCTTCCAGACTGTTACGTGGGATTCTAAACATGCGATTTTGCTTTTTTATAGGATCTACCTTTCCAGGTAGATGGTCTTACAATATGTTATAAACCAGGCACTCGACATAGAGTCTGTCAGGATAGACTGTTGGTAAAGGTGCTTGGTTTCTCCATTGTTCCATACCTAGGTAGGTAGCTGGTGTCTGGGCCAATGGATGTGGGTGTATATACAGTGTTCACTATTTCCATCTACTTCCTCCAGGCTGTGCACGACTAACTCTCCCTCATGAGTTCTAGCTTTCCCCTTCCATTCTCTAACCTGAGAACAGGAGATTAAAACTCAAAACCCTCTAAAGCTGAACTCCAACACAGCAGCCATATTAGGTCATAATGTGTTCAGAAAGGCTGGTATTACCAGGTCCGAGGTCTGGATGTACCAACATATACTTCACTAAGTATCTCTGGTTCTTTAAACACAGACTCGGCCTCCTAGTCCTAGGAGTAAGAGGCAAGAAATCCTAGGGAACAGTGAAAGGGCCCTTTCTGACCAATCTCCCTCTTTGGCAGAGCCTGGGTGGGCCAAGCAGCACAGGCCCTGGTGGCCTTGAGCATAGCTCAAATAGTTCATGGGAAAGGGTGTCTTGGATTGTGCTGGAAACTCCAGGGTCTAGACTTGATGCCACTGAGGTGGCTGGTTTCCTTGGGCCCACCTTGGAAGGTTTATACTTTCCATTAGGGGCAGGCTTCACCTTCATGGATTTTTGTCTGAAAGCTAAGACAGAAGACCTACTGACAGGCAGAAGCACTGGGATTCTGGTGGGGATGGGCCTCTCTGGGTCAATCAGTGATTGGGAAAAATCTAGACTCTTGATCTAGCCTTTTAGGAGGATTAACAAAAGCTGGTTGGTAATGGGTACTAGAGGGGACCAAGCTAAAAGAGGTAAGAATCTCATGTTATCAAAGGAGCCAGTTGTGTATGCAGAAGATGAGTTGCTTGTGTTGCTTGTGTGGGTCATGGGCAGGAACGGGATCTGGGACTGTTCCATTGATAGGGACATAATGTTACAGATGCAGGTAAGATCTAGCTCTGTAAGGAAGAAAACCTGACTTCTAGAATCCTAAGCTAGGCTGTTGGATTTATTGGTCAACCTGGCCGAACAGGAGATCATGGGAATTTCCTCTAACACCCAGAAGACTATTTCTAGAATCAGCATTTGGGGGTGATGGAGAGGTATGCTTCTGAGGTCCTTAAAATCCAATTGTCTTTTCAAAAGACTCTTCCTTGTGCCTCAAGTGAGATCAAGTATACTTGGATACATGGCGCTAAGCAACTGGCTCATGATGGCCATCTCTAGAGGGGTCATGAGGTCCACAGTGCCACTTCTGGGTTGTTTGTCATTCATGCTATCACTGAGCTGTCATTCCAGCTGTCACTGGAAGAGGTGTTCTTCTTGGGAGCTCTGTTTGTTGCCTGTGTCTCAGGGTGTCTTCATTCTGGGGCCCCTCCTACTCCTGTTCTCAGCCATCCTGTGAAATGGGCCTATTGGGATTATTTCTGTCCTGGTTTTCTCATGTTTTGTCTCTAGAATTTCTGGGGCTGGGGCTCTCCATCTGGTTTGGGGTGGTTCTATCTTCATACTTCCCCTTGTTAATATTTACGTATTGCCTCAGTTTGGCAATCTTGTTGCTGCTTTCTGTAAACTAGCTACAGGGTCCTGGTTAGGTTAGTGTGAGTGTCCTTGGTCCTGCCTGACCTCCACCCCCTGTACCGCCCGCAACAGCACCCTGACAGAGGCTCCCCAGTAGAGTAAAATTGGAGTCCCTTTTTGTTCTCCCTTGGCTTGGGCCTTTAGGCTGGTAGATTCTTACTGAGTCTGTTCTCACAAGACCCTGTTGTCTTAGCTTCCACCATTGCTCCTTGGGACCATTTTTCTTCTGCATCTCAACATATGGTAAGGCAGAGCTCTCTATCTTTGAAAAGAGAAGGATCCTGTCCTCTTGTAGTTGTGTAGAGCTTTCTTTCTGTGCTTGCTTATGGCATAATCTAAGAGTCTAACTTTGCCAGGGATTTTGATCACTATCTCAAGAACATAGTGAATGGTTCTTTCCATACTAGAAACATCTTACCACATGATGAACATTATAAATGGTTCTTTAATTTCAAGAATGTATTGATTACTGCAGGCTTTCAATAATGCTATTACAGTGAAAGAAAATAGGACATAACTACTTCTGTAGAACAGATCATTCCAGATCTAGGCTTAAGGTTTTAGTTCATACACAGAATATCTTCAGTTGGGATCATATCTTGTAATATCATGGTAGAATACTTGTTAGCCATGTGAATTCTTCCTAAGTTGCCAGATGACATAATGTCCATTGGCACTGGTCCCAATGATGGGATGAACATGCTTATAAACAAGCTGTTGCTTGGCTTTATGTGCTTTGATCATTGTCTTTGACTAGAAGGATGGCCTGGAAGCTAGCCACAGGCCTCCCTTAGGCTGGAAGATTCCCGGGATTTAGTGGAGTACCTAGAAGGCTTTTCTCTAGATGGATTTTCATGAGATCCAACACACAGAGTATACTTGGATATGTGGACTTCCTTTCTTTCACTTCCACTGAGGAGCTTTATCTCTTTTCCTAAGAACTATCAAGAATATCTACCAATACAGAAACCTGAATCTGGGCATCCTTGCTGCTTATGTTCTGGTGCCTTGCTCTTCCCCATTGCCTTTCTCTGTAGGGTCTTTCCTGACCTTACTCTTTGCTACTTGAACCCTTGAATGACAACAATGGAGAACAGAAATGGTGGCTGCAGCCACTCACATTAAGACTGGCAGCTACGTTCTTTTACATTCAGCTGGGCATAGGCCTCACCCTTTTCTTGGTCCTGATTGCTCTCCTAGACCTTTTGAACATGGCATCTTATATACTCTTAAGTTCCAGAACCCCATCTAAACTCTTGTCCTAGGTATAAAGAATAGACCCTTGGCCAGAAAGGCTGTTGCATATGGCATCTGGGTTTGACATTTCTGGCTGACAAATGACACTAACCTTTATCCCCTGCTGCCATGGTCACTTCCTTCTGCTTGACTGGGTCTTGTCATTTTTTTAGCTCTCATTCCTCTCAGTACAAGCATGTTTGCAGGCATACATCCCTTTCCATTAAACTGAGTCACAGGTTTGGTAGGGACCACTAGACCTGGTCAGTGGCCTGGAGGTCAGAAATGACCTGCCCTGGTGTCTTCAAGCTAACTCCTACATCTCCTGGTGATCCTCTAAGCTGACATTTGGCTTTGTTTTTTCTGGGCTCATGGAGCAAGGAAACCATAAAAATCTCTGGCTAAGTTTGAGGTCTGCCTAGTAAAGCCTGGCTGGCTCATGGCCCGGCCTAGATTTTCTACAGCAGGTGGTCAGGGTCTTAGGCTGTAAAGGATTTGTGCTGCCAACTAAGTCATGGTGCCTGGTCACTTGACAGAGGAATTGAACTTCACAGTGCGTGAATCCTATTTAGACTTTACCATGAATGTTACTACATAGAAACTGAGGTAGAGGCACAATTGGAATTCTGGACATGGTCTGGATCAGGCTATATCTGTGAGAACATGACAAACTAAAGATCTTACTTGGGCTCCTCCTAGGAGCAGGGCATAAAGGCTGCTAAGAAAGAAACTGGTATTGACCCTCAGAGGAGACTCCTGCTAACTGAAGAAACTGGGAGGCTCAGTTGGATCAAGAGAGCCCTAGGGTGGGATCTGAGCTCCTGCAGCAAAGCCTGGTTCATAGCAAAGAACAAAAGTTCTTGAAATTAATCCTGTTGATGGGAGCTTAATATATAAATAAGACCCTTTCCCCATCCAGGACTGTCTTATCCCTGAATCCATGGGATTCCTAATTATGGATACCTTCCCTAGCATGGACACGGTGTCTGCTGGTCAGGATAAGACAGTATGGCACATGGGAATGGGTGTGCTTTATCACACCTGAGCTAACAGGAGTGGGATAATACAGAGGGGGTGAGAATTCTCTGCTTCACGATAACTCTAAAATCTAGGTTAAGATGGCAGATGAAAGGGGCATCTAGTGGTCCTGGAAGTACTGTCTGATGTGGGAGATGGAGTTCAGTTCCACATGGCAGTAGGAGTTAGTACAGGGCCACAGTGATTATATGTCAGTATATCCAGACCTAAAAGAACATGGAATTCAGCAAGTGTACTCCGTAGACATTCATAATGGCTTACTTCCCAACTAGAGCTCTTGATCCTTTTAGAGCTAATGCAAGAGCAGAATTGTTGAGGCTGGAATTGTCAACAATCATCTTGGCATCTATACCAGGTTCCTAAAAAGGTGTTCTTCAAACTGCCCATGAGGGATAAGACCCATCTTAAGTTCTTGTACCTCTGTCTTGTAAATCCTCCTACCAGCTTCTAGTTCCTTATGCCCTTGGGTTAAGGTGGTTCTGTCACTTCCCCTCAGGTGTTTCCCTTTGAAATCTCATGGATCCTAGAATCTCATTCAGGGGTCAGTGGGGAGAGCAGGCTCTGATTAGGTTGACCGAAAAGGGCCAAGAAGAGACCAAGGGCTCCTTAAAGGAGGAGTCTTCTTGTGGCCTGTGCTACTGAAGAAAGTTAGAACTGCACAGGGATGTGTTCCTAGGAAACTGAGCATGGTTGCTAGGATTATGCACAGCAGGAAGCCTGCTCAGTCAAGACATCCATACTAAGAATTCTTGTTTAGGCAGAAGAAACTGGATGTATTACAAAGCAAGGCAGGGGCTCTTTAAGGTTCTTGGGTATCTTAGTACAAGAAAGAAGAAAAACAAGTCAACAGGCTTAGCCTCCTAGCCTGCCATGGCCCTTTGTAGATCCAACGTTCTTCCAAGATGGTATCCTTAGTTGTCAAAGCCTCCAGGACAGACAGTTGAGTTAATCATGCCCATTAGCTTGCGGCACACAAGCATTGTTGGCCTACATAGGGATCCTTCTTTATCTCTGCAACAACTCTTCTCTTTCCCTGTTACCCACAGGCAACCAATCCAATGTGTAAGGTATCTGAATGATTCTCTTCCATGATATATAAAAGGTCTCCTGTGTATATTAAGGAGTCATCCTGCCTCTTCCCTACTAGGTCTTATATTCCCATTATGTGTATACCTGGTCTATTTTTGTCTGTTAACTGATACGACATGGCTTGTGGCCTCCACACCTTTCCTAGCTGCTCTCCCAGGGATGGACACCCAATTGCCTCCATCTGTCCCCACAAATATGGAAAAGAAGATCCTTATACATCTACCCTATCTACCTATAGGACAAACATCTTGGGTTTTACCCCCAGGAATAGAATTGCTTCATTTTACTAAATGATACCAGATTGTTCTCCAGAATGGCTGTTGCAGGACATAGTCCCATGACAGTGTGTGAATATTCCTGTATCCCTCTGTCCCTATCAATATTTCACGTGCCAGCTTTCTAGCACTTGCCAGCTTAATGGATATGAAGGGACCTCCATGTCCTTTGAGTTTAGACACTTGACTGTGTTTTGGGTATCTTTGACTTTGCCTTTTCTTTTGGGGTTCCCATCTGTCTTATTTAAGGACTTCTTCAAATAGTCCCTTGTTGGTTTAATATTGCACTCAATCTGTTGCCTGTCAGAACTCTGTTCACAGTACCTTTCGTTGAACAGAAACTTAAATTTGATCAAAAGAAAACTTTGCCTTTTGTTTTTTTCTGGGGTAGGGTCTTACGAAGTCCTTTTTATCACCAGGTCATGTAACCTGTATCCTCTATTAGGTCTCTAATCTAGACTTCTATAAAAACCATGGCTAAAGGGCTTTTCTAAACTAGAAACCACTGTATACCACTGTAGGGTATTCAGCTATTCTCCAGAATAAGCTGGCATTCCCCCGTACTAAAACAAGTTCATCCTTTACCCCTGGTCTGTGGTAGCCCCATTTGTCCTAGTTCCTACACACACTTGCGCCTTGTTTCTTGGTCTGTTCTAGTGCAAATACCATACATACTGCCTCTCACTATAGTGCTCTATTGCTGAAGCAAGTCCTTTATACTTCCTGGTAGTTAGCTATTTAAGGACCTCTTATAGGTTCTAAAGTCAACTTGAGTTCTTCAAATTAAGCAAGGATTTTGGGATTACTTTGAATTTATGAACTAATTTAGAGAGAACAAAAGTCTTTAATCCTTTCATGGACTATTCACTTATTCAGAATCTTATCAGACCCTTTTTTCTTAGGTTTCTAGGGACTAAGAACTTTCTTTTTTTTTCCTTGGTAAACTATTCTAAACAGGTAAACTATTCACTTGATTTCCAACCCCCCCCCCCCGCCCTGCCCCCGTATATTAACATAGCAAAACCTTAGTTTCTTAATTTGAGCTCTCCCTTTTCCTGGGATAAAACCTACTTGTTCACATGGTAGTCCTAAATACACTACCTAAATACACTAAATACACTAATGGAATCCTAAATTCCATTAGCTAACTCTAGTCATCTGCAGCCATATTTGTAAACAGAATGGTCCTACCATTTCTCCTGGCTGGGGACTAAATCTGACCCTCCACAGAAGTGAAGCCATCCTTCTGCCACAAAGTTCTGATACCGATTACCTTTTAGAATGCCCTAGAATATACTCAACCATGGGGGGAAAGTGATCTTCCATCTCCTCGCACAGGCCCAGAGGCATCTGTCCATTGTGGTGGGCTTTCTGTGGGCAGAGCTGGGATGCCCACGTCAGCCTGACTGGAGCCACTTTAGGAGTGTTCTTGCCAGTGAACATCTATTACTTACAGAAAGCCAAATGAGCTGTCCTCGTGCAGGTATAGCAAGAGTTTGAACTTGTGGGATCATTTCCAAGAACTTGATATCAAGTTTTCAGGTTTAGTCAAGTAAGGTGTACCATACTCTTCTAGATTATCTACAGTAACCTTTAATTCTGTTCTAGCACAACTTTACTACAGAAAGACCAGCAACAACCTCACTCTGACCACCAGAGATTGCTACTGCAATGGGTATAGTACTGCCCTTCCCAGATCTTTACACACAAAATGAGACCAAAGTGCATCTATCTGTTGTCAGTCATTTCTTTTTCTCATTCAGAAGAGCTCCTTTAATTCACATTTCAGGTTTTTAAATTAACACCAAGATGTCTTCTATAGCCTTCCTAAACACTTCTCAATCTAATACACAAGCCTTATCCGGTAATATCTAGTACAGTCCTTCCTGACTTTTTTTTTTTTTTTGAGACAAAGCTGTTCTATAGTATCCCACCTTCTAGATTGGTTTGGTTGGTGCTTCTTGGTGGTGTCTAGCTTGTCCCTCTACCCTTCGTATATCCTGGAATCTAGAATTTGCATCTAAAGGTTTGTTGTCCAGCTGAATGTTGAACTTGAATCTATTCTAGGTAATTCTAATATTCCATCACATCAGAAGACCTCCTTAAATGACAAAAACTTCTGGATCAAGGTGGTGGTCTCCTTCAATCATGGTCTATATTTCATCTTCTTGTGATTAGAAAGAAATCCCATGTCCTCACTTTAGTATTACACAAATATCCAGTGTTATACCTCCATTTGCTAGGTATCTTCAGGTAAACGGACAGTTCTTGCCTGGATCTAGGGTGTCGTACCTGAAGGCAACACTGGCTCCCAGAATCCATTGCAGAGGGTTTGGCCTGTCTGCAGGAAGAGCTATATCCTGCTTCTTGGGTTGGTGGATGTAGAGGGGGGAGGGCAATCCTTTCACCTTCTTAGGTGAACAGCTGTTTCACATCACCATCTGTTCCAACAGTGAGTTTGCTCAGATTTACTGTTTACTAGCAGGAACCACCTAGGTGATGGAAGGGTAGCCTCCTTTTATTAAAGAACACTTTAGCCATTTTTAGGTTTATATTCTCACTGAGGTTCCTAAGGGTGCTATCTTGGAAAGCAGCCACTTTGATTGATTGAGCTTACAGCTAATGGTGCTAGTGACATTTCTCTAAATGTACATGGGCATTCATGCTGTGGCACTACCATGGGCAGTGGATGTGGCAGCAAATGGCAGGTGAAGGAGGCTGTATGGGATTGCAAACCTTCTAGCACAAAATGCCATGGAGACACGGGTCAGGCCATGGCCTGGAGGTGGTCTCACAGAATCTTATTCAGACCTACTGTGGCTCACATGGGGCCAATGCCAACTGCAGCCCGTGGGTCATTTAAGGCTGGCACTTCTGACTCCCAAGTTCTGGTGCTGTGCGGGTAACTTCAGTCAGGTTGCAGGGAAACAGACACTCAGGATGGGCAGGCTTTGGCATAGCCTGACATGCTCTGATAGGCTTTGCCCTGACATGACTTGACTTTGTGTCCAAGGGAGAGCTTTGCTTTTTGGTCCGTCTGTATTCAAGGCCATTTCTTTCTTTCCTGTAACATCTTATTTTTTTAACATATTAAATATAATTTATTGTCAAACTGGCTTCCATACAACACCCAGTGCTCATCCCAACAGGTGCTCTCCTCAATGCCCATCACCCACTTTACCCTCTCCCAAGGCCATTCTGAATGTTGCTGGCACCAGAAGGTCTTTCTGTGTCAGTATCTCTAGCCCTAAAGGTGACAGGTGAAACTTGACATGCATGAGGCTGCCTCAGGCATCCCTCCTAGTCTCTGGAAGGCCAGGAACTGTGTTCTCTCAACTCTGTAGCTAATGTGGAGCAATGATGCCACTTCTCATATAAGCATAACATGTAATGGCTGCGACAGGAATTTGGGCATCTTGCTGTCAGTTAATGCTACATGTACATCTACATGCCCTTTATTTCCCAGTCCCCAGGCATTGTGGGTCCCATAATTAAACTCTCACAGATATGAATGGAAACGGCCTTGCTTCTGGTGCAAGACCATGGAGGGTAAGTGTGCCTTCTCTGCTTTCTCTTGTGTGTGGAGGTGGCCCTGAAGGTTATGCACTTGAAATACTATAGCTGAAAACAGAACAATTCCTGGGTCCTAAGAGAGCCTTGTACAAAGCACTTTACCCTCAAGACTTGCACCTGGAAGTAAACATTCGTGTTAAGCCACTTAGAACTGAATTGTTAGGAGACCATAGCCTAGCGTTACTTTGACTAAACCATATCCCTCCTGGATTGGGCAGTATTCTCCCTACCAACTCTTACCACTGCCCTCCCCCTGCCCCCGTAGCCTCAGGTGTGACCACCATTGCTGTGTCGGTGACAAACCCAGATATTTTCCAGGGCTGTCATTCTGGGGTCCAGTCTGTGCTCAGGGGTTGAGGCATCAGTTTCCTCTGTCTGTGCCCTGCTCCTGGAAGTGATCTAGGTGGCTGTTATGGAACCCAGACTCTCCTGGGCACTTAGCCTATGGAGGCAAAACCCAGAGGTTCTGTTCTCAGGGGCTTAGCCTCATGGCACAGACAGGAACAATGCTGACTGGAGGGCTTCTAATGGAAACAAGGTAGATACCAGACACAGGGAGCAGCATCAGGACCCCCCCCCCCCCCCCCCCGCAAGGGTCAGTTGCCTTTGGCCCTCCTTCTAGAAGCCTGTTGCTATCCTAGGAACAGCATCTTTTTTTTAAATATGAAATTTACTGTCAAATTGGCTTCCATATAAGTGCTCATACATAGAGTGCTCATTCCAACAGGTGCCTTCCTCAATACCCATCACCCACCCTCCCCTCCCTCCCACCCCCCATCAACCCTCAGTTTGTTCTTAGTTTTTAAGAGTCTCTTATGGTTTGGCTCCCTCCCTCTCTAACCTTTTTTTTTTTTTTTTCCTTCCCTCCCTCATGGTCTTCTGTTTCTCAGGATCCACATAAGAGTGAAAACGTATGATATGTCTTTCTCTGTATGACTTATTTCACTTAGCATAACACTCTCCAGTTCCAACCATGTTGCTACATAAGGCCATATTTCATTCTTATTGCCAAGTAGTATTCTACTGTGCATATAAACCACACTTTCTTTATCCATTCATCAGTTGATGGACATTTAGGCTCTTTCCATCATTTGGCTATTGTTGAAAGTGCTGCTATAAGCATTAGGGTACAAGTGCCCCTATGTATCAGTACTCCTGTATCCCTAGGGTAAATTCCTAGCAGTACTATTGCTGGGTCATAGGGTAGATCTATTTTTAATTTTTTGAGGAACCTCCACACTGTTTTCCAGAGCGGCTGCACCAGTCTGCATTCCCACCAACAGTGCAAGAGGGTTCCCATTTCTCCACATCCTCCCCAGCATGTATAGTCCCCTGATTTGTTCATTTTAGCCACTCTGGCGTGAGGTGTGGTATCTGAGTATGGTTGATTTCTATTTCCCTGATGAGGAGCGACATTGAGCATCTTTCCATGTGCCTGTTGGCCATCTGGATGTCTTTAGAGAAGTGTCTATTTTCTGCCCGTTTCTTCACTGGATTATGCTTTTTGGGTGTGGAGTTTGGTGAGCTCTTTATAGATTTTGGATACTAGCCCTTTGTCTGATATGTCATTTGCAAATATCTTTTCCCATTCCGTTGGTTGCCTTTTAGTTTTGTTGATTGTTTCCTTGGCAGTGCAGAAGCTTTTTATCTTCATGAGGTCCCAATAGTTCATTTTTGCTTTTAATTCCCTTGCCTTTGGGGATGTGTCAAGTAAGAAACTGCTGCGGCTGAGGTCAGAGAGGTCTTTTCCTGCTTTCTCCTCTCGGGTTTCGATGGTTTCCTGTCACACATTCAGGTCCTTTATCCATTTTGAGTTTATCTTTATGAATGGTGTAAGAAAGTGGTCTAGCTTCATCCTTCTGCATGTTGCTGTCCAGTTCTCCCAGTACCATTTGTTAAAGAGACTGTCTTTTTTCCATTGGATATTCTTCCCTGCTTTGTCAAAGATTAGTTGGCCATACTTTGGTGGGTTCAATTCTGGGGTTTCTATTCTATTCCATTGGTCTGTGTGTCTGTTTTTGTGCCAATACCATGCTGTATGGATGATTACAGCTTTGTAGTAGAGGCTAAAGTCTGGGGTTGTGATGCCTCCTGCTTTGGTCTTCTTCAAAATTACTTTGGCTATTCAGGGTCTTTTGTGGTTCCATATGAATTTTGGGATTGCTTGTTCTAGCTTCAAGAATGCTGGTGCAATTTTGATTGGGATTGCATTGAACTTGTAGATAGCTTTGGGTAGTATTGACATTTTAACAATATTCTTCCAATCCATGAGCACGGAATGTCTTTCCATTTCTTTAGGTCTTGTTCAATTTCCTTCACGAGCTTTCTATAGTTCGCAGCATACAGATCTTCTACATCTTTGGTTAGGTTTACTCATAGGTATTCTATGTTTCTTGGTGCAATTGTGTATGGGATCAGTTTGTCTTTCTGTTGCTTCATTAGTGTATAAGAATGAACTGATTTCTGTACATGATTTTTGTATCCTGCGACTTTGCTGAATTCATGTATCAGTTCTAGCAGACTTCTGGTGGAGTTTATTGGGTTTTCCATGTATAATGTCATTTGCAAAAAGTAAAAGCTTGACTTCATCTTTGCCAATTTTGATGCCTTTGATTTCCTTTTGTTGTCTGATTGCTGATGCTAGCACTTCCGACACTATGTTAAACAATAGTGGTGAGAGTGGACATCCCTGTCGTGTTCCTGATCTCCGGGAAAGCTGTTTTTCCCCATTGAGGATGACATTGTGGCCTTTTCATAGATGGCTTTTATGTTTAAATATGTTCCTTCTATCCCGACTTTCTTGAAGGTTTTTATTAAGAAAGGATGCTGAATTTTGTCAAATGCTTTTTCTGCATTGATAGAATCATATGGTTCTTGTGAACAGCATCTTCTATAGAGCGTTGTATGTACCAAAGCCTTGATCTTAGAATGCTGGGGCAGCAATGAGGTGGAGGCTAGTGTGGGTCAAGGCTACTTCTTGAGAGTTACCTAAGCCTGTAGATTGACACAGTCTGTGGCAGTCTGGGAAGGGCCTGGGAAGGCTGCTGCCCATTGGCTGGCTATCTTCTTAGACTACTGTATCAGAAGCCACTAGAGCCAGACTAGTGCTTGATCTCCATGGGCTATGGGAATCCTCAGGCATGGTTCTCCTCAACTGGAACTGCAAGACTGTGCTATTTTCTCTTCCTCCTCCATTCTTGCCCCTGTACATTCATTGGCAGGCTCAGGCCTTCAAATAGGCCTGAGCCCTGGGAACTTGGGCTGCCCAGCTCCACTAGCCTGAAAGCTCTGGTCCATGAGAACAAGGGTCTTCCCTATCTGTGTATTCTACCCTAGGATGCACTCCAGTCAGAATTCTTGCTATTCTGGGGTGTGGGTCCCCTTAGGTTTCCTTTATTTACTGCTCCTTATTGTAGCTGTAAGAACTTTAGGGCCAATGGCTTGACTAAGAATTGAGTTTGGACTTAGAGTCTGCTGTGCCTTCCTGAACTCTGCTTGTTCAGGCTTCTGTCCATGCCAGCATGATCCTGTCTCTTATAGCTTGACCTTCTCATAGACTTCTGTCTCTTCAGTTACATTCTGAGCCCTTGAAACTCAGGCCTGGCACTTGTTCCCTCAGAAAAAGTATTCCTTGCCATTCAAGCTCCAGTGTGCATGGCTATATACCCGTCTCAAGTAGCTGGGAGCCCTGGAGGGTGATCATGTAAGTAATCTACAATCTTTTCAGATGAGACTACTCCTTAAATCATACACCTTTGTCTATACATGACTTCAGAGAAACTTCTGCAAGTTATACACCTAACCAGCTCTCACTACATAGAAGCTGTGCTTGAAGAATGGCTTTCCTGTGACCCGGTCCTTAGATATGGACTTGGTAAATTAGACTACAAGTTCTCCCCAGGTACCAAGACTAAGTCTGTGAATTCATCAGTTGATCATCCCCCTCTTCCATCAAAGCCCAGGAATGGCTTCCTGACCAAAACTGGGTTTGAGAGTTCTCCTCCAGGGAGCATCTAACTCCTCAGTGGACTTTGAAATTGTTGGGGGTATTGAGGGTGCAGGTAAGGCCCAGGCTGTCTGGCAGGTGCCTGTTCATCACAGTTGTAGCTCTGGATGTCTTAGCAAGACTACTGATGAAGTTGTTCTTTCCTAGAACTGGGGGTGGAAAGTCAGGGCAGCAGAGACCATATCCATCTGGAAGATGGCAGTACAGGACTTGGACATGGCTTCTGTAACAGCTGCTTCTGGCTGAAATAAAGAGCCTGCCCCAGGGTTGCAGGGGACTGTGAGAGCATCTGGGGCTGATCTTTACCAAAACTGTAGTAAGTCAGTGGCATGCAGGGGTCAGAGGGGAAAGGTACTTTAGCCTTCATACCAAAAGGTGGCATGGGGGCTATAAAGTCCAGGTTGACCCAGGGCAGGGACTTAAGACCCATAGACATCATCACCTACCTCCCCTACCACTCTTGCCTACACCTGACACCTTAGGTGCCATATCTATGGGAATGAGAGTTGGCCTGCAAGGTGTGTGTGTGTGTGTGGGGGGGGGGTATATGATGTGCTTGTCTGGATGCTCAGACTAGACATGGTATATAAATGGAGTGCATCTTTTAATCTTGAGTGACTGTTTGCAGTTGGCTTGTTAGGGGTAGGGTAGTATCGTGGTGGTCAGAAAAGGTTAGGGAGTCCTAGCATATCCATTAGTCCTAAGGATTGCCCCCAAATCAACTAAGGATCTATAGACACATGCTAATAGTTCACATGTGGCTTCATCTCATGGTATCTCTAGGCTAGGCACCTGTAAGACTCCCATAGCTCAGAGGCCCCAACTCACTTAAGCAGAAGAGCTCCATAGTCCAGGCACAGCATTATCAGTTGCAGAGACTAGAGATAGTACTGGAGAAGGAGACTGTCTCCTTCCCAGACCACAGGACTCTCCAGAAGCTATGTCTAGATGCTTGAGTGTCTGGTGTTAATATCTTTGAAGAAACTGAGATACGGAATTGCTACCAAATACCCTAGTTTCCAGGGTGTTCCTTGATCAAGTGACTTGTTGGAATTAAGTTGCTAACTGTTCTCCATTTCTCTTCAGGTCAAAGGTATCAAGGCAAGTGAATGCCAGATAAGAAGTTGGTATGACTCACACGTAAGGGAGCTATGGTTGACACTAGAGACTTAGGCCAGGGTCATACCATGTAAGTTCTTTGAGGCCAAGTTGAAGACTTGGCTGTGTATCCTTAGAATGATAGGAAGCCCTAGAAGAGACTTACAAGGGTATGGGAGATAGGTGACCTGATGAGTTTTAAGATAATCATTGGAGACTTCATGGAGTCTCAATGAGACTAGCCAGGAGGTTGGCATGAGGGTTTGAGTGACTGGTTACAAGGAAATTTCTTGTGCCTTAGACAAGAGGCCAGAACTTGGCAGGGAAGCTGAGGTGGAATAAAGTAGATGGGTTCAGGATATGACCAGAAAGTAGAATTAAACAGGATTAAGGGAGAAAAGCAGAAAAAAGCTTCTGGTCACCTGGTGCCTTTGAGTCTACAGCATGACCTTGGCAGAGACGTTGCTCTCTAGAGTCCCTTAGAGGCCAAAAACATTCAGTGTAGGGCCATTTTGGTTTGGGTTGCTGGATTCTCTAAATGAGGGCATCCAGCAGGCAGGTAGAACTCAGTCATTGGTGTACAGCAATGGTAAATGAAGACCTGGGAGGTTGAGGTTGGCCCATGAACCCTGTACACAGACCTCTCCTCTGCCTAGAGTTTACAGCTGAAGGTTCAACAGTGAAGGTGAGAACAGGAATGTCCTTGGGGACTTGCTACTTATAGGCTACTGGGGACCTTAGGGAGAAAATCAAGCTAGGGGTGGATGGTCAGTGTAGGTCAGATAAAATGTTGAGATGGAGAAGTATGGGCTGCTTAGCTGGAAGGTTATAGAGTACAGAGGTTAAGTATCTAATTCCAGAAAAATGAGCCTCTTCCATAACTATGGATGGGAAGTGTCCAGTGGCAGACAAGATGAAGGGTGGGGAGAAAGTGTATCAGATAAGGCCTCCCTACTGAGAGTAGGAAGTGTTTGCTTTAACCTCTCAGCTGTTTATTG
The DNA here is from genome assembly GCF_018350175.1 of Felis catus. Taxonomy (NCBI): domain Eukaryota; kingdom Metazoa; phylum Chordata; class Mammalia; order Carnivora; family Felidae; genus Felis; species Felis catus. Next base: position 31,917,908 of record NC_058378.1, on the reverse strand, counting down.
TCCAGTTCCTGTCCCTGCTTTAAAGCTAGAGGTGGTGGATAGAAATTGGCCACTGGCATTGCTCTGCCGAGACCTCCTGGTATGTGCCTCAGTGGACGTCCAGTCAGGTGGATATCCGGGGATGGCACCTTAGGCATCCCCAGTATGTCAAGAGCCCCCTCAGAAGCCCCCTCAGCCTACCTCCTAGGTGGGTGGTGGCTCCCTAAGAGCCAAAGTATGGGGACAACTTTTTTGTTCCAAAATCTGGATGGGCCTCATTCCAGCTGTGGTTCTCAGGACTCGATCTAATGGCTTTTGTCACTCCCTTCCCCTTTGTTAACTGTAGCAGATGGTGGCATCTGGGGACCCTAGCTGTGAGCATTCTGGCTCCTGGCCTGCTCAGTGCTGTATGTGGAACTTTGTCTTCAGGGTCACCTTACTGCTCTTCTCAAACCTGTTCACCTTCCTTTCTACCTGGGACCTCTGTTCTGGTGGCTGTGGCCTTTGGCATCAGGGCACTCTGCCTGTATGTAGTCTCTTGCTATACCACATGCTGGGCCCAGACCTCTGTGAGGTCCACTTTGATCCTAGCTGGGGATGGGCTCCTTTCTTCAGAGCTGTTTTTTTCTGTTCTGCCTCTGAACCTGGATTCTTAGCAGTTGTGTGGTTTGCTCCTAACCTACAGGATGAGGCATTGTAGGCCAAATTGGTCTTGTCATCTTTCCTGGTCCCCTAGACCTGTGGGCCAGGTTCTAGAGGGCAGGAATAGATGTGGCTAGAAGTCTTCATGGCCACTTCCCAGCTGGACTAATCTGTCCAAGTATCCTCTCCTTCTGGTCTTTCCTGAGAACTCTTGACCCTGGGAGCTGCTTTAGAATTTCTACATATGGAGATCCTGGCATACTGGTCATGCAGCTCTGTATGTATCTATAATATAGACTAAACAGTAGACGGTCAACTTGAGATGCCTAGAGTTCGTGAAAACCATGAGGGAAAATTATCAATACTGTAGATACTTGGTCCTATCAGAAGATTTGGCTGTAAGTGTTCCCCTTGACCAGGGGGCTTCTACAAGATCACAGCAGATAAGCATTTAGTGTTCACTTGGACAGAGGCCAGGCCTAGCGCATAGCCTAGGTCAGTGCTATTTCATCCTAGGTCTTCCTAGGAGCTGTTCTACCCAGCCTTACTTTGCTTGGAATCAACAGCCAAGGTCACTTATGATTCCTTAAGCTGTCCCACAGGCCTTCTAAGTCTGTTACCCTACAACATGTCACCTGTGGTCTTGTTCTTCAACCTGAGACTTTCTAGATGGTCTACCTTCTACAGTAACTCTGCATGTGTGACTGGACACAGGCTGTCATGACCTGTGGTACAGACATCACAGTCTGTGCCTTTAGGGAAGCCAGTGTAAGGAGTGACGGGTCACAGGTAGCATGTGACTGTTCTGGGCTGTGAAAGTGGCATGGGAATTAGGCTCCCGAATCAGGGTTCAGAACTGCATCTCTTCTCAGGAAAGAACAGCTTAGTGGAGGCCTCTAGTAGAAAGTAGATCTGCCTAGCTTCCTTCAGGGCTGGGGGTGCTAGTCAATGCCAGGTGCCCCTAGCTGAGTATTACTGACTTGAAGCCGGAATACTCAGGTACCCACTGGGCTGCAGGGCCATGTGTTCTCAAGAAATGTATACTGTATATGGCAGTGTCCCCCTCAGGGGACATGTGGCTTAGGCTTTCATCTTCTGTTCAGCCTCACTGATTCTCCTCTGCCCTCTCCCGTAAGTGCCTCCCCTTGAACATGCCTCCGGTTGCTTGGGGCCTATGCCCGTGTGGGTTCTGGATTGCTCACAGCCCTGCCTGTTTCAGGTTGGAGCCATGGTCCTGGGATCAAGCCTTGGACTGCCACCTTATACCTTTAGCATTCTCTATCCCCAGGCCCATACAGACTCCTTACTATACCTGAAGAATATTCTCTGGGGCCCTTTATTTTCCTTTGCCTTCCTTCTTTCTAGGAGCTCTGAGGTCCTCAGGCTTGTCTGACATTCAGTCTGTGGTCTTGTTTCTAGACTCTTGACCAAGACCTTCCTGTTGCCTCTGAGGTCTCTAACTTTCTTGGTCTGGCTGGGGCTGCCCTCTCAGGCTGGTTTGGCTCACCCCTTTGGCTTTGCTGCCAGCACCTGTCCTGTGATGATCAAGATCTCTGAATTCCTCCTGGAAGACTAGGGTCTTCTCCATGAACATCAAGTCGAATGTACCAGTTTCACAGCAAGACAGACTTCCCTTCCATCAAGGAGTGAGACTGCATTTCCTTGAGTTTATAGGGAGAAGCAGCAAGCTATAGCCTTTCTGGGATCACTGGTTCTCCTGAGTGGCACATGAATATTTCCAGAGATACTAGGTCAGGCAGTGCCCGGGGGTCCCAGCAGCTGGGTCTGTTGGCCTGGGCTGGCCAGGGAGGTCCAAGGCCCTGATCTTAGCCCAGGGGTCTAACGGTATTGTTAGCATAATATGGAGAGGAGAGGTGGAGACAGACTGGCATCCCTTTGAGTCTTAAGCCTTCCCTACCCTCTTCATAGCCTCAAAGGAGTGGTATGGAGTATGTAATAAAGAACAGGGCCTGGGAGGACAGGGAGAGCTGAGTTAGGTACATATTTCCATGGTAGAAGGCAGCTTGCTTATGGCCTTTTAAACTTGCATCTCCAGGAAACCAGCATTACAGGCCTGGAGAGTTCTGGGGAGATAGGACCTCTGCAGGCTACTTCTGACCCCTGTGTTGAGGAAGTGTTGAGGTAGGAACAATGCCTCAGGCAGAGGGCATCAGTGGAGTACAGATGACCAGCAGAAGGAAGGGGATGGCATCTTCCGGGATCTGCCTGGCTGGACCCAGGCAGCTTTTCTGGGGATGGTGGCATTTGTTTCACAGGGTAGAAACTGGAGAAGGGGGAGGATGGATCAATAGGATCCAATGTGTTTGCAGTTCTAAGGTCTTTACATAGGCCTGAGGCCTGGCCTGAAACAGAAGAGTGGAACTGTCACATGAACCATGGTTGCTAAAATTAGTGTCAAAGGGCCTGAGCCAGAGGGCTTGTGGGCAAGATTGGGACAATTGGGTCCATCTAAGCATCTCTCCTGATCCCCAGCCCTAACATTTGTTGAAATGTTAGTGTCCCAGTCATGCTTCCAAACACCAAAATGTAATCGCCTGGGAGGTAGAAATAGGCTCCTGGTGTCAGACCCTCTTCTGTAAAGGGTCTCAGCACATTTCTCCCAGGTGCTGTGGCCTCCCAAATTTTCTACTTTTCCACAAGGAGATCATGGTGCTATTGTGAAGCAGAGACCACTCTGTATCCAGTGAAATCCTGGCAGGATAGGAAATCCCTATCCTCCAGCCATCCTGAAGATGCTGGCTAGAGCAGGTCCTGTATCTCTAGCAGAAGGGCAGCTCTGAGCGAAGTCTGTCCAAGCCATCTTCCTCTCCACTCCACCGGAGATCAGGCTAAGGCCACGAGTGCAATATCCCCTGAAACACATGGGGGTACCTTCTCTTCTCCCCAGTCTGACCCTTTTGTAGAGAGATGGGGGGAAATGTAAAGGGAGGCTAGGCAGGAAGGAGGACCAACCTTCTACAGACCTGAGGATGGTGACCAGGATGGTGAAAGGAAGTGGGGCCATCTTAGGTGGCCTACCCCTGTCCCCCACCCCGTCCCACCCCTGTCCCCCACCCCGTCCCACCCCTGTCCCCCAACTCACGGACCTTGTTTGGAGCCAAGCAAAAATTGCTGGCCTGAGGCACTTGCAGCTATGAGAAGCCACTAGAATCTTCCAGAAGCATTGTAGAAGGCATTTCAAGACCATGATCTATGTCCGTCCTTGAACCAGAACTTGTTTTGGGGGACTGGAGCCCACTGGGCTTGGATAGAGGCTCCTGGTCCATATTGCAGGCAAAGCACAGTGTATCACTTTGGTCAGTGGCGGCCCTGCAGCTGGCTGTCACATCAGGACACTGAACAAGTGTAGCTTGGAATAAACAGTACATTCCTCAACAGTCATTGCTATGGAGCTTCCAAAAATCTTCTCAGCAGGCATGAAACCTGCACAGAAGGAAAGATTCCTAATTCTCTCTTCCTGTACATGGCGATGGACACATCCTTCTGCTGGAATCTGGGACAAGCAGGTGACTGAGCAAACTCTGCCAGGCTGGCTCCTGTAATGGCTGTGGCCTTCTGGCCACAGACAGACGTGCTGAGAAGGCTAAGTCCCCTCTGCTTCCAGGATTTGCAGCCCTAGTGTGGACTTGCACCTGCATTACACACTGGGCTCCTGATCTGTCCAAGAACCCACTGTTTCAGACTGTGAACTAATGTCCTAGAAAACTTCAGCCTGGACACCTCCGATTCATGCTATCAGAAGTGACTTTTCAACTCTGGCCAGAGACTTTCTCCGTATGCTAGTTACTGTCCATGGAGGTCTATCCAGGTAAACACTCCCCACCCCCCACCCCCCATATTAGCCATGGGATTTGGGTTTCTGCATATACCTAACTGGGAGGTCCAGACCACTCCCCATGTGAAGTTCCAAGGGGCACATGCCTCAGGGAGGCTGGGTCAGTAGCGAATCTCTGCCTCGACAGAACCCAGTCATGTTACCAGGTGCTGGAGCCTTGTGCTGAAATGGAAGACCACCTCCACACACATGTCACCGTGATGGGTGACTGGCTTGTTACTTGGGATCCCTGTTCTTGCCTCTCCTTTACCTCTGTAGGTTCTTGAACTCTCCAGCAAACCTAGCTCTGGCCCAAATCTTCCTTCTGATGTTGAAGGACAGAAAAGGTAGCAAGTGTGTCTGCTGGAGACCAAGAGTAAGGAGCGGACCAGGCCCAGTACTACATGTGAAACCTACTCCCCAGCCACGAAGGCATATCTGGAGGCCATAAGCCCTCACACCATAGCCTGTGGCTGAAGGAGGCACAAGCCCATTGTCTGGGGGTGGGCAGTAGTAGATGACCCCTTACATGCCCCTGCTTCTAGAATAGCATGTGACTCTTGAGGCAGGAGGATCGCAGACAGAACTGTAACAGCTATGTCATAAAAGGCAGGGGGTGGAAGGGGGCCGAGTGTGGCAGGTGTCATCTTAACAAGGCCGTGAAAATCCTTTTCTCTCCCCTCCCCCTGCTTTCTGCTCGGAACCAGCATGCCCTGGCACCCTGCTGGTGAACCTCATAGCTCAGACCTCTGTGTGGAAGCTGACCTTTATCATGGTGGTCATGATGTGGCCTCAGGAATGTATGCTCAGTGACTCTGGGCAACAAACCAGTAAGTATCTGCCAGAAGATGTGGACTCTGGCCCTCCATTACACATGGCAGGAGGGCTGGTGAGGGGTTTCTTTCTTGCCTGAACAGGTACTACCTGGTGTCTTACTCTGCCAGTGGCTGGGGAAATCTCCACCCTTTCAGCCCTGGTGGGAAGCAGCACCCATTTGCCACCACAGAAATGAAAATTTGGATAACCCTTTGCTGACCTCTCTTGCAGGTAGGATCTAGAGGTGTGGTGCAGGCTCTGTTGTTCAAGTGTGTCCTCCCTAGATCTGGAATAGAAGCCAATGGGGCAAAGCTTCCAGGACTTCAAATGATCTTCTCTCTAATAGACCTGTGCAAGGGGCTCAGCTCCAGGCAGCAGTGGAAACAGCCGCATCAGCGTTCCATCAGTGGCACCGGATGCAGTATCTGGTGTTCAGTGGTGGGGGCTGAGGTGTCCTCATGAGACAGGTCTACTGGTTGACCTCGGAGCCCTATCCTCCAGCCATCCTGAAGATGCTATAAACTACCCCCAGCCTTCATCGGGAGTCTGGTTTTTTTTTTTTCTGCTAAATGACCAGAATTGGTTTTGTTGCTATGACCAAGAACCCTGGCAGCAAGAACCAGACCTTATGGGAAGCACACTGGCATGCTGGCCTAGTTGAGGCTGAAGGCAGTGATGGTCCAGTTGGTATGAAGGGCTGAGTCTCAGCCTGTGGCATATGGAATGAGATGCGTTTAAATCTGTCCCGTGACCACTCCAGCTCTGTCTTGACTAGCTACACCTTTCATGCTGTTCCAAGGCAGTAGTTTGTCCCCCAAAGCCACACTCTAATGGATGTACTGTTGTTGGGCCATCCTTCTATCTGCTAATCAGTAATAAGCACAATACTTGGTACATGGCTTTGATTTTTTTTGAAGATAGCGTATGCTGTTTGCTCCGGCTTCAGTGGTGACCTGAAGGTTGACTTTGGCATCCAGAACGTGAAGAGTTGCCAGAATGGGATATAGTTGAGCAGCTCTGCTCCTTGGCTCCCATGACTTAGAAGGATGTTGGTGTCCAAGTGTCTGTAGTCAATTGAGATGCTCTATGGAACTCTCGGCCAGCTCTAGTTAGAGAATCTCAGTGGAGGCCCCTAGGGTTTTAGAGCAAAACTAGGCTGCCTTCTGCAAGTAACTGCTCCTGAAGTGGAGCTTGACCTGCTCTTTGGTTCCTAGTGGAAAGTGAATGCTGCCTTATATGAGCCAGGTGGTTGTTGATGTACCCAGACATCATTGAGCATGCCCAGTGGCCCATCAAATAGAAGTCTTGGGACCTACTTGGGCCCTAGATCTTAAGAAAACCTGTAAATTACATGAAGAGTTGGCTAACAGAAGGACTATACCTGTCACTGCCCATCCCTCAATCCATACCTAGGACTCCTAGAGAAAACCTAGACATTGTAATCAGTGCCAGACAACATACTGGTATCAACTGGATATAAACTATGGCACTATAGCCCGTTCAAGGGGACCATGAAGGACCACAGGGAAGGCATCTTAACAAGTAGGACTTCGGGCAGGCCATTCTTTTTTGCCTAGAAAGACACATGCTCTAAAATATCTAATGTAGATCTGTTGTCAGATGCTAAGAATGTGCCTGGCTGATCATGGACCTAGAAGAAGCAAGATTACATGATTAGTGACAGAGGCTTAGGGAGGAGGCACATAGGTAGAATTCCTAGAATGGACCTAAAGCATGGAGATATCCCTTGCAAATGCTCACAAAGGCCCCACTCTGGAGGATCTCCATTAGATGAACCAGGGGGTCTGCATTTAAACCAATAAGTTTCCCTCAGGTGTCTAAGTGCTTGCTTAATGGACTCATGAAGTGCTACAGGAGCAAGAACCAGGTTACATATAGATCACCTTGAACTTGTCACAAAGGCTGAACTGACATCTGTTAAGAGACCACTTGCCAGCAACAGTGACCCTGGACCCCTGATAAGCACCTTAAACTTGGGAGAGCAGCCAACTACCTAATGTTGGGCTCCCTTCACTGGAATCCTATCATGGAGCAGGTGGCTATTTGCTACCAGAAAAGATCCATAACTAGCATTTACAACTTTCCCTGGCCAAGAAATATGTCAAAATTATTCATGAATTTGGATGTAACATTCAGCGTTGTCCCCGTGCTGCACTGCACATGAGGAAGGAACTTGCTTCTTAGCCTAAATCAATAGGCTGAAGCCCTTTGAATTCTCTGGTGTTAGCATACATTTTCTCCCAGAAGGTACTGGCGTTGTAAAATGTTGAAATAGTCTATTGACACTTCTATCACGGTACCACCTGGGATTCACTGCCTTGGTAGGCTGGAAAACTGCCTTGTAGTAGGTCTTCTAAACCAGAGATGAAGGTTATGGTGTTTTCATCGCCAGACTGCTTGGATCCAGGTATTATGTGGCAGACGCGAAAATGGTACCTCCTAACATACCCTCCAAGGTTCCATTCTGAAAACTTTTGATTGCTCTTCCTGGATTTCTGGGCTTGGCTAGTCTAGAAGCCGGAGTAATTAGAGGAGAAAGACAGCACCAGAAGAACCTCACTTCTTCATTGAAGTGGAGGTAGAGACAGGGTCTGGTGGTTTCTTTGCTATGTGAAGCAGGCAAATAAAGGTGGGGGGTGGCGGTGGTTGGTTTCTAATGTGGGCTGGGGTAATCGACTGTCAAAACAAGATTCCCCTGTGCAGGAGAAGGGGGGGGGGAAGCATGGATCCAACCCAGGGAACCCTCCAAGGAAGCTGGAAATGTTCAGGCAGAGTAGTGGGGTCTAGCAGCCTCACACTACTGGTGCTACCAAGGGTATACTCCCCTCTGTACTGACAGTTTGGATCATTCCACCATCTAAATAATCCAGGCAGCTGAAGTGTTAGAGGAAGGGAAACAATGGAGTTGGTTTTGGAAGATGGATCCAAATAACCTTGGCCTTGTAACCTTCCTAATAAAAGTCCTGAACAGTGATCTGTATTTATCCCCCTTAGAGGGACTACCATCTATCTCCCTTTATAATGTATGTTGGAGATGGAGGGTACCTTTTCAGTCCATAAGTCACAATATCTCAACACGATGGGAACAGAATGGGTATCTTATACTGGACTGAAGCAGAATGTAGCCCACATGGCTGCTCCTAGAACTGGGGGGATAGGCATCTGAGTAATAATGTCGTCATAGTCAAAGTATAGGAGGAAGAGTAAATATTGATGTTAGGTGGTAAAAGGGGTAGACTTAGTGCATACTTAAAAATATCTCTTGGCTGTGAATTTATATTCTTTCTATCTGGGTATTTCCTTTCCAGATGCGTTCATGTCTTCCCATCATAGAAATGGAAGTGTCTTAAACTTTCTCAGCTAATTTTGTAACTCAGGCTTGGAGGTGGTGGTGGTGGTGGGATCTTGAAGCAGTTCTAGGCTGTGCTCTTTGGGTGGGGTTTCTGGCTGAGCCCTGTTCTCTGGCCCTGAGTGATTATTCAGACTTACATGTTCCCTAATAAATTTTCTTGCACTTAAATCAGTCTGTTTCTGATATGGCTAACGTGGAACAAAACTTGGGATGGTCTAGATATGTGTTCTTTGGCCTTGACAGGGCCATTGCCCCATTCCCTAAATGGGCTGGAGGCCAGCCTATCCCTTCCAGCCTGTGTGCCCTCTGGCTCTTACCTCAGAAGCTGGCGCCTCTTGATTTGTTATTTAACCTTGATACTTACATAGTCCACATCTGTAGGGTCATGGTTTGATCTGCTCCTGAACCTGCTAGTATGGGTGTATGACTTTATGTGGTCTTGAAATGGGAAAGCTACCTTCAGAATCTCCTGTCCTGCTGATCTTGTACGGCAGGTATGCTCAGAACCCCTCCTGATCGCCAGGCTCAGGGTCCTAAGTGCCCTTCACTTTTAACCTGGAGAAAGCTTACCAGGGCATACGTGAAACCCATGTCCCTCTTGTCCTTGATCATTCTGGGTTTCGGGGCTCTTCCAATCCAGAGGCCTTATTCCTGACTGGAGCCATCCAGTAGATGCACAATCTTGACTGCAAGATGCTAAGCCCTTCTCCAAAGCCAGAGGAGCAGAAATGGTCTAGTCTAGTCCCCTTCTTAAGGCCCCTGTGGGCAGCTTGGGCACCAAGAATTCGGTACTTCCCTATAAGACTCCCCCTTCTCTCAAGTTTATTCTCTCAAACTTACTAAGCTCCTACTTAAGTCTGTGGGGTGTGACTGGATTTGATCAGTCCTGTTCTAGATGACTTTGGTGGCAGGTGGGGCAAAAGGGCATCAAGTGAATTTAATAGGCTGGTGCTGAACCTGATGGGCCAGCCTCAGAATAAAGGCTCAAGATAGAACACTGAATAATATCCTCTTTGTAGGCCCAGAAGTAGGGGAAGTCCTGCACAAATTCTCTACCACTGCTTGCCTTCGGTCTGTGCAGGGTTACTGCAAGAGCTCCCTAACTGGTCCTCGGGTTTCTATTCTCCTTGCCTGCTGTCTGTCCACCATAGTTCAGTATAGTTGTCCTAAGCTCACACCAATGTGGTTCTCCCTGATGGAGCCTGTGGCCCCTTGTGGAAACACAGGTGCTTTGTTCAGCAGGGCCCTGGATACCTCCAGTAACTGGTGCTTTCAGGAACTGCTGTCCTGCCTCTATGCCTTGTTGGGCTGTTCCCTCTGCCTAGAATCCAAGGCAGCCCTGGTGCCAAGGAAGCAGGAACACGTACCCTCTGTTGGGTGTGAAGTTTGGGAAGACTTAATTCCCTTCAGACAGAGGAAAGTGGACCGGCAGATACTTTCCTGCGTCCCTATCCCCAAGAGAGCCTCTACCCAGGCCACCACAAGCTCCCTAGTGTCTGCTCAGGGAAACTGAGGGTGAAGAGGAAGGAAGGGACTTTATCAAGAGGACCCCAACTAAAACTCATCTGGCCCTTAGGATGCTCCCTGGGGCTTCACATGCCTTAGCTCCTCCCATCTTCCTGATAACACCATGAAAGGTACTATTGTCTCATAAATGAGGAAACAGGCTCAGAGGTTAAGCAATTGGCTTCCGTTTCTTTAGTTGGAAGTGGTAGGGCTAAGATTTGATTTCAGAAGGGTTAGTTGTAGGTATTCGTGATCTTTGGAGAAATAGAACCCATAGGATATATACAGCTTTACTACGAGGGACTGGCCTACACCATTGTGGAGACCAAAAAGTCCCGTGGTCTGCCAGCTGGGGACTCAGCTCGGCTGGTCTGCACTTCCGGTCCCCACCTGAAAACCAGGGGAGCTGACGGTGCTAGTCCTGGCCTAAGTCCGAAGGCCTGAGACCCAGGAGTGCTACTGTCCAAGGATAGGCGATGGAGGTTGCAGGTCAAGCAGGGAGCAAGGTTGGCCTTCTTCTGCCATTTTGTTCTATCCAGGCCCGTGAGGGGCTGAATGGTGCCCACTGGCATCGGTGAAGGTGACGGTCTTTATTCAGTCTACAGACTCAAATGCTGATCTCTTCTGGAAACCTTCTCCCTGATGCACCCAGAGATGTTTTGCCAGCTTTGCGGACATCCCTTAGCCCAGGCAAGCTGATATAAAATCAGCTATCACAGGAACCTACTTTCCCCCAACTTTAGGAATTCAGCCCTTTTGAAAGAGTTTTATAGTGAACACCCATCAATAGATTGTTTGATTGCGTATCTATGTATCTCCCACCACCCTTCATTCTTATTTTTGATACATTTAGAAATAAGTTGTAGACCTTTGTATACTTCCCCTAAATTGAGAGTATTAGCTGGAATTTAATACTTTGTTCTCTTGATGTAAAATTGACACAAGCCGACACTTTGAACCACCAGGCTCTCTCTCTGTGCACAGGTAGCACGAAACAGACAAGGTGGTCATTTTGCTAATGTTTGCTGAATTTCCACACGCGGGAGGATCTGGGGTTATGCAGGCAGATAAAAGCCACTGCTAAAGGAGCTCACGTGGAGTGCAAAACTGAGCAACACTCAGGAACATGCAAATGCAGTGTAAGCACAAGGAGGAGGCTGCCCACAGAGGGGGGAAATCAGGGGAGGCTTCCCAGAGGAGGTGCTGGGTAGAGTTCTAAAGTAGGACATTTGCAACTTGTCCGGTTCCTCAGGTATACATCCTGCTGTCTCATTTTGTGGTCTAAGGTCCCCTAACCCAGCCTTTTTCTTGGTGGCCACATGCCTCCCAGCCTGTGCAAAGGCAGGGAGGCGGGAAGTGGGAGGACTCACGGCTGCGTACAGCCTGGTGAGGTGAGCACATAGGAGGGACGCAAGGTCTGAGACTTCTTGCTGCTGTGACAAATCATCACGATCTTGGTGGCTTAATAAACTATTTTCTTGCAGTCCCAGGGGTCAGAAGTCTGTAATGGATGCGACTAGGCTAAAACGTGGTGTTGGTGGGGCTGCGTCTCTGGAGGAGACCCTGTTTCCCTGCCTTTTCCAGCATCTGGAGGCTGCCTGCATTGTGGCTCGTGGCCTCCCTGTGCCTGGGACCTTGGAGGCTGGCAGCGGCAGCTCTTTCTCACGTGTGAGTCTCTGATCCTGCCTCTGTTGTCACTTCTGACTCTTGTAACGACCCTTGCAATGACATTGGGCACACCTGGATAATCAGGATAATCTCTCCATCTCGAGATCCTTAAACACACCTACAAAGTGCCTTTTGCCGAGTGAGGTAACACGGTCGCGGCCCCAGGGATCTGAGTGAGGCCATCTTCGGAAGGCACTGGGTGACGAGGACTATCCAGGCTATGGGAACTGGGCTTGGCCTGAGGCTTTGGGAGGGGACAGCCTTGGACGGACTTGGAGGAGGAAGGATGGACCGGGTTGAGTGTGGAGAAGGGGGGGGGTACTCCAAGTCCTGCCCTGCTCTTCTCTACCTGTTGGTTTGGCACAGGAGAGCCCAGGAAGGAGGTGGGAAGGGAACAAAGGGTGAGGTGAGCCTGGCTGGTGGCGGGGGCGGGGAACAGCCCCTCTGCCAAGCCGGCTCTACCCGGGAGGGAGCCCGGGACTGCAAGCAGGAAGGTGGGTTGCTTCTGGGAGACCCCAGCGCGGCGCCCCTCTCCACGCAGCGTGAGGGTTAAGACAAGTCTATTACTGTTTCCTTGTCACTCTGTCACCCATCCAATGGCCATCGATAGTAGTTGAATGAGAATTGATGGGGAGATAGATTTAATTAACCCTGGTGTCAGCAGCTGCCAGGCTACCGGTTTGCGTGTTAATAGAGCGGCTGCTGGCCCTCTCTCGGGCTTTGCTGGGAGCCCAAGGCCAGCGGAGCAATTGGGCTTGTCAGCGGAGGTGGCCAGGCAGAGGGGAAGCGGGGGCTCAGCCTGGTGGGCCGCCCTCCTCCGAGAGCAGGCAGTCACCTTGTCAACCCGACTACCCCCTCCCCCCCCCCCCCCCCCGGCTCTGCTCTCTTGTCTAGAGCTCCGGGCGGGGTGCCGATGAGGGCCCCGAGCGCACACCAACTCCCCCGTTCTTAGTGGCCCCCGACTTGCCTGTGCCTTCTGTGTGATCTCCTTTCTTGATGTCCCACTTTGCCCACTCCTCCTGTTTCCCCAGGCTGCAGGGGGCCCCCTCCTCCCCCCCCCCCCCGCCCCAACCCCTCCAGCTTCCCATCCCCTATTCCCTGCCTTCTCTTTCTTTCCTGCTGGGCTGTGTCCTCCCTGCCCCCGTGCTGGTCTTATCCTCAGTCACTAATCAACTGGGAACGTGGCCAAGGAGGGCCTGGGGGACCTGGTGCCTGGAGGCTGTCCCTACTCAGCCACTCAGGTCCGAGTGACGGTGGACCCCGTCTTCCCATTCTGTAAGGCGAGGGCTTGGGTGAGTGGCAATCCTGGTGGGCAGCCAGCAACTGGGGCCAATCTGGGTTCCTTCTGTCTCCTGCCACAGGGCCCCACTGAGTGATCGGTGACAAAGACACTCGGGGAAGGACTCTGCTTTGTACTCTTCTGGGTGGTAAACTCTGAGGGCGAGAACCTTGTTGCCGTCACTATGGCCGTGTGCCCAGCGCACGGTAGGTGCTCCATCACTCTTAAGTAGATGCCACCCGGACAGTGGTCACCACATGACGAGACTGGCTGCGTTGGAAGGGAGAACCCAGTGTCAGCACGCCATAGTTCTCAGCTCTGCCCTCTGTGGCTGTGGCCTTGGGCAAGTGCTTTCAGTGCCTGGAGTTGGAGTCTGTGGGCACAAAAATGGTGTCTCTTTTGTAGGTGTGACACAGAATTCAGGGAAATGGTAAGTGGGCCAGCTCCTGGGGAAGTGCTTGGTCAGTATTAGTCCCTTGTTCCCAGCACATAGTAACCCCACACGAGCTCTGACAGGGAGAGGGCTTTGGAGCCTGGAATCCAGAGGCCCCCTGGGCTCCTTCCTCCGAGGACCCCAGGCCACTCCTGTTGAAGGAGGATCCGTTTATCCTGGGCGTCACGGTAGGGGTCACCTCTGCACCGACTTTGCAAGGCATTTGAGGATTGACAGGTTGATGAACACAGACGTTCTCCCACGTTCTGGCATTTCAGCCCCTGGCCTGGGCCCTGCCGCTCTAGTTTGAAAGAGCGGGCCCGTGACTCCGCTGGCTGCTGCTTCCTGAGGTGGCCGGGCACCCAGGAGGACCCACACTGACTGCGGGCGGGCGAGCCTAGGCCACGTGGGCTGCCAGCCACCCAGCGTCCCGTCTGGCGGTCTCCATCCTCGCCTCACACCTCCACTGCCTTTCATTTTCAGTTCTGATTGGTTTTCTTGTTTTAACACATACCCCAGGCCCTGTCTTTGACCCCGGTGATGGATTCAGCCGCACTCTGGGACTCCAGCTGCCAAGCGCGTCTGGAGCCGCTGGGGGTGGGAGGCACGGGGGGTGGTGGAAATTATCGTCCACGTTCCAGGCTCAGCGGGGTGGGGAGGGGCACCCTCCCCAGAGCCAGGAGGCAGCTCGTGGCAGAGCCGGAAGGGGGCTGGGAACCGTCAGGCTCTGTCACCAGCGATGGATTTTCCCTCTCCGGGCCTCCACCTTCCCTTCTGTACAGGGGAGTGCGGTGGTTAGGAGAGTCCGAGTCCTCGGATAAATAGCGCATTGATTTTCCTTCGTGCCGCGCTCCCGGTTGTGTCTGCTCTAAACATCGGCCTGCTGCTGGCTGGCCCTCCAGAGAACGAGCCCAGAGCTGGCCCTAAACTGCCGGTGCCCTGCTGGACCTTGAGGGAGCCGGAGCCCTCCGCCAGGGTTCTTGTACAGAAAATGATAGATGACAGGTTGAGGGGGGCTGTACCCCAGCCACGTGGAGGGGGCATTTTGGCCCATCGGATGTTTGGTGTGCCCAGCGGTTATTTGGACACGTCCGGATGTCCCCTTTTTACCCAGATGTGTGATTGCGGGCTCTGTGAGCCTGGAGACAAGGGGGAGGGTGAGACTGGAGGTGGGGGCGCTAAGGTTTCATGTTCTCTCTCTCCCTCCCCTCCTGCAGCTTTGTGGTTGATTTACTCTTTCTTTTAAAGCCTGTAACAAATATATTGTCACAGATGAAAGAATGCGGTGATAAAGGGAGCAGTTACACACACACCTGGCGTAGTTTTTACAGACTGAATGTTTGTGGTCCCCTCCTTCCCCGTTCATAAGTCCTAACCCCCAAGGTGGCTGTACGTGGAGTTGGGGCTTCTAAGGAAGCAATTGAGGTTAAATGAGGTCCTAGGCTGGGGCCTTGATCCTATAGGACTAAGCATCCTTCTAAGAAAGGACACCTGAGCAGTTCTGTCCCACCCCTGGACCCCCTTGCACTCAGCGAGGAAAAGCCATGGGGAGGACCTATCCAGAAAGGGGACATCAGCAAGCCAGGAGGAGCACTCACCAGATGCTGAGTCAGCAATACCTCGATCTGAGACTTCCAGCCTCCAGGACTGGGAGAAAATAAAATGTCTGTTGTTGAAGCCACCAGCCTATGGTATGGTGTTATGGCAGCTTGATCTAAGATTCTCAGATAATGTGTGTCTAAATAGGATCGGGCGTCACCCTGTATCTTGTGGCTGTCGAGGCCATGGGACACTTGCAGGCGTCATTCATTCTGATGGTTGTCTCACGGTGAAGAGAAACCCACCTACAGATACGCCTCTTTCGCTATGGGCACAGGCTGTACTTTCTCCCCCTCGTTCGTCCACGACTCCCCTCCCCGCGCCCCCCATCGTTCAGGCTCCGCACATGTGGGAATAAAGCCTCAGTGGAGAGTCAGGAGCCCAAGTTCTTCTAACACCGCCACCAATTGGCTGTTTGACGTTGGCCAAATTGTAGCCTCAGTTTCCCCATCCGTGAAGATCTTCTGTGTTGGCAGACTAGGAGTCGATATTTTCAGGTGTGTCCCTGAGAGGGGCTGGGGAGGGTGTTCCCCGCGGGTGAGCAGGGTCCAGCCTCACCTCAGGGATGAGGACCCGGCAGTGCAGGGGGCCACTGACCCAGGGCATGGGGAGGAAGCAGCGGGCCCCCCACCTCGCATCAGTCTGGAGGGGAGGTGACCTCCTCCCCTCCACAATCTGGCAGCTGTCCCGAGCAGCCACCCCGTCCTGTGTCGGGCCACAGGAATGAGTTTGATGACCTGGCCTCCTACGCCAGTTCTCCCTCTAGCTGTGGGGCTTCTGGAAAGCCTCTCTGATCCTCATTTAATTCATCCTTCCAGCTGGAGCGCTGGTGGTGCGGGATGCGAGGGGATGGTTATGAAAGTGCTTTGCAAACTGTGAAGTGTGATTTGGGCATTTCATTCTTTTCAGACCCTGAGGCAGCACAGCCGGGGCCTCACCTAGGATCCAGGTGGCTCATGTCCTCCCTGCTGCAGGGTCTCCAGCAGAGTCTGTGAGAATCACCCCGGCCCCGGCCCCGAGCCCTCGCAAGCCCGCAGGAGGCTAAGCTCCGGGCTGGGGGGTGCCAGTGAGCCATCACACAGGCTCCTACTTCCTGGGGCCCTGGTGTCTGACTGGAGAAGCCAGCTCTGTACCCATGACAGAGAACTGAGAAGTGTGAGCTGTGCAGCTCTGGGGGCCCAGCTTCCAGAAACTCGAGGAAAGGGAAGGGCAGGGAGGCCAAGACAGCTTCCTGGAGGAGGGAGCGCTGAGCGAGGGTGTGAGGGGCAAAGGGGGGGCTCCGGCTGGGAGTGGGGGAAGCAGGTGCATCCCAGCCTGCCTGGAGTTGGACAGGCCCATGGATGTGATCAGAGTTGGGGGGGAGGGGCTGCTCTTCGAGCCCTGGGACCTGGGGTGCCTCGGGCTTGTAGGGTCGGGACGCGGACCCTGGGGGTTGCCCCTCAGCAGGGCTGTCCTTCTATCACTTGTGCAAGTGAGTCATTCCCTGTCCCTACGTCCTGTCCCCTCAAGGGTTCTCTTCCAGGAAGAGGTGTGCTTCCTCCCGCCCTCCTCCTGGGGCACTTGTACAGATCCTGCCAGAAACCCTCAGCCCAAGTCAGTAGAAAATGGCTGAAATCCGTGAGTAGGAAGCAGCAAGAGCGTGTTGTTTAGAAAGATGTGCCACCTGAAGGAACAGCTAAAAGCGTTACACACGGCGACGTCCGGAGAGCTGGACTGAGGGCGGGCTCAAGGCGGGAGGCTGTTCTCATCGAAGCCTATAGGCACTGGTTTTTTAACTTCGACAAAAATGAAAAACCATTTAACAAACCTGCTTGCCCAGCCCAAATTCTTATTGCACTGGAAGTCCATCTCCTGCTGTCCTGTCCCCAGGGACAAACGGGTGGGTAGTGGCTTTGGGGGATTCCCCTGAGACTCCCATGAATGACCGTGGGGGACGTCACTCCCCCGAACTTGGGGCTATCATGGCAGAACGATTTGCTTTGGTCTCCTATGCTCCGAAACCTGATCACACAATGGAGGACCAGAGCTCCAGAATCTTCAGGGAGCCCGGGCCATGCTGGGACATGGGGGTGCTGGGCCCCAGCCCACACCACCAGGCCTCAGTCCCGGATCTCCGCGGGCCGGCCGGCTCATCTCGGGCAAGTTACGAACCTCCCGGTGTGGCCCCAGCCCCCCCTTGGGCAAAGCGGGGCTCTAACACGGGGGTAGTTTCAGCCTTTCCAGAGGCATGAACAACGCACCCTCTGCTTACGCACGGAGCCCGTGCGTTACTTGGATTTGGGCGTGGCCAAAGTTTATAAAAGGCCAGGGTAGTAGTTGCTGGATGCGGAAGGAATCTGAAAGATCACGTTCATTCTGTACAGAGAAAACAGGTTCGGAGAGCCCGAGACGGAGGAGTCAGAGAAGAACCCACAGTGCCATCCTCAATCCTCCTTCCCCGCAGCAAACGGGAGGGGTGGGGACCCGGGGGAGGGACTTCAGAGCTGGAGCAGACCTGGGCCCACGGAGAGTGGCAGAATGGAGGAGGGAAGGAAGCAGAGAGCAGATGCCAGCAGAGGGTGGACGTGGTGGCAGGAGACGAGATAGGTGCTCTGGGCTTCAAAGCGTGGGACAGGAAGTGCCAGTGTGGCAGGAAGTGGCTGGGAGCTGTCCTGTGTTGGTGTATCACCTGTAGGCCTGGAAGTTGGCTGGGCGAATGGAACCTTCCTGGGTGACAATCCCCTCAAACATATTCTCAAGGGCAGTAGGTGTCTGGAGCCCCAAGGCTGGCACGGTGACTGAGCGGTACCTAGACCTGTGCCTGGAGGTGACAGGGGTGTGTGGTGTGTGCTTCCCGTGACAAGCTAATTCTGAAGGCATATGATGCCCCCTGGTCATCAGCTTGTCCGGTGGCCCTGAAGGTGTCACGTGATGTGAGCGGCC
This sequence comes from Felis catus, assembly GCF_018350175.1. Lineage (NCBI taxonomy): Eukaryota > Metazoa > Chordata > Mammalia > Carnivora > Felidae > Felis > Felis catus. Next base: position 31,899,856 of record NC_058378.1, on the reverse strand, counting down.
TCCGGCCACGGAAAGGGGTGCCTGAAGGGACAGAGAGTGTCAGGTTTTTTTTCCGGAAGTCAGCTCCTCCCCAGCCAGCCTTACCCCCAAGGCATCCCCAGTCCGGGCTCTGCTCGAGGGAGGCTCTGGGTCCTGCTTCGCCTTAGGAGCTCGGATGGTCCCCGAAAGTGAGACCAGGCACCAGATGCTGGGGACCTCTTCTCTGTGGGCAAGAACCAGGCCCTGAAGTGAATTTGGGACCCTCCCGATGGAGGGTGAGGGGGAGAGGATGTGTCTGAGAAGCACTATGGGGGGGGGGGTCCAGTACCTCCACTTAGAAGGGAGCTGTCAGGTGGGGGAGCTAGGCCTTGTCTACAGGCTGCATTTGCATTTGAAGGTGACCTTGAACTTTTATAGAGTTTGAAACTACAGCAAAGTGATCTGCTCCAGCCTTGCTCCTGGGCCAGAAGTGGCCAGGCAGCTCCCAGCTGGGCATGGATCTCTGACCCCTGGGTAGTCTGCTATCTAGAAAATGCTCTGTGAGCCCAGTTTTCCTCGTTATAATTGTACCAGCTGGATCTCATTCGGCCAGCTGGAGCCAAAGGACATCATCCGCTGCTCTGTGTTCTCAGGACGGCCCTGCCACGGTTAGCATCACTAGTATGTCCCCTCAGGTCTGTTCCAGGTGAACGTCCTGCTCTTGGAACTGTTCCTCAGCATGAGGACAGCCTGGAGCAGAGTAGAAACAGACCCTGGGGGGCCCTAAGACTTTTCTTCCACAACCAGGCACATCCAGAATTTGCATATCTTTCCCCCCCTAGACTTACCGCCTTTAGCCAATAGCTCTCCCCAGCTCTGCCTATTCACACCTCTCCCCACCAAAAGGCAGGGTTTTATATTTACCCTCTTAACCCTGTTTTAAGCTGCTGCTATCTTTTTGTATCTCGATTCCAACATCCCATTGTATCAGCTTTCTCTCCTAGCCTGTGTCTCCTGTAAATCTGATAAGCAGCCTTCTGTGCCTTTATCCAAACCCCTGATAAAAGCATTAAAGAAGACATGGTCAAGTTCAGAGAAAGCCCTGTAGCCTCTAGAGAGCCCTCCAATTTGATATTGATTCATTAATTAGTCCCTTTGGACATAGTTGTTCAACCAGCTATGGATCTGCCTATCATCCTGTCCACAGGGAAGTCTGAGTCTATCAAGTGTCCTCCTCAAACCCAGAAGTTCTAGATCTGAGCAGTCTTCCGATTCATCTGTCCAGGACCCCAGTAAAGATGGGGAATAAAGATTCTCCTGGTGAATCCATGCCGGCTCCCGATGCCCATATGCCCTTTGATAGTTGTTGCCAAATTGCCTGCTTAGTGATTAGTACTTGGTCAGAACTAGCATAAAGCTAATTTGTCCAACATTCCAGAAATGAATCTATCTTTCTCTTCTTTCGAAAACTGGGATATTTATCGACTTCCTCTGGACCCTCTAGTTTTCCCTGATTTGTCAAGGACTGCCGTTTCAGGTTCTGGAAACATATCCGCTAGTTCTTCTAGAAGCTTCAAAGATAACTTTCTCATGCTAGCAGGCAAATTTGGTGTGTTTTTTTAATGTTTATTTTTGAGTGAGAGTGTGCAAAAGGGGGAGGGGCAGAGAGAGTGGGGGGAGACAGAGAATCTGAAGCAGGCTCCAGGCTCTGAGCTGTGAGCACAGAGTCCAACTCAGGGCTTGAACTCATGAACTGTGAGATCATGACCTGAGCAGAAATGGGGCGCTTAACTGACTGAGGCCCCCAGGTCCCCTGCAGGCAAATTTATTTAAAGCAGCTTGCTGCCTGGACACCATAAAGGAAAATGTCCTTGTGTTTGGCTATATAAATATCATATCTATGAAAAAATACCCCTCCAAAATAAAAGCCAATTACCAAAATGCTTGTCACAAATATGGCACAAGACTAATTTTTCTATCATGTAAGAAGTTCTTAAAAATCAAGTAGAAAATGAGTAGAGGACAAGAATAAGTATTTTAGAGAAACAAGAAATGTAAAAGGCCAATGAGCATATGAAAATACTCTTAATCTCACACAATGCAAAAAGACAAGGCTAAATCTGTATGTTATCAGATTAGCAAAAATTAAAATTGGATACAACGTAGCACCAGCAAGGACATGGAGAAATGTGCACCTGCATACATGGTTAATAAATGCGTAAATCACTGCAATATAAATTTGAAGGATAGTTTAATATCTATCAAAAATTTAAATGCATATGGTTTTGTCTTTAGGGATTTGACTACATATCGCAAATGTATGTGTACGAGGATGTTTATGCAAGGTTGTAATGGCATTAGAAACAAAGGTTTGTCACTATGCGGCTGGTCACATCGACACAGCTGTAAAATGAACCATTCAGCCTTTGGACAAGATGAAGTAGACCCACCTGGGCTGATATGGGCTTTGACACATTAAGTGAATAACAGGTGCAGAACTGTCTGGAGGCATGATTCTATTTGTGTAAAAACTGTGTGTGTGTATAAATATCTTGAAGGGTATGTGAGAAACTATCAATATCTCTGGGGAGTGCAACTGGGGTTTGGAGAGGGGGGAAGAAATTTTATCTTTGTATTATATCCTTGTATATAGTTTTGTTACTATTTTTATTTATTTCAAATGGTTATTGATTTATTGTGACGGGGGGAGGGGCAGAGAGAATGGGAGAGAGAGAATCCCCGCGCTGTCAGCACAGAGCCTGATGCGGAGCTGGAACTCATGAACTGTGAGATCACGACCTGAGCCAGTCGAGAGTCGGATGCTTAACGGAGCCACCCAGACGCCCCATCTCTGTATGTGGTTTTATTTATTTATTTATTCATTTACTTTTTTACCAATACCAAGCACATGCATTTGTTTTACAATTTAAAAAATTGCTCTTTGTCTCTGGCTGTCCCTGCCACTCAGGTGTTCACCAGAAGCACCTTTGCCAGTTTCCCAATCCTTCTCCTTGATGGAGAACACCAGACAGGACTCAAGTTTCCTTCTTTGTCTGTCCTGCTTTAATTCGGCACCACCTGCACCTTCTAGTGACTCCAGGCTCTGAATGTGGTTAAAAGCCCTGTGGTTGCCTTTACTTGTTTTTCTATTGTTTTTGGTGCAGTATTTTCTCCTCAATTCATCCTCATTCTGGGCGCAATCCTCCAAACTCTAGGCTCATTTCAAACCATTTGTGTCCTAACATGAGCTGTGTCTCTCCTTCCATCCTCTGCCTCGGTCCCTGGTAAACCTTAACTGATATTTTATAAGCCTTTCTGTTTCTTCTTTCATATCAACTGTTTTCCTGGGTTGTAATCAGAGCACAGGATGTGGGACCATATCCATCTTTGCTCGGAAAGTTTTCATCTCCGCCTTCTTGAAGTGCAGGATATCTTCATTCAGCACAAACCCATCGGGCGCCAGGGTACTAGGGAGCCACAGTGGGGATTAGAAGGAAGCAAGCCCTCAAAGGACTCCACCAGAAGCAGAGTGCATGCTGATGAATTATAATGTAGATTATTTAAAATTTCATTGTGTCCACAGTAATGTTCCAACACACCCTTGACTTTCCTTGCAGACATTGAAGTCTCCTGGGGAGTGGGGGCAAGGAAAATGGATCATCTGGCCTGCTTCCCCCATCCCACTCCTAAACTGATTGTAATGCTGTGGAGATAGAGCTTGAAAGGAAAGGGTGTTCCAGTTCTGGTTCTTAGGAAACCTCGGGGCACAAAGAGAGAGTAATTGGTAGGGACATGATTGTTCCTTTTCAGTTGGGGGTTAGAAAACAGAGTGATTAAAAGGTCTCTGAGCTTGGGAGAAAGTGTGTGTGTGTGTGTGTGTGTGTGTGTGTGTGTGTGTGTGTGTGTGTGGTGTGTTCCCGCATGCGGAGAACCTGAGTTTGAGAATGAGGAAAGTGTGCACGCGTTCATGAAACGGGGTAGAGAGGGTGGTGTAGGAATGCGGGGAGAGCTCAGGGTCCCTTCCCCCACTAGCATCAAAATTGCAGTAATCGCAGATTAAGTGCTGCTGACCCCGGGAGACAAGCTGCTCTGTTTCCAAGGGAACCACTGGCTCAATCAAGGCCCCTGAACGGGAGCCGGAGCCAGGATGAAGCGGTCCTTCCACCCTCCAGAGCAGCAGCCCCGTGCAGCAGAGCCCTGAGCCCTGCTTCAGGCTGCTGAGGGACCCTGGGCAGGTCACTTACCTCCTGGATGAACTTTCACTGGCAAGGATGCCAGGAGCAGCTGTGGTTCCTTGGCAGGCCCCTGGTCCTAGGAGGGGCGAGCCAGTGGCTGGAGAACATGGCTATCTCACCTGACCCCCTGCCCAGGTTTCTGAGTGAACTTGGGATAGTATCTTGGCCTCTCTGGGCATTGCTTCCCCATTTGCACAATTAAAGCATCAGACAAAGAGGAACCCGCCAGTTCTATGACTTTCTCTTAAGAAAACTCCCCTCTCCTGTTGCATCCAGACACCCTGGCCCAAGTGTGAGTGGAACGGAGGACCCAGGATAGCCAGTCTGCTCGCTGATCTGCCCCTTCCAGATCATTCTAGCTGTGCCATCTTCGTAGCAACCAATGCTTCCTCATCCTTAGGGGACGAGGAAGGAGTCCAAGGGGCCAGCCGTGTTTTTCTCAGCAGCCTCAAGCAGGAGCACAGTTGGGAGTTGAAATGTCAGGAGGGGCTCTGAGTTGAGGAAAAGGTGAGAAGGGCGCCCTCTTTCCACAGCCCTTCCGTGGGGCCACAGGAAGATCAAGCAGAGAACCTACTCCCTGTCCAGGGAACCCTGGCCCGTGGACCTGTCCAGCTTCCACAGAACCTTCCATAAGGCGGTTCAGAATCTGAGGGGCAGGTCAGAGGGGCGTGGCAGTGCTGTGAAGTGGAAAGAGCCCATGGAGTCAGGCAGGCTGGTGTCACTCTCCACCCTAACCGGTGGTGTGTGTGACTAGGGGCAGTTCTCAGCCTCAGCCTCCTCATCTGTAAAACAATGATAATAAAGCCCCCTTAACAGGGTTGTTGTGAAGATTAGATGAGATAGATAGGTAAGAGCCTAGAAGAAAACCTGGCATGTGGCAAGCACTCACCAAATGGCATACTTCCTATTAAAAAGTGTTTTTATAGATCATTCAGGTCAATGGCTCTCAACCCTGGCTGCACATTAGAATCACTAAAAGAGCTTTTAAAAAATGCCCAGGTCTGCCCCAAGGACATCCTGGGATGGGCTCCATGCTTCAATATTTAAAATATTCCCCCAGAGACTTCTGTTTCTAGCCTCAGGGAGTAATAGGAATTGAATTTACCTCTCCATCTTAAACAACTAGAAATGTGGACAAAATACAGTATATGATGGTTTTTCAGACATTGAACAATGGGTATGACAGGACCATAATTGCTTAGGGAAAGGAAACAAAGAAGGTGAGCCCTACAATTCATCAACTTACCACTCTGAGTTAAGGAAATGGAAATTGAAGTTCAGAGAGACCAAGGTAGCTAGAATTTGTGGGGCAGAGTACTCAGGAGGTGAGAACTGCAAAGAGGGCTCCTGGGCATTGCAAGGGGTCCTCAGGTCTTTGGCTAAGAACTCATCTGAGCACGTGTGAAAGAAAGTTATCAGGAAAGGAACCACTAGAATACAATAGACAAGATAATTTCCAGAGCTGAGACAGGGCTGGGAATTGTTCTTGTTCACCCCAGCCAGAGTGGGAAAACCTTGTGATACAGAAGACATCAGCTAGAGTCCCCAGAAAGGTATTACCTTAGTTGTAGGGCTAAATTAGCCCTGAAATAAAGGGTGGTCTGGAGTCACCCTAAAAACAGATAAAATAACCCTTGAGAGGATCCTACTATTTTCAGGTAACTTACTTGTGTTCCAGAATATAATTTGGGAATATTTATGGGAATACATAAAAACCCAGCACCCAGCAAGGTTCAGTTCACAATGTCTGGCATCCAACTAGAAGTTACGAGGTGCATTCGTTTTCTATTGCCATCTTACCACAAGCTTAGTGGCTTCAAGCAGCACCCATTTAATTTCTCACACTTTTTGCGGATCAGAAGTCTGGGCACAGCATAGCTCAGCTAGGTGCTCTGCTGAAGGTCTCACAAGGCTGCAATAAAAAAAGTTAGTTTGCTTAGTTCTTCTCTGGATCTTGGGAATGTCTTTCCAGCTTAACCTTAGTTCCTGCGGTTGTAGGACTGAGGTCCATGTTTCCATGTCAGCTGGGGACTGCTCTCAGCTCTTTGAGGCTTCCCACATTTCTTCTTCTTATCACTCTGTCTTCAAACCAGCAACAGTGCATCAAGTTTTACTTGCTTCAAATCTCCCTGACTTCTTCTTCTGCTTCTGCTTTTAAGGACTCAGTGTGATTATGTTGAGCTCACAACGATAATCCAATATAATCTCCCTATTTTAAGGTTAAATGATTAGTAAACTTAATTATATCTTCAAAGCACCTTTCCCCATGCAAGTTAATATATCCACAGCTCCCTGGATTAGAGCACAGAATGTTCTTTGGGGCCATAATTCTGCCAGGTATGCAATAAATCAGGAAAATATGACCTATTCCAGGTAAAAAAAAAAAAAACATCAAACATTGGAAATAGACCATAAATGAGAGCACAAATTAGTGGAAGAAGATATTAAAACAGCAATTGTGAATATGCTCCATATGTTTAAGTAGAGGAAAGTAGGACCATGATAGAGAGCTAGAAGATATGTATATATATAAACCACCCAAAAGGAACTTTTAGAAATGAAAATTCGATATCTGAAATTCCACTGTATTTTTTTTCCACTGTATTTTTAATATCTGAAAATTCACTGGATGTGAGTAACCACAGAGTAGATGCTGCTAAAGAAAAGAGTGAACTTGAAGACATAGCAATAAAAATGAAGCACATAGAAAGGGAGGGAAAAAAACAGAAAAAATATAAAAGCTGTGGAACATTTTCAACCAATCTGAGCCACCAGAAGAGACAGAGATTTTTTTGAACAAATGATGTCCAGAAATTTTCCAAATTTGATGAATACTATAAACCCCCAGATTCATGAAGCTTAAGATTTGAACCCAAGTTCAAATCTGCTATAAATATTTATATATAAGTCTGTACATATGTAGGCAATATCTTGGGTAAATAATAATAGGATGGCTGGATTATATTTTCCCCAAGTCTGCACCTTGTATATCCACCCTCTTAAAAGTATTTTTAAAAGAACAATTTTATTTTGTCAAAGAACAACCATTAAAAATTTTTTTTAACATTTATTTATTTTTGAGAGAGAGAGAGAGACAGAGCATGAGCATAGGAGGGACAGAGAGAGGGGGAGACACAGAACCTGAAGCAGGCTCCAGGCTCTGAGCTGTCAGCACAGAGCCCGACACAGGGCTCAAACCCACAAACTGCAAGATCATGACCTGAGCTGAAGTCAAGTGCTCAACCGACTGAGACACCCAGGCGCCCCAAAAAACAACCATTTTAAATTTTAGTGAAATCCATTTTATCAATTTGTTCTTTTATGGGTCATGCTTTTGGTGTCATGTCTAGCAAATCTTTGCCTAACTAAAGTCTATGTTTAATTGTCAAAAATCTGCCAAAGTCTTTTCCAAATGGTGGTACATTTTACATTACCACCAACAATGTATGAAAGTTCTACTTTTTCCACATCCTCATCAACAATTGGGATACTCAGTCTTAAAGTTTGGCTGTTGTAATAGGTATGCAGTGGTACTTAGTTGTAGTTTTAATGTGCATTTGCCTAATGACAAATAATAACGAACATTTCTTTGCTTATCTGCTATTCATACATTTTCTTTATTGAAATAGCTGTTTCACAAATATTCTCTCCAAACTATACATTATATTGTTTGTTTTCATATTACTGAGTTTCAAAATCTCTTTATTCTGGATACAAGTCCTTTATTAGATAAATGCTTTGGAAAGGTTTTCTCTATGCCTGTGTCTTGTCTATTCATTCTCTTAAGAGTATTTTTTGAAGAACAGACATTTTTAGTTTTATCAATTAAAATTTATCAATTTGGGGGCGCTTAGGTGGCTCAGTTTGTTGAACACTCGACTTTGGCTCAGGTCATGATCTCACAGTTTGTGAGTTCGAGCCCTGTGTCGGGCCCTGTGCTGACAGCTCGGAGCCTGGAGCCTGCTTTGGATTCTGTGTCTCCCTCTCTCTCTGCCCCTCCCCAGCTCACACGCTTTGTCAAAAAAAAAATAATAATAGATGTTAAAAAATAAAGTTTATCAATTTGTTCTTTTATGGATCATGCTTTTAGTATTATGTCTAGCAAGTCTCTGCCTAAGGTAACAAAGATTTTCTTCTAAGTTTTCTTCTAGAAGTTCTATAGTTTTAGGTTTTACATTTAGGTCTATGATTCATTTTCACTTAACTTTGGTATTTGACATTTGTATGTGATACAATATGGTTCAAAGTCGGTTTTTAATTTTGCATATGAATATCCATTGTTCCAGTCCCATTTGTTGAAAAGAATATCCTTTCTCTACTACATTGTCTTTTTGCCTTAGTAAAGAATCAGTTATCCATATGTGTGGGTCTACTTCTGGACTCTGTTCTATTGAAATACGTTCTGACTTTAAGCCAGTTTCATAGTGTTTTGATTACTGTAGCTTTACAATAAATCTTGAAATCAGATAGTTTCAGCCTCCAACGTTGTTCCTTTTTACAATTTCTTGGCCTTGTGAGATCCTTTACATTTCCATTTAAAATTTAGAATCAAATTGTAGATGTATACAAAAAACCTGATGGGATCTTGATTGGGATTTCAGGCAACAAATAGAACAATTGTGAGAGAATTAGTGTCTTCATGAGACAAGTCTTCTGATTCATAAACATGGTATGCCTCTCTGTTTTTTAGTTCTCTAATGACTCTGAGCAATATGTCATAGTTTCTAGTGTACAGAAACTGTAATATATTATTAAATCTATTTCAAAGTATTTAATATTTTCTTGCTATTGTAAATGGCATTTAAAAACATGAATTTACCCCTCTCCCTCAGTGGTTTTGTGTGTTTGTGTGTGTGTGTGTGTGTGTGTGTGTGTGTGAACTGTGCTGTCTTTATGTTATGCCTTTTTCCTTTTTACACAGAGAAAGGTCTAGAAATAAAAATTAAGTAAAATGAAAATAAAACTTTGAATTTCAAATTTTTCATTCCTAGTATACAGAAATACGATAAATGTTTATATCCTGTTACTGTGTCACTTATCAATACTGGTAGCCTTTTTTTTTTTTTTTAATCCTTTAGGGTTTTCTACTTAGACATAATCACATCATCTATGAAGAACTTAGTTTAAATTTTTCCTTTCTAATTGTTGTACCTTCCCCCCCTCCCCACCCTTGCCTGCTTGCACTGGCTAGGACCTTCATTGCCATGTTCAATAGAAGTGGCAAGAGTTAGAGCTTCTGGGTGGCTCAGTCAGTTAAGTGTTCAACTTCAACTCAGGACATGATCTCATGGTTTGTGAGTTCAAGCCCCGCATCCAGCTCTGTGCTGACAGCTCAGAGCCTGGAACCTGCTTCTGATTCTGTGTCTCCCTATTTCTGCTCCTCCCCTGTTCATGCTCTCTCTCTCTCTCTCTCTCTCAAAAATAAATAAACATTAAAAAAAATTGTTTTAAAGAAGTGGCAAGAGTAAAAGTTCTTGCCTTGTTTCCAATATTAGGGGAGAAACATTCAGTCTTTCACCATTAAATGTAATATTAGCTTTCAGTTTTTTATAGATGCTTTTTCAGGTTGAGGAAGTTCCTGTTTATCCTAGTTTGCTAAGAGTTTTCTTTTTAAAATCGTGAATGAATATTCAATTTTCTAAAATGCCTTTTCTATATCTATTAAGATGATTAGATAATTTTTCCTTTTTAGTCTAGTAAGCTGGTGAAATACATTGATTTTTGAGTATTTAAAGAACCTTATATTTTTGGGATAAACTCCACTAGTCTTGGTGGACTACCTCTCTCATATATTGCTAGATTCATTTCAGCAATATTTTATTAAGGTATTTTGATTTTTATTGATGTGGGGTATTGGACTATAGGTTTCCTTTTTTTTTATAATGTTTTTGATTTTGGCATCAGGGTAATGCTTGCCTCATAAAAGGAATTGAGAAGTGTTCCCTCCTCTATTTTCTGGAAGAGTTTTTCTAGAATTGATATTATTTTGTCCATAAATGCCTTGTGGAATTTACCAGTGAAGCCATCTGGGCCTGCAATTATCTTTATGGGAAAAAGTCAATTTCTTTCATAGACATAAGGTGATTCAGGATATCAGTTTCTTCTTGAGTAAGCTTTGGTGGTTTGTGTCTTCTCAGTTGTTGAATTTATTGGCATGCAGTTGTTAAAAATAACATTCCTTTATTATCCTTTTCGTGTCTTATAATTTGTAGTGATATCACCTCTTTGATTACTGATATTGGTCATTTGTGTATTATCTCTTTTTTTTTTCAATTAGTCTTGCTAGAATCTAGAAATTTCATTGATCCAAAAGAACGAATTTGTTTTCATCAAATTTTTCTATCCTTTTTCTGTCTCATTAATTTACACTTTGATGTTTACTATTTTCTATTTTCTGCCTACTTCAGGGTTCACCTGTTCTTCTTTTTCTAGTTTTTCATGCAAGGTCATGACCTGAGCAGAAGTTGAATTTATTAATTTGAGAACTTTATCCTTTTTCAATGTGAGTATTTATTGTTATAAACTTCACAAGTACTGCTTTAGCAGCATCCCACAAATTCTAATATTATACTATCAAATACTGTCAAAGGCTGTCATGTCAAAAATGCTGTCCCCCCCTTTTTCAGTTAGACTTTATTTTTACAGAAAAATTGAGAAGATAGTATAGAGAGGGTTGTTTTTTTTTTTGCTTTGAAGCTTTCTTTGATATTAAAATAGCCACTCCAGCTTTCTGTTGTTTAATGTTAGACTGTGATATATTTTTCTATCCTTTAACTTTTAAAATAATTTTTTAAATGTTTATTAATTTTTGATAGAGCAAGGAAGGGGCAGAGTGAGAAGGGGACACAGAATCCAAAGCAGGTTCCACAAGGCGCTATGAGCAGAGAGCTAGATTCAGGGCTCAAACTCACCAACCTTAAGATCATGACCTGAGCTGAAGTCAGACACTTAATGGGCTGAGCCACCCAAGTGGTCCATCTAACCTTTTACTTTTAACCTAATTATCTCTTTATAGTTAAGGTGCTTTTCTTATAGCCAGCATATAACTGAGTTTTGCTTTTTTATTCAATCTGATGATTTCTGCCTTTCATTGAGGGTATTTAGACCATTTTGCATGACTATAAATATCTTCATTTTGTTTTCATTTTTAAAAGATATTGTCACTGGGCACAGAATTCTAAGTTGACATTTTCCCCCAGCAGATTTGAAAGTCGTATTCCAGTGTGTTTTTGCTTTTGGTATTCTCGCAAGAAATCTACAATATTACCTTTGCCTTTTTTCCTCTGTATGTAAAGTGTCTTTTTCCCTCTGCCCGTTTTTAAGATGTTCTCTTTGTCATCAGATTTTTAAAAATGTTTGTTTGTGTGTGTGTGTGTGTGTGTGTGTGTGTGTGTGTGTGTGTGTGTGTGTGAGAGAGAGAGAGAGAGAGAGAGAGAGAGAGAGAGAGAGAGAGACACAGAATCCAAAGCAGGCTCCAGGCTCTGAGCTGCCAGCACAGAGCCCGACGTGGGGCTTGAACCCACGAACCATGAGATCATGACCTGAGCTGAAGATGGACACCTAACTGACTGAGCCACCCAGATGCCCCTCTTTATCATCAGTTTTGAGAATTTGATTAATATATGCCTTGTTTTCATATTCTTTATGTTTCTGTGCTTGGAATTCATTTAGTATCTTGGATTTGTGGCTCAATATTTTTCATCAAATTTGAAATTTTTTGGCTATTATATCTTCAAATATTTTTTCTATTCTCTCCACCCCATTTTATCCTCTCCTTTGGGGTTTCCAATTACTTTAAAAAAAATTTTTTTTTAGTGTTTATTTATTTTTGAGAGAGAGAGACACACAGAGTATAAGCCAGGGAGGGGCAGACAGAGAGGGAGACACAGAATCTGAGGCAGGCTCCGGGCTCTGAGCCGTCAGCAGAGAGCCTGATGTGGGGCTCAAATCACTGACTGCAAGATCATGATCTGAGCAGAAGTCAGACGCCTAACCGACTGAGCCACCTAGGTGCCCGTGGGGTTTCCAATTACTTATATATTAAGCTGCTTGAGGTCCCACAGTCAATGATACTCTTGCCATTTTTTATAGTTTTCATTTTAAATAATTTCTATTGCTATGCCTTCAAATTCACCAATATTTTCTTCTACTGGGCCTAATTTATCATTGATTTCATCTCATCTAGTTTTGATTAATTTCATCTTGTTTTCAATTCTAGATGTTCAATTTTTTAAAAAACTATCATGTACGTACTTAACTTTTTGAACATATGGGATATAGTTATAATAGCTGTTTTAATGTCCTTGTCTGCTAATCCTAACATCTGTTGTCAGTTCTGGATCTCTTTCAGTTAATTGATGACTCCCCTCAATATGGATTGTGTTTTCCTCCTTTTTTATATGCCTAGTAATCTTTGATTGGATCCTAGACATTATGAATTTTACCTTGTTAAGTCCTGGATATTTTTATATTCCTATATTGTGTTTTCTTTTTTTCCCTCTGGGTTGATGCAGCTAAATTACTTGGGAAGTGTTTGATTTTTTTTGAATCTTTTATGGTTTGTTAAGGAGATCTAGAGCAGCATTTAGACTAGAGCTAATTATTTCCTATTATTAAGGAAGTACTTCCTGAGTATTCTACTCAACAACTCATGAATTATTAGTTTTTCCAGTCTGGCACATGGGAAGAGACATCATCTCTGGTTCTGTGTGAGCTTTGGGCACTGTTTCTAATCTTTTCATATTGGTTTCCCCTCCAGACTTGAGTGGTTTCCTCACATACATGCACTGATCCGGGCTCTACTGAATATGTAACGCACTCCCTCCGTAGCTCTCCAACATTTTTCTCTTTGCTACTCGGGCTTGAGAATTCTATCTGCCTTCATCTCACTGGATGCTTAGTTTTGTCTCCTCCAATCAAGAAGTCCACTAGGCTCCACCTGAATTCTCCCTTCCTGTGCCAAGGCCTGAAAACTCTTTCAAGGCAATAAGACAAGGCAATTGTAGGGCTGGCTGGGTTCGTTTCCTATTTCTCACAGATCCTTCTCCTTTATCGCTTGATGTCTAGTGTCTTTAAAAGTGTCCCTGCTTCATCATAAAAACCATAAACACCCATTCATTTAAGTGATCACTACCCCCACCTCTCAACTCCTGGTGACCACTAATACACTCTCTGTCTCTGTGGATTTCTCAATTCTAGATATATCATATAAAGGAATCATTCAATTATATGACCTTTTGTGTCTGGCTTCTTTATTAGCATAATTTAAAAGGTTTTTAAAAAATATTTTTAATTCAAGTAAATTAACATACAGTGTAATATTAGTTTCAGGTGTTTATGATAAAATATTGAAACTAGAGGGAATTGGTAGTTATACAACATTGTGCACACACGAAATGCCACTGAATTACACACTTTATAGTGGTTAATTCTGTGATATGTGAATTTTACCTCAATAAAAAATAAATACATAAACCAATGCAAATAAATAAATAAGTAAGTAAGTAAGTAAATGTGTTACTTCTTATATTGGGTCTGTTTTCTTTTAAAAATATTGTGTTGGGTGAGAGGGTAAATCTGGTCCCTGTTACTCTTTTCTTGGGCCTATAATTGACTATTTCAAGATAATATAATAACAATGTATTTGAGGTTTAAAACATATGTAGCAGTAACATGGATAGTGACAATTTACAAAGGATGGGAGAGGAAAAATGGAAGTAGATATGTAAGGTTTTTACAGTATATATGAAGAGGTATGATATTACTTGAAGGTAGACTGTGATAAATTAAACATACATAATGCAAAATTTAGAGCAATAAAGAAAATATAAAACCAAAAACCCCCCAAATCTAATAAAAGAAAATGGAAACAATAAAGAACCATAAGGTAAATGAGAAACAAATAGCAGGATGATAAGTTTAAATCAGTAATATAAATAATTACATTGAGTATAAAATGATCTAAACATTCCAATTAAAAGGCAGAATTTTTAAGATAGGGTAAAAAAGCAAAACAGAACAATATGTCATGTATAAAATGCCTATTTAATATATGAAGACACAGGTTAGAAGTAAAAAGATGAACAAATATATACAAGGCAAACATTAATCCAACGAGATCTAGAAAGATTAAATCAGAAAGAGTAAATTTCAGAACTTGGAATATTACCAGGGATAAAGAGTGACATTTCATCATGATAAAGAGGTCAATTAATCAAAAGGGCATTATAATCCTAAATATATTTGCACTGAGCATAGAGGTTCAAAATGTATGAAACAACTTATAGAACTAAAAAAGGAAGTAGACAAATCTACAGTTATAGTTGGAAATTTCACATTCCTCTCTCAGTAATTGACAGAACAAGTACACAAAAAAAGTCAGGAAGAATAGAGAAGAAGTTAACAACACTATCAATCAACTTGACCTAATTGACATTTATGGAACACTCCACTCAACAGCAGCAGGATGTACATTCTTTTCAAGTGCTCATGGAACACTTATCAATAAGCAGCATATTCTGGATCATAAAACAGAATCAAGAAGATTGGACTCAAACAGAACATGCTCTCTGAACACAACAGAAATTAATTTGGAACCAACAACAGAAGGATATCTGGAAAAGCCCCCAATATTTGGTAATTAAAGAACACATCCTTAAATAAATAGTGGACCGTACAAGCAATCACAAGGAAAATCAGAAGATATTTTACATTGGTCAAAAATGAAAACAAAACATTTTCAAATGTGTGGGGCGCATCTCAAGCAGTGCTTAGAGGGAAATTTATAGCATTAGATGATTATACTGGAAAAACAAGAAAGGTCTTCAAGCAATATAATAAGTTTTACTTCAAGAAGCTAGAAAAGAGAAAATTAAAAGTAACCAAGAGAAAATAAATAATAATAGGAGAAATTTTTAGAAAGAGGGTTGGGGTGTGGGTGGCTCAGTCGGTTGAGTGTCCTAGTTCAGCTCAGGTCATGATTTTGTGGTTCATGAGTTCGAGATGCACATTGGGCTCACTGCTATTAGTCTGTCAGCACAGAGCCCACTTCTGATCCTCTGTCCCCCTCTTTCTGCCCCTGCCCTGCTTGTGCTTTCTCAAAAAATAAACTTTTTTTTTAAGTAGAAAGAGAGTTAAGTGGGAGAGAAACTGAGAAAGAGTTCAAAAGCTGGTTCCTTAAAAATATCAATAAAATTGACAAATACTAATCAGGGGAAAAAGAGGGGAGGGGTTAAAAGAAGAAACAAATTATCAAAATACAGAATAAAAGAGAGGCCATCGTAGATGCTATAGATATTGAAAGGATAATATAAAAGAATACTGTAAACAAATTCTGGCCAATAAATTTGACAACTTAGGTGAAGTAGACAAAATATTTGAAATTCACAAACCACCAAAGCTCACTCTAGAAGAAATACAAATTCTGAATAGCCTTTTACTTATTTTTTAAATTGAAATATAATTCATACAGCATAAAATTTCATCTAACACAAAATTCACTATCCTAAAGTATGTAATACAGTGGTTATTAGCATAATCAGAAGGTTGTACCATCATCACCTCTATCTAATTCCAGAACATTTCATCACCCTAAAGAGAAACCCTGTGCCCACTGATAATCACCCCTCATTTCCTTCTTCCTCTAACCTCTGACACTACTAATCTTTTCATCCATATGGAGTTGCCTATTCTGAACACTCCATATAAATGGAATCAGAGAATATATAACCTTTTGCATTTGGCTTTTTTTTCACTTAGCCTAAATTTTCAAGATTCATTCAAGTTTTTCCTTGTATCAGTACTTCATTCCTTTTTACGGCTAAAAAACATTCCATTATATAGACATACCACATTTTGTTAATGGACTTTTAGGCTGTTTTCACTTTTGACCATTGTGAATTATGTCTCTATGAAGGTTTCTTTACAAGATTTTGTGTGAATGTGTGTTTCCATGACTCTTGGTTATATACCTAGAAGTGGAATTCATATGGCAACCCACTTTTAGCTTTTTTGAGGAGCCGCCAAACGATTTCTACAGTGGCTGTACTATTTCACATTCCCACCAGCAGTGTATAAGGATTCTGATTTCTCTACATCTTTACCAAGACTTGTTTTCTCTCTCTTTTCAAATAGTCACCCTAGTGGGTGTAGTGTGGTATCTCATTGTGGTTTAGATTTGTATTCCCCTAATGACTAATGATGTTGAAGAACCTTTCACACGCCTATTGACCATTTGTATATTTTTTGGAGTAACATCTATTCAAATCCTTTGCCTATTTTAAAGATTGAGTTGTCATTTTATCATTGAATTGTAGTAGTTCTTTATATATTCTGAATTGTAGGCCCTTGTCAGATATATAATTACAAATACTTCCTTTCCATTCTATGGATTGATTTTTCACTTTCTTGATAGTGTTTTTTGATGCACAAAAGCTTCTCATTTTGATGAAATCCAATTTATCTATTTTTTTCTTTAGTTGTTCATGCTTTGGGTATCATATCTAAGAAACTATTGCCTAATCTAAGGGGAAGAAAATTCACACCTATGTTTCCTTCAAAAAATCTTACAGTTTTGGGGCGCTTGGGTGGCTCAGTTGGTTGAGTGTCCGACTTTGGCTCAGGTCATGATCTCACGGTTCATGGGTTTGGGCCCTGCATCGGGCTCTATGCTGACAGCTTGGAGCCTGGAGCCTGCTTCAGATTCTGTGTCTACCTCTCTCTATGCCCCTCTGCCACTTGTACTCTGTCTCTGTCTCTGTCCCTCTCTCTCTCTCTCTCTCCAAAATAAAACATTAAAAAAAAAGTCTTACAATTTTAGCTCTCACATTTAGGTCTCTGGTGCATTTTGGATTTTTGTGTATGGCAGATGGGGTCTATTCATTATTTTGCAAGTGGATATCCAGGTGTCCCGGCACCATTTAAAAAGATTGTTCTTCTTCCACTGAATGATATTCATACCCTTGTTGGAAATCAATTGGCCATACACATATAGGCTTCTTTCTGAACTCTTAATTATATTCCACTGATCTGTTGTCTATCCTTATGCCAGTACCACACTGTCTTGATTACCATAGCTTCATAGTAATTTTTGAAATTAGAAAGTGTTAGTCCTCTAACTTTATTCCTTGTTATCAACTTTTGGTTATTTTGGGTTTCTTACATTTCCATATGAATTTAGGATAAGCTTGTCTATTTCTGCAAAAAAAAAAGCAGTTTGAATTTTGGTAGAAATTACATTGAATCTGTAGATCGATTTGGGAAGTATTGTCATCCTATAGCAAGTCTTCTGATTCATGAACATAGGATGTCTTTCCATTTATTTAGGTCTTCTTTAATTTCTTTCAATATTGATTTTTCATTTTTGGTGTGCAAGTAGGTATTGCATTTCTTTGGCTAAGTTTAGTCTTAAGTGTTCTTTTCGATACTATTATACATGGAATTGTTTTCCTAATTTCATTTTCTGATGATTATTTCCTGAAATAGAGAAATATAATTGACTTGTGTGTATGGGTCTTGTGTCCTTCATCTTTGCTAAAGTCATTAATTAATTCTAATTAATGTGTGTGTGTGTATGTGTGTGTCTATTCTTTAGTGTTTTCTATATACAAGATCACGTTGTCTGTAAATAGAGACAGTTTTACATCTTCCTTTCCCGTCTGGATGTCTTTTGTTTCTTTATATGGCCTAATCCCCCTGGCTAGAACCTTCAGCACAATGGTGAAGAAGTGGTAAATGTGGACATCCTTGTCTTGTTCCTGATTTTAGAGCCCACATCTATTTAAAAAAAAATTTTTTTTAATGTTTATTTTTGAGTGAGAGAGAGACAGAGCATGAGTTAGGGAGGGGCGGAGAGAGAGAGGGAGACACAGAATCTGAAGCAGGCTCTAGGCTTTGAGCTGTCAGCACAGACTCGAACTCATGAACTGGGAGATCATGACCTGAGATATGGCTTAACCGACTGAGCCACCCAGGAGCCCCATAGAGCCCACATCTATTTTTAGAAGTTGATTCCATAGTTAGAAACATTCCCATAAGGAAAATTTCAGGCCTCAGATAACTTCATTGATTAGTGATATCAAACATTTAAGGATGAAATAATACCAGTTGTACAGAAAATCTTCCATAAAATGGAAGAGGAGAGAACACTTCCCAATTCATCTTATGAGGTAAGCACTACCCTGATATCAAAACCAAAGACATTACAAGAAAGGAAAGCCATAGTCCAACATCCCATATCAACAAAAAGCAAAATACATTAACAAAATATTAGCGAACTGAATCTACAATATTTGAAAAAGCTGATGCATCATAACTAAGTACAGTTTATCTCAAGAATGCAAAGTTGTTTTAACATTCAAAAATGAATGTAATTTCACCACCTTAATAGAGTAAAACAACAACAACATATGATTAGCTTAATAGATACAGAAAAAAAAAAACGTGAGAAAATTGAACTTTCATTCATGATTTAAAAATGAAACAAAGCAAACTCAGCACACAATGAATTGAAGAGGACTTCCACACCCAAGAAAGGGCATCTATGAAAAATTGACACTTAACATGACTCTTAATGATGAGAGACTGAATGCTTATCGCTAGTATTGGAAACAAGGCAAGAATTTCCATTCGCATCATTTCTGTGACACAATGTAATAGAGGTCCTAGCTAGTGCAAACACACAAGAAAAATAAAAGTCTTATGTATCAGAAAGAAATAGTTAAAACTATATATTTTTTGCAGATAATATGACCATTTGTCTATGTAGAAAATCCTAAAGTTTCAATTTAAAAAGCTACTAGAATTGATTAGTGAGGTTAGCATGGTAACAAGATTCAAGGTTAATATTTTAAAAGTTAATTGTATTTCTGTATACTAAAAGTGAATAGATTAAAATTCAAATATTAAAATATCATTTGTAATAGCACTAAAACAATCAAATACTTTGGGGTAGATTTAACAAAATATGTGCTCTTTCTGTACACTAAAAACTTTTTAAAATACTGCTCAGAGAAATTAAAAATGATCTAAACAAAGGGAAAGACATTCTATGCTCATGAATCAGAAGATTCAATAGTGCTAAAAGATTCAGTGCATTTGCTATCAAAATCTCAAATGGATATTTGGAAAAAGTGACATTCTATTCTAAAATTCATATGAAAATACAAAGGGTCCGGAATAGCCAAAAAAATTTTGAAAAACAAAACAAACTTGGAGATCTTCTATACAGATTACTTGGAAATATTGCTATACTAGATTTCAAAGCCTGCTAACTGTAGGTTAGCATTGGGATAACTGTAGGTTATTTAACTCAATGCAACAGAATAGAGTCCAAAAATAGACCCAAACATATATGATCAATTAATTTTTGATGAATATGCTAGGGTAATCCAATGAGGAAAGAATAATCTTCTCAACAAATGATACTGGAGCAACTGGATGTTCCTGAGCAAAAAAATGAATCTCAATCTATATTACACACCACCCAAAAGAAGTCATTCAAGGTGGATCATAGACCTGAAGATGTGTGCTCTGAAGCTCTAAACTTTTATGATAACACACGGGAGAAAAATCACTATGACCTTGGGTTTATTAGAAATTTAAATCTCTGATTAAAAAGCACCACAAACCATAAAAGTTGATAATGTGGTTTTATTCCAAGTTAAAAAAAAAAAACAAAAAACCTTTGCTCTTCAAAATTTAATGATAAGAAGATAAAAAGTCATGCTATAGACTGGGAGAAAAATGTAAAGGACTTGTATCCAGAATTTGTAACAAACTCTTACAATGTCATAATAGGACAACTCAATAACACATGGGTGAAAGATTTGAATAGACTCTTCAGCAAAGATCAAAAAATGGAAAATACACACACACAAAGGTGCTCAGCATCATTAGTCATCAGGGAAATACAACTTAACCTGTAGTGAGATACATCTACACACTGGCTAGAATGGCTACAATGATACAGTCTAGCAATATCCAATGTTGACAAGAATGTGGAACATCTGGAACTCTCATTCACTCCGGTGGAAATGTGAGATGGTGCAGCTACTTTGGAGAAACAGGTTGGCAGCTATTTGTAAGCTAAACACATAGCAACCCCGCTCCGAGTTATTTACCCAAGAGAAAGGAAAACATGTTCACACAAGGAATTTACTTGAATGTTCCTAACAGTTTTGCTCATGATAGCCAAATGGAAACAACAACCCAGGGGTCCATCAACTGATAAACGGATAAACAAGTTATGGTATATCCATACAATGAAATACTAGTCAGCAACAGAAAGGACTCAACTATTTGCGCCACAACGTGGATAAATCTCAACTACATTCTGCCAGGTTAAAGAAACCAGACATAAAAGAGTCTACTTTGTATGATTCCACTGATAGGAAATGTCAGAAAAGTTGAAACTTTAATGTCAGAAAGCTGACCAGTGGCTATCAGGGACCAGGGTTGGAGATGGGTGTTTGATTATAGGAGATTATAAGGGAGTTTTTTCTGAGGATGGAAATGTTATATGTTGATTGTAGTCGTAGCTTTATGACTATATATATTTGTCGAGACCCCTCAAATTGTACACTTACAATTGGTGAGTCTTAGTATATGTAAATCATATCTCACTGAACAAATCAGGTCCCCAGGTAACTCTAATATACAGCCAGGGTGGAGGCCACTGACTCAAATTTACCACCTTATTTTATTGATGAAGAAACACCAAGGCCCAGGGAGGGAAAGCAATGAGAGACACCGAGTCAATGTCTATGCAGTGAGTGGGTGGGTGAGTGGATGAATGAATTGATGAATAACATGACTGAATGAAGTTATGGCAGATCAAACCCTAGAAATCATGTCTTCTTGTACCCAGGTCTTTCCCCCTGCATCAGGATTAAGGACAATTTGAGAATTCGCTGTTAATGGTGACCAGGAAACTACAGGGGTCAGAGCAGCCTCAGAGACAACCTGTGAGGCTTGTCAACAAGGTGGGTGGAGATCAGGAATAATGGCCTTGGGTCTGGTGGGCTTGATTACTTCTGACCAAGCTTCAGGTCCCAAGGCAGAATATATTTGAGATGGGGTAGATGGACTAGGATTGGTAGTTTGGGGTAGAGCCCGGCTACTTAGAGTGGGGTCCAAGGAGCAGCATCAGAATTACTTAGAAGCTTCTTGGAAATGTCAGTCTCAGGGCCCATCCTAGACCACTGGATTAGAGTCTGCTTTTTAAAGTTTGAGAAGTACTCCAGAAGAGGACTTTGGAAAATTTGGGGAGCTGGGGGAGAGGACAGGCCCAGAGACCACGTTTGATTTTTCTCCAGAAGCAGTGAACAATACAGAGAAGAATGCTGGCCAGGACAGGGGCAGGAGTCAAGAACCAGTCACCGTGGGCAGGTCACTTTTCTTTCCGGAGCTTTAATGTTCTGGTCTATAGAATGGGCATATGGAGAATTCCTGCCAGCATACCTGTCAGATGGAGAAAAGGAAAAGGAAGTGTGCAATCACCTTGGAAGCTGTTGGCTGCTGCCATACCTGCTGCCACAGCCCGCTCTGTCCCCCCCCTCCCTGTGCTGCATGACGTGTTGGTTTCCATTCCTAGCACACCCTGACCTCCTAGCTCCCAGCTCAGGCCCATCCCCACAGTGGGCGCTCAGTAAATCCCCATGGCCTGATGGCAGTTTTATGGCCATCTGGTCCCCCTTTCACATTGCTCTCCTTCCTGGTTTCTGAAGGTAGATAAGAACAAGCCAGAAGATCCATCTCAGGTATGTTAAGTGGAGAGGAAGAGTTGCAAACAAGGATAGTTAATGGGAAGTCTGCTCAGGAGTGCATGTTCTTGGGGCTTTCCTTACACCTCTGGCCTCAGGGGCCTCTGAACCTTCTGAGACTTCCAATAGTTGGTTCCTGGGACAGCTGACTATTTTAACAGGAGCCTGTCCTACTCGTACATGGTGGTTACCAGGGACAGGTGGGTACTTTCAACTCCAGCTTCCCCTCAGGAGGAGGACTCAGGTATAAGGCAGGATTGCAGCAGACTGGGCTCTTGCAGCCTGAATGCTGGCAGGCCCCTACCTGGTGCTGGCAGCCGGATCTCATTCCTGCCGAAGAATGGCCAGTCCAAGAGCATACGGCCCACAACATGTTTAATCCTTGGCCCCTGTGGCTCTGCCACATGCCATGTGATTCCCCTGGCACACACAGTCACCCCCTGCATTCATTTTCCTCCCTCAATATACCAATGTTATCCCTTTGGAACATGTTGTTAATCCCTCCCGCCTATATTATCTCTCTCCTGGCATGCGTTCCTACCTCCACAGCATCAAATGAACTCGCCTTGCATTCACTGCAACCCTCTGGCATTAACTGCTATTTCTGGAGTGCCTGGGGACACCACTGGCATGAACTGGCACTCATCCTGGCACAGGAAAGGCTTCTCTGGCCATGGGCATGCTCACTCGGTATGCACTGAATAAGGGCTAACGCATCTTTTCTGGTTCTCATTCTATGTGTGAACTAGGAGGCATTTCCCCCGCCTTTTTCAAGGTCCTACAAGAGCAACTGGGATTAATTTCATCTCTAACTGGACTGTTCTTAGCAGCAGTGGTGTCTACATTGCTCTCAAGCTTAACACAGCCAAAACAGACCTTTTGATCCTGTTCCCCCCTCAGTAAGTGGCACTGTTCTCTACTCACCTACTTGCAGAAGCCAGAAACTCCAGTACCATCCTGGATCCTTCCCTTTCCTTCATTCCCCGTATCCAGACCTGCTGGTACCCCAATGACCTCCATGTTTCTAAATCCAGTGATCACTTTGCCATACAAGTCTATATTAGCTTCCTGTGGCTGCTATAACAAAGCCAACTTGGTGGCTGAAAACAATAGAAATGTATCCTCTCTCAGCTCACTGGACCAAAAATCAAGATGTCAGCAGGGCCACATTTCCTCTGGAGGCTCTAGGGAGAACGCTTTCCTTGCCTCTTCCAGCTTCTGGTGGCTGCTGGCATTCCTCGGCTTGTGGCCGCATCGCCTCAGCCTCCCTAGCCACATTGCCTCCTCTTCTGTCTGTGTCAAATCTCCCTCTTATGCCTCCCTCTTAGGAGGATACATGCATTTAGGGCCCACCTAAATTATCTAGGATAATCACTGTATCTCAAGATCATTGATTCAATCACATCTGCAAAACCCCTCCCCCCTTTTTTACTGTATAAGGTAACATTCACAGGTTCTAGAGATTAGAGTGGGGATATACTGGGGGAGGGCATAACTTAGCATGACACCCCAACGTACTCAGCAGTTAAGAACTGTCTTTGAAGCCCTTTTTTCCCTTGGCTTCTATACATCTCCTCCTTCATTGGCCACTCCTTCTCATTTGCCTTTGTAAAACTCTACTAGTAGGATTTCTGCCATCCATTCAGTTGCTCAGGCTGAAAACCCATGAGTCATTTTTGCTTCCACTTTCCCCTCATGTCTTTCCACAACCAGCCCACTCAGCCAACCTCAAAACTGTAGCCCGGCTCTTCCACCCTCACTTCTCCTCATCTCACTTCTATTTGCACAACCACCACATTTGTGGCCCAAACCACCCTTCTCCATCACCAGAAATAGACTCTGTGACCAAAGGAATGATTCAGAAGCTCCCAGATGCCTGTTGAACATCCTCTCAGCCTCTCTCTTATTCCAGCCACGATTGCAGTGAACATTCCCTGGAAGGTTTTCCCTGAAAGTGTCTTAGCTCAATTACAGGATGTGTGATCGTTGCTTACTGCACGAGGGCTTCTCTGATGCCACGGTGTGAGACACCAGCGGAGATCTTCGTGGCATGGCAGGGGAGAGTCAACACCCTTGGGTCAATAGGGAGCCAGGAGTTAATGGAGAAATGCTTCTCCCTGTGGATCCCCATGTGGACAATTCTGAGAGGAATTCCATATCCACTTGAGAAGGTTTCAGTGAGATTAGCCCTGGCTTCACATGGTGGGGAACAACTCTGTAATGCGTAATTTTATAGGCTTTTTCTCCTTTTCCTCTTTTACTCTTCCTGGTCCTTCGTCCTTGGTACCTGGGATCATTTTCCAAAAAAAACTGCTTTCCCATGAGTCTTTACTTCAGGTTCTGCATTTGAGGGGAACCCAGGCTAAACTAGTGTACTTTCCAAAAATGCAAATCTGACCATGATCCCAGGACCCTCCCACCTCCTCAAAACCTTTCAGTAGCCTCTCAATGGTTTTGTGCTAATGGTGAAGCTCTTCCTGTGACTGACAAGGTTCTGAATACTTTGGTTCCTACCTGACTCTATCATTTTCCCCACCTGCCTTTCCACTTCCCACCCCAGCCTCACTGAGCCTTTAAGTGCCCTTTCCTCTCAGAAGTTTCTCTCTTCTCAGGACTTTTCATAAGCTAGTCCTTCTTGGAGCTCTTTATTCCCTGCTCCTCTTCTGGGTGACTCTAGTTTATACCCCAACTCTCAACTTAAGCATAATTTTTTCAGAGACCCCCTTTACCTACAGACTAGGTAACACCCCCGTTATGCATTCTTCTAGCATAACTTTGGATAACTTCCCTTCTCAGAAGTGTTTCTTTTGCTTGAAGTTTTCCTTTTATTTGTACTATTATATGACTAACATCTGTCTCTTTCATTAGATGATAAGCCTCAGGAGGATAGAGACTTAATTTTTGCTCTTTAGTTATCCTCAAGGCCACACCTAGTGCAAGGCATATATCATAGGCTTTAAATATTTGTTGCATAAGTGAATGAATGAATAAATTAAAGCCTAATTATTCCCCAGTATTCAAGATATATGCCACATTTCTGTATTCTTTTTGAACAAATTAAACCTGGCTTCAGCACTCACCAACCAGTATCAGTAACTTCTGAGACTTCTCCCAAGCCTCAGTCTGAACAAATGCCTTGGGCCTGCAGAGTTCTGGAAGGGCAGAACAGGCCCTGTTGCTTGCTGGGTACAGGAAGTCCCCCCTCCCCACTCCTTCTTGCTCAGCCTTGATTGAGAGTATAATCCATTCCAAGGTTTGTGGCTCAAACAGAGGCTCTCCTTCCCCCTGCCAGCTGGCCCCACAAGGACCTTCACTTTGCCATTCAGTGACTAGTCCTCACATACCTCCACATGGCCAGCCCACTGGGAGTCCTGCTTCCTGCAAATGGGCTCAGGTCCACACACCCTTCCTTCCCGAGAAGCCTGAAATGCTGTTCTCTCCAAAAGCTGCCGGGGCTCAAAAACACTCAGGTGCCAGGTTGCTTTGCCCTTCTCAATTCCAACAAACACATGCTCCCCTTTTTCTTTTCAAGGGGCCTGTGATCCCAGGAGTCTTACTCAAAACCTAGAGCCTCAAAGGAGCTTGCTTTCCTTTACCGGGGGTGGGGGAGGAGTTGGTGAGTGGTATGGCAATGCAGCGGTTCGTTTCTCCTCTCCTGTGTGGTGGCAGGATAAGCTTCCTGCCTTTAAGTGTATCTTCTCATAAGGTTGGACAGACTCATATTAAAGCACCAACAATATTGAATTCCTAATGACTAAATCTGTTACATTTGCATACAATTGTACGTGGTTCTCAGATATTTTCAAGCCGCACTTGCACCTCTTGACTTCATGTTTTGGCATCTTCCTCAGTGTGTTGCTGTCCGTGGTGCTGTAGCGTCATGGGGCTCAAAGGTGAGATGGTTTCTTCTGTTGTTTGACTCCTATGCAAACTTTCCCAGGACTCACACCTTTTATTATTTACTTTTTTAAATGAAAGATTAAAAATTTTTTTTTAACGTTTATTTATTTTTGACAGACAGAGAGAGCATGAGCTGGGGAGGGGCAGAGTGAGACAAAGAATCTGAAGCAGGCTCCAGGTTCTGAGCTGTCAGCACAAAGCCAGACGCAGGGCTTGAACCCATGAACCGTGAGATCATGACCTGAGCCAAAGTTGGATGCTTAACTGACTGAGCCACCCAGGCACCCCTAAATTAAAGAGTTTTTTGAAAGCCTGTTGTAGGAGAAATAGAATCAGGTCTCTCACTTCCCGGTGTATTCAGCTGATTCTTGTATTTTGGGCGATTCCATCTATTTCCCTTTGGGGAAGTTAGGGCAGGGTTGAGGCCCTGACCCCACATGCACTCTGTTTATAAGTGTCACTGTGTTTGGGAGAGATACTAAGGATGGGGATGCAGCATGCCCTTGGTCAGTATGAAACGTGGCTGAGTTCATTCAGTTTTTTCAGCTAGATGCTGAGTATAACCTGTCCACTTGGTTGCCTGATCTAGGAGCCTCTGAGTCACCACCTCCTCCATCTTTCCCACCCATCCCACAACCTACAAGTCACTGGAGTGTGTTAATTCACTTTCCTCACCCCTACCACTGTGGCCTTTGAGCACACCCTCAGCTCCATATCACAGCCACAGCTTCTCCTCAGTCTCCTGCCTCCACATTACACCTGCTAATTGACCCTCCCTCTACACAAGCTGGAGGGCTCCCCACTGTACTTATATGTCAAATCCAAACTCCTTAGCGTGGCCTCTTGCCGACCACCATGCTCAGTCCCTCCTCTATGTCTCTGTATGTGCTGTACCTCCCTCCTTCACTAGCTTCACTCCTCTGTTTATCAAACTCCTCACTCTTCCACACCCAGCTCAAAGGGCCCTCTTCTCTGGAGCCTTTACTGACCTATGCATCCCTGGGCCCTGCACACATCCACAACCCCCTTCCCTATCCTGTCCCCTCTCCCCGCTACCCCACCCCCACTCTTCTGGCCTCCTCTCTCACCTCTGAGGCAGGATTACAACTGTCTCATCTTTTTACCCTCCTCACACTATGGCCAACAAGTGATGGGTGCTCAACAAGAATTTGCTGGAAGGATAGTTGGCTGATAGATTTAGTCTCTTACTAATTGAACCTCCCTCATAGATCAACCTCTTCCCTCTCTATCTACCAATGATGTTGGAAACTTCTCCTAGCCTCACTCCCTCTCAAGTTAATTCATTTAATTCATTTCTTCAAGAGCACATTGCGGTAGCTGTCACTCTCCTCTCATGTCCTGGCTATCAGAAGCCTGAAACTCCTGTTTGCATCACCTCGCAACTCACTTTGGTTTCTCTTTCTGACTAAGAGCATTCCAGTCTCTTTTGCTTTCTCGTAGGTTGCTTTATTGAAGAATTCTGTTCGTTTTGATATAAGAGCCTAGGGCCAGAGAGGGTGAGATACCTGTTTGGTTCACAAGGCCAGGAAGCTGAAAATGGTTTTTTCCCAGCCTGTACTCTAGTTCCCCCATCTCTCCTTCTCCTGGTAGCCAGGAGCTAAGATCTCCCCAGCACCTGACCCACCCTCAGCCTGCCTAAAATGCTTCATGAACCAAGCTCAGAATGAGAAAATCAAGCAAATACTTACCCAATGCATAGAGGAGAAATGAGTTGGAAATAAGTCCTGATATGTTCCTGCATGTATGTCTCATTCACTCAGACCATAACACTCTGAGCTTGAAAGTTTTGGGGCATAAGACTTTTGCCCTAGGGTAGGGGAGGAATGACAATCTACAGGAGCCACTGCTAAGGATGGGAGGCAGGCAGATAGTGGGGGCTCAGAATGCTTGAGCCTCCTGTTGTATGTATGTATGGGAAGTTGGTATTCCAAGTGTTACGAATTTGGGATTTTAGATGGGGACTCTGGGTGGGTGCAGGGGCCAGTAGCCCTTCTCCCTTATGGAGGGAGAAGAAAATGTTACAGGAATGAGGTGCCTAACCCCAGACATGAGAAAAGAGAAGGTGTTCCATAGCAATGGAAAGGTAGTGAGATGGGTCAAAGGTTCCATGGTGCATGTAGGAAAATAAGAGGTTCTAGATGTGGGGTAAGAACTTTAAGTGTGGATGAAAGGGAACACTCTGGGTTTATGTACCAGGGATACAGTGCTAGATGTGGGATAACTTTGGAGAGGGAAGAATTCTGGGTGTGATAGATGGGAGTACAGGGCACGATGCTTGTGTTTGGGTGTCTGTGTGTGGATGGGTGTATGTGTGTACGCGGCTTGTGAGGGTCACAGACCAGGAAGCAGACCCGTCAGCAGTGTGAAATACTGAAGCAGGTGAAAAGTAAGGTGGGAAGGATTTAAGAGAGGGAAGAGGGTAGAGCTCATGGCAGAAGTCTGCTGGCCTGAGAGTGGGAGGTCATCTGGGGCAGCTCCCTGCCCACATTGCCCTCAGAGCCCTGTCCATGGTTCTGTATACAGAGAACCCCTTCAACCTCTAGTAGCTGGGCACCAGCAGTCTGTCTTAGCTCATGCTATGTGTCCCCACTCTCACTGATTGCATTGTTGGGATACAAAGTAAGTCCTTTCCAGGATGTGTTCCAGAAACCCAAGTAAATAAGTTGACTCCAGGAAGGGGACTCAAGAGAAGCCTGGGGGAGCAGCAAGTGCCCCAGGAACACTGCTGGTGAGGCTGGAGAGGGTAGGGACTCTGAGGTCTGGGGGTCAAGTATGATGGCTCCCCTGAAGTGGACTGTAAAGGACCAGGAGGATTTGGTTTTGGGTGGGGGGATGTATTAAGCAAAGCAGTGAAGAGTGAGGAGCCTGAGATAGGGTCTGGGGCGGGGAGGGGCAATGGAGAGGTTCCTAACAGATTGCAAGCTCACATGTCTGAAGGAGCCGGGCAGATGATGTAAATGAATGAAGCAGGCCAGGAACAAGATGAAATTAAGAAACATGGGGATGAGGGTGCCTGGGTGGCTCAGTAGGCTGAGTGTCCAACTCTTGATTTTGGCTCAGGTCATGATCTCACTGTTTGTGAGATCGAGCCCTATGTCAGGTTCTGTGCTGACAACATAGAGCCTGCTTGGGATTTTCTCTCTCTCTCTCTCTCTCTCTGCCCCTCCCCCACTCATTCACTTGCTACTTCCATCTCTCTCAAAAGGAAAAAAAGAAAAAAGAAATATGGGGATGGGCAAATGGAGAGAGAGAGAGAGATAGAGCGCCCTAAATAGCTAAGGACATTCAAGACAAAACAAAACAAAACAAAATGCGGGTCAGGCCAAATGAAGTCTGGCCCATGGACCACCAGTCGGAGACCTTGGCTGTCTAAGGGTGTATGGCAAAGGCCTTGGATGCCCAGCCCAGTTGAAGAAGAAAATTCTACAATAGGGCAGAGACGGGGCCTGCCTAGGATCACGGGGCAACAACGCTGTCTGGATGGTGCCTTCCTTACCTTTCCCTTACAAGGAGCTAACAGTTTATTGAAGACTCAGTTGGTCTTGGACCCATATTTTGCCAGCTAGATGACCTCATTCCCTTTCCATCACGGCCTTCCAACCTGACGACCCCCTTCCCTAAATGCCTCCCAGGCTGGTCTTGCTTTGTATACAGAGTGTCATCTCCTAGCCCATTACAACACTCCAGCGAGCATTTCGGAGCTGACCCAGGCCCTCCTGCTTCCTTTAGGCTTAGTCCTTTGGGGTGTGACCCCCCCCTCCCAGCACCTCCCAGAATCACCTAATCTCTTTTCATCCCCCTCTGGTGAGGTAGGCAGAGGAGGGCTCCAAGCACCCCAGCTCCCATTGTCTGTGCTCTTTGAAACGTTTAAAGGGATTAGGGACTGGGGGCTGGGCCAGGGTTGCCCTCAGGGATGTGTGTTCAGTGGGGGAGAAGATGAGATTCCACTTCCTTCCATCCCACCCGTCCAGAAGGGCTGGTGAGTGCAAGATAGATGGCGTGGATAAGGGGGCATCCAATTAATTCCAATTTAAACCCAATTTGGTCTCCTTTATAATTAGAACAGCAGGCGTGTTTTAATAGTGGATTATCTCTCCCGGGCAGTCCTTTGTCATTGCTCTTTCTCTGCACTGGGTCTTCTGGACCACCCGACCTGGGCAGTGGGGACGGAGCTGGGGGAGAAGGGCAGGGCATGGATGGGGAGATCGTGGGGCATGGGCGCACAGAGAAGGGACCACAGAAGCTCAATGTCAGTGAGGATTCTTTACTCTGATATCTATAGAATAGGAGAGAGAAGACATTGATGGTAGATCTAGAAGGTGGGGCCATGGGGCTCAGAAGGGGAGCAGAGATATGGGCACTGCTGTGTGACCTTGGGTGAGCCCTTGACCTTTCTGGGCTTCAGTTTTCTCACCTGGCAAATGAGGACAGTGTTGGTAATGATGACAGAACACGCCATTTATAATAATGTCTTAAAGTGGCCCCGCAGCCAGATGTTTTCAAGTGAGCTCTCGCTTAGAAGGTCTCCTCCATCCTCCCTCTCCACCCCATTCCCCACAGAGGCCCTGTGGGGACACAGCAGTGAAAAACCACAGTCAGACATGGGCAGCCAGAGGACGTGGGCAGCCCTCGCTTGTTTCTGCGGGAGCTCAGGAGGTTCAGAGGGGACCTCAGATATAATCCTGAAGGTTCCAAAGCCCCCCTGGGGAAAACAAAGCCCTCCCCCTAGCAACTGCACAGTTAATGCTTGAGTTGAGTCGCTTGGGGGGCGGGGGGGGGTGTCTTGGGTAGTGGCCACTCACTCGGCCCAATTGTGTGAGCCCTTTGCTGTTTGGCCAGTACGTTTTCAGTCCATGTCCTCTCCTCAAGTCAGCAAAGTAGTTGTCATCATTGTGACTGCTGGCAGGTAAGGAAACTGAGGCTCAGAGAGGAAACAGTGATGCTTGGGACCAGCTTGTTCTGTGAGGCAGGAAAAGCTTATCAGTCCCCAGTCCTGAGTCCAGCCTTGCCCGGAGCCAGTCCCCACTTTGCAGATGAGGCTCCAGCCCTGGACCAACGGCTTGTGGCTTTTTCTCCTGGGGCAGGGGCTCTGTCTGCAGGGGCCAAGGCCCACTCCGCACAACACAGAGCCCCTGGCCCACAAAGCTAGCCTGCCACCCTCACCCTCCCTGCCCCTCAGCACCAGGACCTCAGCCACCGCCTGTGGCCTCACAAATCCTCCCAGGGACATCTGGGTAATTACAAGATTCTTCATTTACTGATGACACTTTTCATTACCCAGAATGAACGCAGCCTTGTTCCCTCCCCACTGCCCAGGCAGGGCCGTTCCTCATGTCGGTGGGATTGATGGGCCAGGTTGGGACTGGTGCCTCCCTCCCCTAGGCCTCGAGACGGCCGCTTTTGCCAGCGGATGCTTCATCCCGTGGCACTGGCTCTCTCCTCCTCTGAGGGCGGGGCGCTGCACTTGCACCCCCACACTGAACCCCCACAGCCATTCCGCGGGCCACCATTGCTCCCTTCTCTTTTCCACAAGGAAACGAAGGCTTAAAGAAGGTAAACCACTTTCCTGAGAGCTGATGAGAGAGAAAGATCCAGACACCTCACCACCTACCACCTTCCCCCACAAAAGCCCCATTCATTGGAGCAAACAACTTGAGAACCCCTGGTTTTATAACCAAAGGCAAGAGGAAAGCCCGCATACCTGGTTCTTGCCCTCTGAGACTCTCACAGGGGGTCACTCATGAGAGGCTGAATCAGGCCAGCACGGGATTGAGGCGGGGCTCTCTGGGGCTCCTCAGCTCTGCACGGATGCTCCAGGCAGCCTGGCTCAGAGACGTCTTGGTTTCTGTTTGTGGCCCATCCGCGAAATGTTGGCGCCTGGAAGCATCCCAGAGTGGCCGGGAATGAGGCAGGAGTAGATGGCCCGTGAGCTCTCTCTCCCGTGCTCAGGCTCGCTGTCCCTGCAAGGTGTGTAACCTGCCTGGGGAAGCTTCTCCTTAGAGCTAATAGGAGTGTCTCTGACTGCCCTGGGGAGGACTCCTGGACTAAAGCATAGGAAAGTCCCAAATTTGGGGGGAAGAACGCTGGAGAGTGGGGCACGGGGACTTCACCTGCCACAGCCTCCGTAAGGCTGGAAAAACGAGGCTCTTGCCAGAAAAGGTCTTTTTTTTGTCCTGAGGGAATTACATAACGGCAGGGTAGTTTATTCATACGTACGAATATATGCACGAATATATAGGTGTGTGCGTGTGTGTGTGTGCGCGCGCGTGTGTGTTTGCTTTGTGATATTTGTGCTAACTTAACACACAGCATGAACGCTTAAAGCTGACAAGCGAAATTTAGCTAGCAGGGGGCCCCTTGTTCCCGATTTATTGCTTCACCAGGGACTCATGCAGGCTGCGGGGCTGGAGGGTTGGTGGCGGGGAGAGAGCCCGCGCGACCCAGGCCCCAGTTGAATTATGAGTCACAATCTATAAACCATTACGTGCTGTGGATTGCAATGGTATTTATTGCAATCTGACCACTCACATTTCAAAACTTGGTTTCACACATGGGTTGGAGAAAAGGACCTAAAAAATATGTTTTAGAGTCGGCTGCCCTTGGCTGTGGGGGGTCAGCCTGCAGCCTGACGATCTGGAGAGAGATTGACACGCCCCAGCCTCCCCCTTCACAGACCCCTGCACCCTCGACAGCGGGACCCTAGGAAGCTCAGTCCATTTTGTCGGACAAGACAGGGGTTAAAAACTTCACTTAGATGTTGTAACCAGGTGTGTACAGCCTCAAAACCCCAGAACTTTCCACACCAGCACCTTGTCTGTTGAGTTGAGTGACTTACTCAAGCCCCAGAGCCAGGGAGAGCATCACCAGGGAGCCCAGCCTTGTGCCCAGCCTTCCCTCCCCTTGAGCTCATTGCCCAGTTGTCCCCCTTACCTGCCCGCCTGCGGCTTCACTTGCATATGAGGGGAGCACCTCGCCTTGTCTCTCTACAGGTCTCAGAAAGCCCAGTGAGGCCTGAGATCTGCAGAACAAAGTAAGCCCAGACCATTCTCCTGTCAAGTAATCTGGAGCACTGTAGGTCAGTCATGGCTGCGTAGTTTCCTCCCCTGCAGACCTTCTCAGAGCCTTTTTTACACCATGAGGCTTGCCGTGGCTCTGTGAGAGGGTGTATGGTTTGAAGCGTTTCCTAATTTATTGATCAGGGGAGTTTGGGAAGGAAAGAACCCCCAAAGTGTGTTCATGCTAACAGTGGTCTGGTTGGAAGTGTTCTTTCTTGGGCATCAGAGTGCAAACCCCACTTTCTGCACCACTCACTGTGACTTTGGAAACCCTGCTTGGCCTCTCATGACTTGTAGGACGTCCCTGGGCGTACCGGGGTCAGCTGGAGCCCAGGACAGAGGGTGGCACGCAGAGAAGAGAGGATCAGAGCCATGCTGGGATCAGCTGAGCACAGACCATTGGCGAGCCCTTGGCGAGCACCTTCTCCTCCTTTGGCCTTGGTGTCCCCACTTGCTAGATCAGATGAGCTTAAAGAGTCGTCCAGTGTAGGCTTTGTGTGCTTGGGCATCTGTAGGGCAGAAGGAGTCCTGACTCCTCTTGGGCTGTCTGCTCCAATGCCCTCCAGCCCCACCCGCTGCTTCGCCCCAGCCCCCACCCCAGGGAGAATGACAAAGGAGCCAACAGACTGACCCAGGCTTAATGTAGCTGGAGCACATTAATAATTGATGCACGAGGAGACAAGATCTGCCTCAGAGGGATGTGAAGAAGGGGAGGGGGCCGGGGCACATGAAGGAGAAGAGTTCTGCTCAGGCCACGGCTGGGCGCAGGGTGGACTCTTGTGGCAATGTGACATCACCCAGGCACCTGGGTGGTGGCTTCCCTGGGGCCCTAGTCAGGCTCTGCCCAGTGAGACCTGAGGACACGTCGCCAGGGACACTGCCTTGGCCATCAGTGAGGATAGGGTGTTAGGGGTCGTTTCTGCTTCAGGACCACAGGGCCTGGGCTAGTTGGAGCCTGGCCCTGCCCCATGGGTTCTTCGAGCTGGGCGGCCCTGACCTGATGTCACCAGAACATGGGGCAGTGGAAAGCAGATGGGCTTACCGGACCCTCGGGGTGGGGCTGCGCTGGGACACCCAGACTGCCCCCAGATGGCTGTCCGTCCCCCTGGCCTGGGGAGTCTGTACACCGGGGCTAGTCTGTGACCTTGCAGGATGACTCTGGCTAATCCCTTGTCTCTCTGGGCCTCTGCAACATTGAGGGGCGTCGGGGGGACAAGTGATTGCAAGCCTCTTTGGTATTGCCCACATCCCAGTTCTGAGACTGAGGACCAGTCTGGCACAGCAGCCACCCTAGGGATGGAGGTAGAGGGTGGGAGGGGGCAGGGGAGCACGGTCTATCCCAGAAGGTCCCCTCCCAGGCAACCTTCAAGCCAATGTGTCCCTCTTGGCAGGGTGAGGGGTGTTTCAGGAGCTGGCAAGCCCTCACATGCCCGACACCCTTGCTCCCAGGATTCCAGGAGCAAAAGGGTTGTCAGAATGCATGCCCAGGAATGTCACTATCAGACACATCAGCACAACCAAGAAGCCCTTGCGTCTATTCCCCACATGGCGTCGTGTGTTCTCGTGAACCCGTTCAGGTAGCCCGCCCTCCCAGGGCCCCTGCTGTCCCTCCATGTGGGGTGCCCAGGACAATCGGTCCTCCCTGCTGTCCTCACGCCGAGGCTGTGTGATCCGCCCCGCTGCTGGGAGGGAAGGAGTCTGCCAGGCTGAGGGGAGGGGACAGCCCTGTTTCCCGGTGGCCGGGGAGGGGGCCGGGCCAGGCGGTGATGCTGAGCACAGCTGCCCTTACTCTGTGCCGTGGTGCCAGAGGACCCGGATCACTTGTCCGTCCTGACAAGCGCCTCACGAGGGGCACGTCATCTGTCCCATCTCACACGAGGCAATGGAGCCCCACTAGTCCGAATTTGCAGAGCTGGTACGGGAAGGGGCTGCCTCTTGCTCGCTCTCATTCGACGTTCGTTAAATAAACATTTCTTCATACCCGTTCCATACTTACCCGAGGCTGACTGTGCATTGAATCTGGGGCTTATTGGAAGCCTGGCGCCCCAGCGTTTGAAGGAAAGGAAACCACACATGCAAAAAGGCCCGTAGGTGAGAGGAAGCACTCACTGTTGAAGAAAAGAAGCCTACCGGTAAGGCAGCAGCCTTGAGTTAGAGGCAGGAAGTGATGAGGAGGCGACAGACACTTCCGGGCCACGGCGAGGAGCTTGAACTTCACCCTCGGTCAACGGATGGCACCAAAGGGTTGTAAACAAGAAAGTGGCATCACCGGGCCAATGTTTTGGAAAGATCTCTCTAGCTCCGGAGTGCCGCCTGGGTTGAGAGGGGATGGGAGCAGGGGTGAGGCTGGAGCTAGATGGCATTCGAGACAGTGAAGGTGACAAGAGCCTGCCCTAGGGGTGTGGCCGTGTCAGCGACAAGCTGAGGACAGACCCCTAACAGGAGAAATATGCACTCCATGCTTGCTGGGCCGGGTGCAGGTAGGAAAGTCAAGAATGACTCCTAGGGCTCTGCTTTTGCTGGCAGGTGAATCAATGAAGTTAGCAGGCTCCAGACGGGGAGGAGCTTGGTCACTTTGGGACCGGCCTGGTTTGAGGTTCCTGGGGGACTTCCGGGTAGAGGCGTCTGCCCACCACCAAATATCTGGGGTCTAAAAGTGAAGAGAGAGGTCTGAGCTGCAGGTGGAAACCTTCAAAGGCATCAGCACGATGGATGGGGAAGTCTTGGGGGTAGAAAACCTTGCCAAGGTTGTGGACGAGAGACAGAAGAGGAGAAAGTTCAGCCGGAATCCCGAGAAAAAGCATGGGGGGAGCAGAAAGAAGCAAGTCTGAAAAGTCTCGGCCGTCCATGCAGCCGAGGACAAATCCTGCTGCACCAGGGCCCAAGCGGTGACCAAGGTGTTCCTTATAAAGGTTGGCTCCTGGGACTGTCCTAACCAGGACCCTGTTCCTGTGCCTCTGCCCTCCCCCAGATGGGACCTCAGGTCTCCTGATTCCAGAGGGTCCCACTGAGTTTTCTCACTGGCCCTTCCAAGACACAGGTGGAACTGAGCCCAGAGCAAGGGGAGGGGTCTGGGGAGGACGCTGTCCAGCAGAGGGGACAGACGGAAGGAGGGCCCAGGGATGAGAGGAGCTTGGTGCACCGTGGTGCCATAATCTCCCTGGATTTGGGTGCTAGGATTCTTTTGTTGCAGCCAGAGCGCAGGGCTGGTGGTGGCCTCTGCTCACGGTTGGTTCCTGCGAGCCGGGAGGCTACCCCGGATGTTGTACAGAAGAAGACAGGTGTTGGGGGGGTCGGTTGCAGAGCTGTCCCAGTGGCGTCCCCAGAGTCCCCACACGCGTAGTTGACTCCTGACCCCAAGAGTGACCCCGAATGAACACCCCAGCCCTCTTGCTCCTGAGGGAGAAAATCCCAGGAGCACCCACACACTCCCAGAGGGACCCCGAGGTGCCCAGGACAGTGACCCTCTCCTCCATTCACCTCTTCAGGTGGCTCTCCTCTCCTTCCTGCTCCCTCCATCCTCCTCACAGTTCTTCTGGATTCATCTCGTACAAAACCCCTTGCACTCAAATCCTCGTCCCAGAGTCGGCTCTCGGAGGACCTTGCAGTGGGTCAGGGCCCGGGGTTAGGACATGACCTTCGTTCCTCCTCAGGGCCACCGAGACTTCTCCCCTCGCCCCTGCCTTCCAAGAGCTCTGTGCCAAGAGCTCTGTGCCTCCAGCACCCCCCTCACCCCATTCGGTTTCCCTTTCTGCCCCTTGAACTTGCTCAGTGAAGGGTAGGAATGATGACAGTGAGAACACAGGGCCCGGGGGCTTGGAGAGGCTCCTCGCTGGCTGAGTGAGTGCCTGGGCCACCGGAGCTGGGCTGGGCAGGATCGTGTCCGGAGTGACAGCTAATGCCCGCTGATGGCAGAGGCCCGTGTGGGGCTGGAGGAGGAACAGCAATTAGCTACCACGGTGACAGCCGAGACAGGGCTGCTAAATGGGCCCATTAGAGAGCATTAGCAAAACAACTGGACGGGCCTGAGCGGAGACATCCCTCGCTGCCTCTCTGGGACTGGGGCTGGGCCGGGGCCTGGGGAGGTTCACCTGAGACCTGTCGGGGAGGTGTGCCCCCAAGGGAGAGCTGCTTTGAAAGGGGGGGGTGCCCCTCTCCTGCAGCCGCAGCCCCTGGAGGTAGAGTGCCCATCTGTGGTCATTTGGAGTCCGCTTGCCGAGTGATGCCCAGGCAGATAATGGCTTTAATGGGGCCTTGCACACAGAGCACTTAACACGCTTCCCAGAGCCGGGTCCCAGACGTGAGCTCATTAGCTCAAACCTCCGAGGCCCATTTCACAGATGGGGGAGGGGGAGGGGCCCATGAAGTGACACGTTAAAGGTTAACCACACGGTTCTTTGTCCCAAACCAAGCCTATCTGGCCTCACCCCTGAGACTCTTACGCCCCTGGAGACTTGGGACTGGGTTTTATTCATCACTCTCTCTCCAGGGTGTGGGGGTCAGGCTGGCACGAAGCAGCTGCTTCTCCGAGCGGTTACTGAGGAAGAGGAGGACCCAGCAGCCGCTGCGGTCCCCAGTCCAGGCTTCCCGAGGCCCCGGCTGTCTGGTGTGCTGTCACGGGGTCCAGCAGATGGGTCCCTTACTTCCCGGGTCCCTCGGCCAATTGCTTATGCTCTCCCAGAGCCTCTACGTCCTCACCTGTGGAATGGGCCAATAGCAGGGTCTGCTCCCTGGGCACCGTGAGGGGTAAATGAGACCCCGTGTGCAGAGGACTAAGAGGGGCACGTAGCACATGAGCGTTCTGGGAATGGTGGAGGTGTCGACTTCGCTCTCATCGTTACCCATTTACACAGTGGGGGACATCGGGAGTGTTCGTCTACACGACAGCGGCCGTGGCTATTGGAAGGTGACCCAGGGCTGGGCTTGCAGAAGCAGCCGGAAAAGAGTAAAGAAAGCCCAGGCCGGCTCCATGGCAAGCTTTCAGGTCTGTCCTCCAGATGTGAGGTGGGGTTGGGGGGGTGGGGGGGCCCGGAGACCCTCTTAGGGCCCCTCGGCTCTAAAAGCCTCATAGGTGACAAGGGTGGGGGCACAGGATGGGGACAGCCAGGAGGAGCAGGTCTGAGCCTGGGCCGACAGACATCGGTGGCTCTGAGAACATCCCTGCTGACATTGGGCCCGGCCCATCCGTCAGGAAGTGGGTCTGGGCCCTGCTTTGTCCTCGGCTGCACCTGCTGGAAGGGGGCTGCTTGCCCGGGGAGATGGGGGGCGGGGAATGGAGGGTGTGCGATCCGGTTGCTGTTGGGCTGGGGTTACAGCCAAAGCATCTCTCCCTGACAGCAGCGCGAAGGGGACCCCAGTCCCTAGCACTGTCACCTCGCACAACTCCAGGGGGAGTTGCTCTGTTCATTCATGCCCTGAAGATAGCGTGAACCTACCAATCCCCTAGAAATCTCTTCCTGTTTTCTTCCTGTGCGCCCGTTATTTTTTTTTTTCAGCTTTAAAATTTTATTTATTTATATGTTATTTATTTATATATTTAAAATATAATTTATTGTCAAATTGGCTTCCATACAACACCCAGTGCTCATCCCAACAAGTGCCCTCCTCAATGCCCATCACCCACTTTCCCCTCTCTCCCACCCCCCCATCTACCCTGGGTTTGTTCTCTGTACTTAAGAGTTTCTTATGGTTTGCCTCCCTCCCTCTTTGTAACTATTTTTTCCCCTTCCCCTCCCCCATGGTCTTCTGTTAAGTTTCTCAGGATCCACACATGAGTAAAAACATACGGTATCTGTCTTTCTCTGACTGACTTATTTCACTTAGCATAATACCCTCCAGTTCCATCCACATGGCTGCAAATGGCCAGATTTCATTCTTTCTCATTGCCAAGTAGTGTTCCATTGTATATATAAGCCACATCTTCTTTATCCTTTCATCAGTTGATAGGCATTTAGGCTCTTTCCATAATTTGGCTATTGTTGAAAGTGCTGCTCTAAACATTGGGGTACAAGTGCCCCTATGCATCAGTACTCCTGTATCCCTTGGGTCAATTCCTAGCAGTGCTATTGCTGGGTCATAGGGTAGGTCTATTTTTAATTTTTTGAGGAACCTCCACACTGTTTTCCAGAGTGGCTGCACCAGTTTGCATTCTCACCAACAGTGCAAGAGGGTTCCCGTTTCTCCGCATCCTCGCCAGCATCTACAGTCTCCGGATTTGTTCATTTTAGCCACTCTGGCCCGCATGAGGTGATATCTCAGTGTGGTTTTGATTTCTATTTCCCTGATGAGGAGTGACGTTGAGCATCTTTTCAAGTGCCTGTTGGCCATCTGGATGTCTTCTTTGGAAAAGTATCTATTCATGTCTTCTGCCCATTTCTTCACTGGATTATTTGTTTTTCGGGTGTGGAGTTTGGTGAGTTCTTTATAGATTTTGGATACTAGCCCTTTGTCCGATATGTCATTTGCAAATATCTTTTCCTATTCCGTCGGTTGCCTTTTAGTTTTGTTGATTGTTTCCTTTGCAGTGCAGAAGCTTTTTATCTTGATGAGGTCCCAATAGTTCATTTTTGCTTTTAATTCCCTTGCCTTTGGAGATGTGTCGACTAAGAAATTGCTTCGGCTGAGGTCAAAGAGGTTGTTGCCTGTTTTCTCCTCTAGGGTTTTGATGGTTTCCTGTCTCACATTCAGATCCTTTATCCATTTTGAGTTTATTTTTGTGAATGGTGAAAGAAAGTGGTCTAGTTTCATTCTTCTGCATGTTGCTGTCCAGTTCTCCCAGCACCATTTGTTAAAGAGACTGTCTTTTTTCCATTGGATACTCTTTCCTGCTTTGTCAAAGATTAGTTGGCCATACTTGTGTGGGTCCAGTTCTGGAGTCTCTATTCTATTCCATTGGTCTGTGTGTCTGTTTTTGTGCCAATACCATGCTGTATGGTTGATTACAGCTTTGTAGTAGAGGCTAAAGTCTGGGATTGTGATGCCTCCTGCTTTGGTCTTCTTCAAAATTATGTTGGCTATTTGGGGTCTTTTGTGGTTCCATACAAATTTTAGGATTGCTTGTTCTAGCTTCAAGAAGGATGCCGTTGTGCACCCATTATTAAATTCTAGCTGTGCCTGGGGAAATAGAGACCGGGTACCCTCTCCAGTGCCCAAAGGGGAAACTGAGGCAGAGGAAAGCTGGTGACTAGCCTTTAAATGCTAGTCACTGCCACTCTAGGAGGAGCTGAGGAGGGAGGGTACACGGATGACCCACGCATGGCCCTCGACGGTGGGATGCCCCACACTGTCAGTTCCCCACATCTCTTCTCATCTGCCCTTTTCAGCACCCTGGGGAGAAGGCGAGAGGGAGCATTAATAGACCCATTCTACAGGTAAGGAAATTGAGGCCCCCAGAGGAGCCACGCTGCATTGAATGCTCTTATTGAACACTGTTTATTTTTAATGAAAATCAAGAACAGAAAACCACAAAGAAAATATCACGAATGGCCTGAAGCTCCAAGAGGGAGTTGTTTTGTTATTGGTATTTGACCACCCTCCAAGGCTATGGAGTTTCTAGAATTTGTCAGTGCAGGGTCAGGCCCCTGGGTGGGCCTCTGGCAACTACAGGTGTGTTTAGGAGCCAACAGTGGGATACACGAGTTGGGGGCACCCTGCTGGGCTGGCCGCTGGTGTCTCCAGCCTGCCTTCCTGCTGTCTGATCCCCAAGACCAAAGGGCAGGCTCTGGATCTCTCCAGTCACTGGGGGGCTCTGCCTCCTTCCCCCTCCAGGAGCCATTTCAGTCTCGCCTGCTGTGGGGCCCTCCCCCCATGCAGGTCGTGTATGCCCAACACCAGGAGCAACATGTACCAGCGGCCGGATGTGAACGTTACTCTGGACTCGTCCAGAGCGCACAACACCGGACACCCTGCAGGGCACCGTTCCCACCCTGCTCTGGTGCCATCTGAGCCAAGGGGTCTCCGGTGCCCGAGGCAAACCCCGCACCCCTCCCCTCCAACTCTCGCCTGCCTCCTAACCCGTGGGCCGGCATCATAACAGTCCCGAGCACCATTTCCCCACGCAGTAGCCCCCACTCCCAGGGCCGCGGTGAGGATCAGAAGGAGCACGGGTGAAGCACTTGGCCTGCACTGGGCGGTGGGAAGCTCTGGGAGAAGGGTGACCGTGACTCACGTGGTGTGGGCACTACGGTGCTCTGTGGGAGCACCGGGGCAGGTGCCCAGGATGCAGTCTCTGCTCTCCAGGCGCTCAAACCTGTCCTCCCTTCACTCAGGTGCAGTCTCCTCCGGAAGACCTCAGCCCCGCCCAGCCTCGCCTGGAGACCGGGTCCGGACCCGGTTCCCATCGCCCCTGCACCTCTGCTCCCAGTCGACCTGCTCCGCCAGGGGCCGAGGCCCATTAGCTGGGGGCCAGGTATGGATCCAGAGGGCCCCGGGCACACAGCACAGAGCAGGAGCTGAGGGACGAAGTGTGTCGAATGAATGAACGTGGACCTTCCGTCTGCGTCCAGCACCCACCTGCTGCTGCTTTGCGCACGTTGGGCCGGGCGCCGAATGTTACTCACTTAATCCTCGTGAGAACTCTGAGGGAGCGACTGTCTGCATTTCACAGGCGAGGAAGATCTGAGAAGCTTGCTCTATCAGCCAGGCTCCAACCAGAGGAAGAGAAGAGCCCTCAAACATTTACGACACGGGGATGAAGTGCCGGGAATTGGTTTCACAGGTGGCGGAGGAGCTGGGGGAGGACGCAGGGATTCCCAATGGCACGAGGCTGCCGCCACCAGAGACCGGAAACCAGGGAGGAAACCAGGGCCTCGTGGGCATGTCCTGCAGAGGCTGGACTCACGGAGGAGATGCCACCAAGTCAGGGAGGGGAGAAATAGCAAAGGCTAGAAGGGCTGAAGGATAAGGGACAGGTCAGGAGCGCTGAGTCCCATGCACCCCTCACAGGTCCGCGGTAAGATGTGGTAGGAGGCTCCCTTCCAGGCCTGCCTCCCTCCCACCCGGCTCCCCATCCCCTGGCCCTGGGGCGTCGCACCTCTGCTCTCCCCGCCTAGGCTCTACCCTTCCTGCTGGCCCCCAGCCCTCGCCCCCCAGAGGAGCAGCCGCACAGCCAGGACTAGCGCTGTGGCCTCTGGATCCAGAGTCCCCAGCGGGGTGGCCTACATCCGGGGTGTGCCCACCTTCTGTCCTGGCCGCCAGCCGCCTCCACCGGGGGGCCCTGCACAGCAGGTGCAATGTGGCTCTGTGCCAGCCCCAAAGATGCTCATCCCCACCCCTCCTGGCCGCAGGGCTTCATGGTTTACCATCGCCCCTGGCTTGCAGCCCTCCCAGCATCCACCCCCAGTCGTGCCCTCTCCCTGGCACCAGGAATCTTTCCCACAAGGTGTCGCTCCATGGGTCTCCCCGTGTGCCCTACTCTCGCCACTAGCGGTACATTTCCAGTCACCCCACCGCCCCCTTCAGCTGTGAGAATAGCAGAGCACGTCACATGGCCATCTCCAGCTTCTGTTTCTACTGTCCCCCCAACCCCGCCGCCACCACAAGGGAAACTCGGCTCTAGCCAAGGTGTCCAATGACTGTGA
Organism: Felis catus; assembly: GCF_018350175.1. Taxonomy (NCBI): domain Eukaryota; kingdom Metazoa; phylum Chordata; class Mammalia; order Carnivora; family Felidae; genus Felis; species Felis catus. The sequence continues at coordinate 31,857,350 of NC_058378.1, read as the reverse complement.
TACCCAGCCGGCCGTCCCACTGCTCACTGCTGTCCTTGTCTTCCTTGGTGTCCAGCAGCATCTGGCCCAGTGGGGACAATCTCTTCCTTCGTTCCCCCTGTCCCTCCACCTCACTCCCCCGCTGCCCAGGCTCTACCTCTCTGGGGGCCCCAGGCCCTCGGTCTGAGACCCTCCTCTCTTTTCTATCCACGCGCTCTCCCTAGACCACCTCGCCGGGGGCCGAGGTTTTAAACAGCGGCCCCTTGCTGTTGGTTTCCACTTTGTATCTGCAGCCCTGGTCATCTGAGCCACCTCGCTTCACCTGCCTGGTGTCTTCTCACGGACACGCGGCCATGCGGGCGTCTAAATCACCATGGTCAAAACAGCTCTCAACGCACCTGTCACCACCAAAAGAACCAGCCTCCCCTTTTGGTAAACGGCACCTTCACCCACCCCACCGCTCGGTCCAAACACCTGAGGGGTATTCTCGAGTCCTCTCTCTCCCTCCCGCCCCCACTCCACTCCGTGGCTCAGCTCTTGAATTTTGTCCTCAGGCCATCCTCTCCTGTCCATCGGCGCTGTCCTCATCCCAGGCCAGGCCATCGTCATCTCCCCTCTTCACTGGTGGAAGGGACCTCCCTCTCATTTCTCCGCTTCCACCTGCTCAAGGCGGTGGCCCGAGTTACTGTTCTAAAACTTGAGTCAGGGCATGCCACCCCCATCCTTAACCCCCTCCACCGCCCCCCTGCACTGCATCAGAAGAAAATCCACACTCCCTACTGGGTGTGCCTGTGGGGGTCCCCTGGATACGACCGCAGCCTGCCTGTACCAAGCGGCCCACACTCACGGGGCTCTGGACACAGTGGCCCTCTTGCATCGCATGGCCTCTCATTTCTGCTCAGGGCTTTCCACGGCCAGGCGAGCTCCGCTCCGTCCCTCAGGCCTGCCCTGACCCCCTGTCTAAAGCAGCTGCCCCCTGCCGAGCCACAGGGACACGACCCCACTTCCCCCAGGCCCAGATGTGCGCTCCGTGAGCACAGCCGTTTCCAGGTACATCTCCAGCACACAGTAGGTCCTCACGACATACCTGCTGAGCGAATGAAGAGTCCCAGTGTACCCGTGAGAAGACAGAGTCCCAAAAGAAGCCTGCCATTTGGTATGGTTACACAGCTGGGGGCAGCTGAGTCCGCCCAGGTCTCCCGTATGGCCTGCCCTGTCTCCATCTCGTCCAAGGGGGCTCAGGCCCCATTGGCGGCTGAGCTGAGAAGGAGGTGGGAGGCAGGAGGTCCGAGAACCCCACCGATGTACCCGAAGACCCTCCGTCCCACGCCTGCCTGTGATAGATGCTCAGCTCTGACGTTTTCTCTTTATTCCTCCCTTCTCTCTCTTTTTCTCCCCACTGGGTCTTTTTAGGCGGTAATTACAGCCGAAGTGGACAATCTGTCTTTTTATTTTTAGGCTTTGACGCTCAGACACCAGGCCCTGGACAGCAAGTACCGCCTAGAAATAGGTGGCTCTGACAGGGCTGATGGGGCACGGGGGTGGTGGGGCCGGGGGATGATGATGATGGGCACACCCCTGCACCAGGCTGGGAGAGCCCTGCCCAGGGAGCCAGGAGACCTGGGGTCTGGCCCCTTCTGCTCTGTGACCTTGGGCAAGTCCCTGGCCCACCCCTGGCCTTACCTTCCTGCCCAGGCACAATGAAGGGAAACCCACATGAGCTGCATTGGTTTCCAGATGAAGTTTCCAGGGCGGAGGGCCCCCAGGCTGGTCGGGAGGGGCTTTCCTGGCGTCCCTGTGCTGAGAGATAACGGGAAGGATGAGCCCGCCCCGGAGGGACACCTGGACGGGGCTGTCCTGCCAATGAGTGATGGTCCTGCGTATTGTTAGACCTTTCCTCTCCTCCTCTGTTTCTTCCTGTGGCCCTCGCTTTTTCATTGTCCCGAAGTTATATCTGGCTCATCCTTCCTCCTCGGGCCGCCCTTGCTCCGCTCCCCTGCGCACTCGGGGCTCGGGGATCATACCATCACCCGCACAGGCTGACAAACAGGTAGGCGCCGGCCCGGGGCCTCTGGCTCCAACAGGCCCAGCTGTTTCCTCACGGTGCCCCGGCCTCAGCCCAGCTGGCCTGACGGCTGTCCCTCTGCAGACTGCATCGGTGGCCATCTCCTCGGGCGGGGGGGGGGGGGGGCGGGAGGAGGGGCGTCATCCGTGGATCCACTCACCCAGACATTCGCTTACTCATTTAAAAACATCCGGTGGGTGCCCGGTGCTGAGGACAAGCCATGAACAGATGGGGAGCTTTCTTTCTTGTTGGAAGACACAGGCAACAAAATCATAACCAAGAGGAGGAGAAGTTTTAGATGAAGATGTGTGCTGTGAGGACACACATAAGAAGCGAATGGCATTGAGAGACGGGCAGGGTGGCTGTTTCTGGCCAGGTGGTCAGGGACGGTCTCTCAGAGGAGGGGACAGTTGAGCTGAAGTGGCCCAGGAAGACTCTGCTGGCCGCGGGAGAGGGGGCCGGGCTCTGGTAGAAGAGGCCAGCTGCCCACCCAGGGGATCAGGAACTCGGCCTACATCATTGTCCCCCTCCGGGACTGAGAAAGTCTCTGGGGAGCTTTAGGAGAAATCCCAGCCCAAGTCCCGGACTTCATAGAGCCAAGTCCTCTCAGAACAATTTGGCTCCTCTGGGCACATAGGCCCCGGGCCTGTGATGTTGGCTTTTCTGGCTTTGCTCTCTGGGGGCTAAGCTCAGGATCCCAGAGGGCTGAGCTGCCAGGCTGCACGTGGAGAAGAGTCCAGCCGTGTGGACACGGCCCAGGTCCCATAGACTGTCAGTTAGCACAGCGGGTGTCAGGGCCCCTGCTTTGTGTGAACAGAGGCTTAGGAAAACGGAAAGGGAGGGGTTGTGGAGGCTACAACTCACTGCGGCCTGTTCTTCCAGGTTGGCCCCAGGGCAGGGGGACATTGGGGTCTTTGAGGCCAGAGTGGCGGGAAGAGGCTGGGAGATAGGATGGGGCACAATTCAAACAGCCCCAGGCCTGCTCCATCCCAGACTCCCAGCTGCAGGCTTAGTCAGAACTTGTCAGGCCAGTCCCCGGGCCTCAGGCGGGGATTGGGACGGCAGAGGGAAACAGCCCGTGCTGGAGGCCAAGGGCACCGGCTGTACTCTGAGCCCAGGTGGGAGGATCCTAGTCAAGGTGGCCCCTGGGTCCCCGCCCTGAGTGTGCTGGGGGTGGAGGCTGGACAAGGCAGCCTGCGGCACTGAGCCTGGCACTGAGCAGGTGTCCGGGAAGATCAGGGAAGAAGGTTCTTGCGTGCGTGGCAAGACCTGCTCTCCGTGCATCGCAACCGCGCAGCGACCTTACCTCCTGTGCCCCCATTCTGCTAGACAAGCAAGAACGGAGCAAAGAGTTACGAGACCCTGATCGCATGGCGGGTACTTTACTAAGCAATTTCAGTGTGAGAACCTTGTCAATTCTTGAAGCCTAGGACGCTCCCGTTTCACAGATGAGTAAACTGAGACACAGAGCTCAGAGCCCAGTGCTGCAGGCACATTCCAAAGGTCAAGCGAAGGCGCGCGCGTGGCATCGTGGCACCAAACACGCCCAGTGAACGGGCTCCTGCCAGCGCCCTCGTTCGGGGACCCAGAGCGCCCCCTGCGCCCCAGGGGAGGTAAGGGCAGGCTCCCGAGGCCCTGCCCGCTGGACCCTCTGGCCTCCTTTGCTGCTGCGGGTTCTGGCTCGGGCTCTGAGCGCCCCAGCTTTCCGTCGGCTCTATTCCAAGTTCTTTTTATTAATTCCCTCACTCTCCGGCAAGAGAACTTTAATTAGCCGGGCCGATTTATCTATATAAATACAAACGGATGGCGCTCCGCGGTGGGCGGGGAAGTGGAAGGGGAGCTGGGCCAGCGGGTTGCCTAGGGCAGAGGAAGTGACAACCGCGCCTTCCCAGCAACCAAAAATATGACTTTAATATCGTGTGCACGTGCAGCGTGCGTGCGCTCGCGGGGCGGCGGGGCCTTCACCGGCCGACGGGCAGCCCGCGGAGCAGCGGCTGCGGGCACTGTGTGTGCCGTCACTCACGACGGGGGAACGCGTCTCCAGAGCTGGGCCGCAATGGCCGTCACCGAGGAGCGACATTGACGTGTTCCCGCTCCTGGCGGGCCCCTCCCTCTCGTCCCGCCCCGGGAGGACAGGGAAAGCGTGACAAAAGCACCGTTTGAGGGCTCCCTCCGGACTTCAAGGACTTCTCCCCGGCCTGGGGACAGGGGAGGGGCTGATGACAGCTGAAGCCCTGGCCCAGCCCTTGGAGGCTCAGAACGGGACAACGGGGCCCACGGATGCACCTCTGTCTTGCTTTCAGATGTGCCCCCCCCTCCCCACAAGGTCAACGGTTTCTCCCCCACAAGGTCAACGGTTTCTCACCGAGGACTTGAGGCAGCTAGGAGCAGGGACTAGTGACACACTGCCCGGATTCGAAGACTGGCTCTGCCACTTCCAGCTGTGTTAACCTGGGGGGAGCCGTTTTACAGCTCTGTGCCCCCGTTCACGCATCTGCAGAATGGGAGCATTGTAGCTTGCAAGGCTTACCAGGATCATCACACTTAAAATGGGAAGTGCGGTCCCGGGCATGTGGCGAGGGCCTCGGCGCTCTTTGCTGTAGTGTTGCCCACCTGGCGAGGCGAGGGCCGGGGATAGCAGGTCCCGGTGTGGTCTGCTCCTCCATGCCAAGGGTGAGATGGCGATGGGAAGAGAGATCGTGATGATGCTTCTAACAGTGGCAGCATTTCTTATTATAGTAGCTCACTTTACATAGTATGGGCCACTGTTCTGAGTGCTTTCTGGTGGTCATCTCTTTCAGAGCCAGGGAGTGGCAAGGAAGCAGCCTCTGTCCTCATGAGGCTCCCGGCTAGCGGGGGAGACGAGAGGCCTGAAGAGAAACACAAGTGTGTTAATCGACAGAAGGGAGAGAGGAAGGGTTACCTGGGACGGGTTCCCCGGAGAGGAAGGGGGCTGCAGCCTGACCCCTCCGTTCTTTCCAGTGAGCTTGTGTGGGCTTGGGGCCCCCTTGGTGAGGGGAGGAGGGGAAGGCGTAGGGAAGTCCATTCCAGTCGAACTTCTCGCAAGGTGGCAGGTGGCCTTTGGAGACGATGCATTTCTTGTCACAGGAGGCGAGTGAGCAAAGCCCGGGGAAGCAGAGGTCAGTGACACCGTGCAGGGGATTTTGGACCTGGATTCGGCAGAGGTGGGGGGTAGGATGTCATGTGGCTCCCTTCCAAGTCCGGAAGTCCAACCGTCCAATGTGTTTATAGGTACACACACACACACACACACACACACACACACACACACTGCAGGTTGGTACTGTGCAGGGATGCAGGAGGCTCAGGGAAGGAGGCTCTTTTGTTCATGGCAAGGCCCCCTCTCTGCACACTACAGGCACTTAGAGACCTTCCACTCGTGCCTCCGTCCTCCCAGGCGGGCAGTACTACACAGACAGGTATGGGACCCTCACTCACTGCACGCCAGATACTGTTCTAAGTATTTTCAGTGTGAGAACCCTGTTAATCCTTATAACCTACGATGTTCCTATTTTACAGATGAGTACACGGAGGCAGAGCGGTTCGAACAACCCTCCCAGTGTTGCACGGCTGTAAATGGTGGAGCCAGGATTCAAACGCAGTCATTCTGTCGCTATTCCCCCTGCCCCTGACCATGTCTGGCACGTACCGCCCCCACCCCCACCCTCATAATTATCCTCATCTCAGGCACTGTTTCTCTGCGCTTGGTGTGAAGCCTAGACTTCTGTTTGGAGTCAAGGGTCGCGGCTAGGGTGAAGGCAGGCTGTAAGAAGGCTCCAGCTCCTCGTGGCTCAGGAGATCTTGTGTCATCCCTAGGGGTGTTGCAGCCACAAAAGAAACGGGCCCTGGGGTGAAACCCTGACTCCTGCGCTTACATTTTTTTTTTAAATCTTTATTTATTTGAGAGAGAGAGAGACAGAGTGCAAGCAGGGGAGGGCAGAACGAGAGAGGGAGACGCAGAATCCGAAGAAGGCTCCAGGCTCGGAGCTGCCAGCACACAGCCCAACGCGGGGCTCGAACTCACGGACCGCGAGATCATGACCTGAGCCAAAGTCGGACGCTTACCCGACTGAGCCACTCAGGCGCCCCTTGGTTCCTGCACTTAGAAGCTGTGGCACCTCAGACAAGCTACTTGCCCTGTGTGACTCAGTCAGTCAACCGTGAAATGGCTTGGGGTGAAGATCTGGCGGGCAAGGATATCAGACGGGACTCGCGTCACTGGGGCCCGCTCAACAGTGCCTGAGAAACAGCCTGAGCCCCAGGCGTTTCCGGGCAGAGGGTTCCCCTTGGCTCCTCCTCCGGGCCCTTTTGGGCCTCAGAGAGAGGCTAGCAGGGTGCTGGCCCTCAGTCACCGGGCCTGGTGGGGCCGAGGAGCGGACCCCAGGGGCCCGGGCCCGGAGCACCGTGGAACGGTAGACACAGAAAACCCTTGTGTCGTGGCGGCTTTGCTGAGCGGAGCCCAAGAGCGGCAAACTCTATTCTTAGCCAGCGTCCCATCACGTGGAGAGAGAAGCGTGTCATTAGTGGGGAGGGAAGGAGAAGATGCTGGATTTAACCCTGAAGGGCCAGGAAGCCACAAGAGCTGGAGAACAAACCCACTGTGGCTGGGGAGGGAGGGGGTGGAAATCTGGGTTGGGGTCAAAGGGGTGTCCTGTAAGGGGCACTCTTGGTGGACAGCCATTAGACAGACGCCATAGCCAAGGCCCGAGGAGAACTCGCAGGGGCAGGAAGGTGGCGCTGAGCGGAGGGGGGCTGAGAATCCCGTGTCCCCGTTTGCCGAAGGGGGCTCTCTGAGGGAATGTGCAAAGAGCCCGGGCAGGAGTCAGGAGAGCAAATCTAGCCCCATCCCCACCACAAATGGGCGCGGTTGGGGACAGGTCACAGTCGTTCTCTGGCCCCTGGTCTAGGTCTGAGGTATTAAACCCAAGAGTCCTTGCACTGTGGCTTTTGTGACATGGCCCCAAGCAGGGTCAGAGCCGAGAGAAGGACCCAAAGCTCTGGCCAAACCCCTCACAGGGCCCGTGAGGAGCCAAGACGTTTATTTTTGCCCACGAGAACCCCCTTGCTCTAACAGGGTGTTTGTCCCGTGATCTTCCCTCATCCTGATGAGCCCGGGTAGTGGATCCAGTCACGAGGGACTGGGCCGTGGGTTAGACCAGCCTGACGGTGTTGAATGGGGCACAGCCAGATGCAAAGAGGAGGAAATGGCCGGGAAGAGATAGGACCCGAGGAGATGCACGGAGGCCCAAGCGTTGGGAGGTGGGCGGCACGGGGGTCCCGGGAGGGACACTCCGGGGCTGACTCATGCCTCGGAGGGAGCCAGACAGCGGCCCCCCTGGTCTCCTGAGTGACCTCATGCATCTTTTTGACCTCACTCCTGTGTGCCCCCGGCTCGCCTCCCCAGCCAAGCTGTAAGCTCCCCAAGGCCGGGCGGGGTGCCCTCTCTTCCTCCCCTTCAGGGCCCTCTCCGAGCTCTGAGCTCAGTCCTTGTCCTGACAGCCCTGTGCCCAGCCTCGGTCCCGCTGCCTCGCCCCTGCCCCCTTCGTGGCGGCCACTCATTTCCTTTCTAATTAATCACCGCTGGGCTCCAACAGTGTCCTTCCCTCCCCAGCTCATTTGCCTAAAGAAATGAGTTGCTTTGTCAAGAAGAAACAAATGCTTCCCAGCTCTGTTTCCTCTCTCCTCTCCCTAGGCTGCAGAGATGGGGGGCCAGGGGCCTCTCTGGGGTTCTCTGGGACAGAGGGAGGAGGCACTGGGCTACAGGGAGAGCAGCCTCAGTCTCCCCATGTAAATCGGAACAAGCAATTTCGGAACAACCCCGAAGGAAGAAAGTGCTTTGAGGCTCAGGTGCGGGGGAAGGGGAAGGTGGCGAGGCCCGGACCTTCTGCACACCCCTGCCCCACGGGGTGGAAGTGGTTTGGATGGAGCCTGTGTTGTTTTGTAAAGCTAATGAGCCTTGGATCCCCAAACTGAGAACAGGAACTGGTCAGCTGCCCTCCAAGAGCAGATCCGAAAAACCCCATGGTGCAGGACATGACTCATCATGTCAGGGGGGAGGAAGGAGGGGGGAGATAGTATTCAAGGAGCTCCTGGAGGGAGAGGCCGTGGAGAGGGGGAGGGCCTCCACCACGGAGGGACTCCCAGGACTCGAGTGCTGCCCGGGTCAGCACTCCCTTCCGTCCAGACCCGCAGGGCTGTTTGTACCGCACGCTCGCTCATGGGCACCAGGTCAGGTGCAGCTCCTGGGGTCGGCTGGACTCCGCCCAGTAACTTAACAGGGCAGGGCCTGAGGGCAGACATGCCTGGGTTCAAACCCACAGCAGTTGCAGGAACACAGGCAAAGGCAGGGTCTCGGAGCCTCGGTTTTCTCATCTGAAGAATGGAAATAAAACTAGTTCCTGCCTCGCAGTGTTGCTGGGGGAACAGCAGAGATCCTGCAGACAGAGCACTCGGCCTAGCACCAGGCACATAGGAAGTGCCCTGTAAATACTAGTTATTAATTATTACTGTTATGATTACTACTAGGATCCCCCGCTTTCGTCTGAGGATGCGAGCAGTTGAGAGAGGCAGCCTTATAGGGGCAGCCTTGAATCAACTTTAGTCTTCAAACGTACATTATGCGCAAAATGCTCTTCCGTTACTGCTGGTCAAGTGTGGCCCTGGAACCCCTCACGGCTGATGGAGAGCAGGCAGAGGGCCCCGCACCAGGGCTGAGGACCCAGCCAGCTGTCCCAGGCCACTGGAGATCCAGGTCATGAGCCACAGCTGTCGAGAGGAAGTTCTGCCTGCCAGCCCTGGAATTCACAGTCTTACGAATTCTGTGACCTCACCAGGTGCCGGTGCGGTATTGTCTGTCCCAGTTGGGCCCGTGATGGAGCGCGCTGCAGCTGGGAGAGACCCCAGGGTCCCGAGCTGGACTGCACCCGGCCAACCTGGTTGGTCTGAGCCCGAGGGGCCCCTCTCCCCACAACTTCCCACCAAGTTTGATTCTCTGAGAGTGCCCTACGCCCCCAGCGCATAGGGCCGAGCTGAGGTACGCAGAGGTCCTCCGAGGCCCTGGAATTTAGACCGGAAGACACCCAAACAGACAGATTGCTGCTGAGGACAGTTGTATCTGGCCACTTCCCATGAGGAGATCCTAGAGCCACAAAAAGAGCTGTGCTCCGGCCCAGCCTGTGTCGGAGGGGTGACGGCCCCCCTCTTTTGGTCCCCCCGCTCTGGAAGGAAGGGTGGGACCAATGCCCCTCTGCGATTTCAGGTCCCTGCCGGCTGAAACAGCTGAGAAACTGTAGCCACAGAGGCTGAGAGGGGAGGGTCGGCAGATTTGGGGCAGAGGCCGCTGGCCGGGCCGGACTTGGCTGTCCTGCCTGTGCGATGGGGCCGCTCCAGTCCTTCCTCAGGTGAGTTCAGGGTGGGGCGACACGGGCCTTCCGGCCTTGGTTTCTGGGCACTGGGGAGATCTGGTGTGCTGACCGATGAGACCCTCTCTGGGGGGAGAGCTGGTAGATCCCACACCCTGGGATGTGGCCAGTGCCCCACTGAGAAGGAAGGTGCAGGTGACCAGCTCCATGAAGCAGCCGTATGAGTAAGCACAATGTTTGTGTGGCACCTGACGGTTCACACCACACGGTAACGTCTATGTTTTAGGGGTTTTAGGGCTGGGGGTTTCATCAAATCAGCCCACCTACCTTGCAGGCTCTCGTCACACCCCGTTTAGACGAGGAAACTAATACCTGAAGAAGTTGGATGCTCTCTCCAGAATGGGGAGGACGTTTTGTGGCTTTACCACTTTGCCAGAGGTCTAACTGAGAGAGACCTCAGGACCCTCCTCGGCTGTTAAATGTGATCGTGGGGCAGCCACATACAGTTAGGCAGGTTGTTCACTGCACAAGGGGTGACTCTGGGGCTGGGATCCAGCCCCACTCTGCTCGCCAAGTCACGCTCTGCAGCATGCAGCTGTCTCCGCCCAGACCACAAAGGTGTCCTACGGGCCAGGAGCACCATGAGTGGGCTCCTCCCAGCCTCAGTTTCCTCAACTGAGACACGGGGTAACCCTTCCTCTTTAAGCTCCCCATCCCTCAAGGGAAGGGGACCCAGTGAGTGGTTGAGAAAAATCAATACACTACAAGTGCTTGGCACTCCTTGAAGATAAGCTTCTGACAAAGAGGGAGGTGACTGAACGCGGGAGCCCTTTCTCTGCAGCACTGATAGGGATTTCGGATCGGGGCAGGATGCCTGGGTTGAGTGCCCAGGGACACCGGCTTCTGCCTCCATCCTTCCTGCCCAACTGAGGGCCCAGACTCGTGTCTCCCGGGTTTCTGAGCTCTCTGTGTCTCTCCCAGTGACCCGCACGGTGTGGGCAATGGGTGCACATCTGTTCTCGCGGAATTGAAACGTCTGTATATTCCTATCTTCACTTTCCTTTCGTCTGTTCCATCTACCAAAATGCAGTAACTAAACACACCCAACTTCCGTCTGGGAGTCTAGGCGCCTGGGTTCAAAGCCTCACTGTGCCACCAATATGCTGCCACCTCTGACCTCTGCCCCTCCCCGGACCTCAGTTGCCCTGTGTGCCAAGCGGGGTGCTAGATGAGACGGCCGACGGGGCTCCCTCCCTCACAGTGCAGTCTGGAGCTGTGGACGCCTCGTCGTGTGCAGGGATCTACACAGAGCCCCTCTTTTGTCTCTGAAGGCAGCTGAAATAAAACAGAATCTAATCCGCACCAGGGAGACGGGTCCTCTGCCCGAGGGGCCGCGGGCACAAATTGGGCCGTCGTGTTGCATTACTTCCGCCAAGTTGGGCCCCACCATCTCACCTCTGTCCCCCTGGCGAATGGGACAGTGCGGGGCAGACAGCACAGTGGGGGGGCAGGGGACCCGTGCCGCCACTGGGCCCCCTGACTCCACCATCAAAGGCGACAGGCGAGGGAGGGGGCCCAGCCGGGGAGGATTTTTAATGACCCCAAATCCTGGCAACTCATTACGTCTCTGATAAGGCAAAGAGAGCTGTCACTCCCAGATGCAGCCAAGGAGACTCCCTAGAGAAATTTTGCCGCCTTCTCGCTAATCTTCTTATAAACATTGTTATTTATTTTTTCTTATTTTATCCGACATGTGTCAAGCAGGCCCTGCTAAGCCTGTGACATCTCCAGGGAGGCCGGAGGAGGTTTGAGGAGGGCCCTGCCCCCTCCCAGCCCTTGGCAGCACGGCCCCCGCGGCCCTGCTCTCTCGCTGGCAGAGGCTCTGCCCCCGCCGCCGGCTTTGCGCTGCCCCCAGGAGCTGGGTCTCGGGCCAGGCGACACTGGACATCTGGGGGCTGGCCGTCAGAGTTACGGACCGCGGGCTGTTCTGACTGGGGCTGCTTCCAAGGAGGAGAAGGGAGGAGTGAGTGCCACCACTGGCATCTGCGGGCACCGCACATTGTCTAGGAAGCCCCCGGGTCTCCTCCCCGCGTCTTTGGTTATCACCCAAAGTAGCGATCACTGCAGCCGCCACCGACTAAGACCGTATCGGCCACTGTGTTCAGGGCACTGCACACATAAGCTCTCGTCCACTCCCCACCTCGGCACCATGAGGTTGGTATCGACATCAGTCCCACGTGGAGGCAAGGAAACTGAGGCCCGGGGAGGGTAAACTCCCTGCCCAAGGCTTCCCAGGCAGCCGGGCACAGACTGGGGATTTGAACCCTGGTGCTTGGGTGCAGAGCCAACCCCTCCCTTGGGCAGCCTCCTTTCAGTGCCCCCGGGATCCTGGGAGAGAGGCCCAGCCAGGAACCTTCTCCACATCTCACAGCCAGAGAAACAGGCTCAGAGGCCTCGGACAGCTCCCAGACAGTATCTCCTGGGTTTTGTCCCGTGTTACGGGGTGCTGACATTCAGGGGAAACTCTGGTCTTCTGTTACAGGGACTGGGGCCATGCCGACTGTGGAAGGAAGGTCGCAGAACTTCTACGGGGCGCAGGGAAGAGTCCAGATCTGGGAGACCCCCTCTCGACTCTAGTTCCTGGCACTATAGTTTGTTTAAACCTTACGGATCTCTCCCAATGGATTGCTGTGAATAAAGCAGGCTGTAAAGCAACACATGTGACCGCACAATCCCATTTGAGTGAATACGTAGTTATATGTGTGTCTATGTATGCAATGAAAATATTGCAGAGGGAACAAAAGATTGGATTTGCTGCTTTCAAAAAATTGGTTTCTAATGTTTACTTATTTTCTTTTGAGAGAGAGAGAGCATGAGAGGAGGAGGGGCAGAGAGAGAGAGAGAATCCCAAGCAACCTTCATGCTCAGCCCGACACAGAGCTTCATATCACAACTGTGAGCTCATGACCTGAGCCGAAATCAAGAGTCAGACACTTAACCCACGGAGCCACCCAGGCGCCCCGGGTCAGCTGCTTTCAAAATAGCCTAATAATTTAAGGCCCATATTTTCACATTTCACATTTGGGGGAAATCCTGAAACCAAGACAAGATAGACGTTTTTTAAACAACATTTTATTTCTAGCTAATTTTAACGGTACGGTACGGAGAACTCCCGCGTCGCCTTCCCCCAGCCCTCCCTCTGTTAACAGTGTCGACAGCTTGCTTGACCTCAGGTTTCACAAAACTGTGGATGTTCATCACAACCTATCGGGGTACGTGACATCCACGGGACTTCTCACTGGTGACGTTGACCTTGATCACAGGTCAAGGTGGTTGCTGTCTGCCAGGTTTCCTCATTTGCACACTTACTCCCTCTCCCCATCCTAGTCTTAGAAGCAAGCGGCTAAGGCCAGCCCACCCTCCAGAAGAGGGGCATTAAACTCCACCCCTGGGACATCTATGGATTTGTGGACACGTGTTAAAACCCAGCTTAGTAATTAAGAAATCGGGAGGGGAGATACTTCGAAGTTATGCAAGTTTCTCCTTAAAGTTTCGCCCCCCAATTCCAGCATCCATGGGTGGATCCAGCCCGGGGCAATTCCTATCTTGGTGTTCGAATGGGGATTTTCTGCTTTCCCCGTCCCTTCTACTTTATTCGTGGGAATCCAACATTCTTGTTACTTGCGGTGGTGCTCAAGCTGTTCCAGCTTTGGCCACTGGAAGCTCTCGTAGGCTGACTCTCTTGTTCTCTTGACCTGGCCCCCGTTATTTACTTGGATATAAGCCTATCGTGTGGTTTGGGCTGTTTTCTTTTTAGCACTACCTTATCCCCCGACACCACAAAATGCTCCGGGACTGTCTTGCGTGTTCTCTGCCCAGCCCTAGAATCAGCCCCTTCTCCCAGGATCCTGGTCCCTTTCACTGGAGAATGGTATTTAGAAACCAAGAGCCGGGTGCTAGGAAGGCACACATTTTTAAAGGCAGTCTTCACGTGGATAAAGGCTTCGGAGCTTCCTACCTGGAAATGACTTGGCATCCACCGTAACTCAGGGGTCCTTATGCCTTTATAGTTATATATGTTTATGTAGCATGCCAGGACCTCCAGGTCTTACTCGAGCCTCACCTGCAGAATGACTTTGAAAGGTCGCTGTGAGGTTGAGGGCTGCTGCCCTGGGTTCAAATCCTTTCTGCCGGCATTACAGCCCCACACAGCCCGCTCTCCAGCTAGCATCCCACTCGCTCCTCTGCACGGTCAGGAGGCACAAAGCCAGAGTTTGACAGGCCTTCAAAATGTCGATGAACCACTGGGGAAATACTAAATCGTGATTTAATGATTCTCCTCAGGTTTTACCCAATTATAAATTTAATATTCCTGACATTTCCCTTCATTCCTGTGGAGCCGCCGAGACTTCAGACTGGGGAGACAGCCCCAGGAACAAGGGTGTGATTTCGAAGGAACCCGTGTGGGCAGAGTGCCTCGCCTCTCTGGCTAGCTTCCCACACGCAGAATGGGAACAATGAAGACCGATGAAGGATGGAAACAGGTACAGGCGATCGGTTTGAACTGCTACCCCTCTATTTGCCTGACATCAAGAGCTTGGGCTCAGGCCCCGGATGGACCTTGGCTCAAAACCTGGCTTCATCGCTGATCACCTGTGTGATGTGCAAGCGGGCTCACCTCTCTGGGCCTCGGTTGTTTTGTCTGTAAAGTGGGCACCGGTTCCTGCCTCGGGGTTATCATGGCGCCGGATGAGATCGTCAGAATCGAATGCTTATTAGCACCGTGCCTGACCGATGCTCAATGAGTCCTGGTGATGACAATAATAGCCACGCTTAACAACAGTAAGAACAGAGTCCCAGTGGTCAGTCAGTGGGAATACCATCATGTTGCATGGATTTAAAATCAGAACAGGAATCGAATGTAAGTATTCATTGTGTGCGTATTTTTAAAAACACAGACTTTACTTTTTAGAGCAGTTTTAAGTTCACAGCAAAACTGAGCAAAAAGTATAGAAGTTTCCCATCCCCCCTCCCCCCAGCTTCCCCCACTGTCACAATCCCACACCAGAGTGACACATTTGTTACAATCAGTGAAACTACATTGACACGTCCCCACCCAAAGTCCATAGTTTACGCCAGGACTCCCTCTTGGTGTTGTACTTTCGATGGGTTTTGACAAATGCGTGAGGACGTGTTTTCACCATTGTGGTGTCAGACAGAATTATTTTCACTGCCCTAAAAGTCCTCTGTGCTCTGCCTACTTATCCCTCCCTTCCTGTCCCACCCTTTCCCCCAATTCCTGGCAACCACAGCTCCTGTTACTATCTCCACAGTTTGCTTTTTCTAGAATGTCCTGTGGTTGGAATCATAGAGTATGTAGCCTTTTCTTTCACTTGGTGATATGCATGTAGGTTCCCTCCATGTCTCCTCATGGCTGTAGCTCCTTTCTTTTTAGCGCTGAATAACATTCCAGCGACTGGAGGAACCCCAGTTTCTTTTTCCATTTACCTAAAGAAGGACATCTTGGTGGCTTCCAGGTTCCGGCAATTTTGAATAAAACTGGCATCAACATCCGTGTGCAGGTCTTTGCGTGGACAACAGGTGTTCAACTCCTTTGGGTTGAAACTCCAAGGCGCACAATTGCCGATTATATGATGATAGCGTGCTCAGTTTCGTAAGAAGCCACCAAACTGTCCTCCAAAGTGGCTGTCCCATGCTGCATGCCCTCCAGCAACGGATGGATGAGAGTTCCGTTCTGCCACATCCTCAGTGGCATCTGGTGTTGTCAGTGTTCCGGATTTTGGCTGTTCTAACGGGTGCGTAGTCATATCTCATTGTTTCGATTTGCAGGTCTGTCAAGACATACGATGTTGAACATCTTTTTCAAATGTTTATTTGCCATCTGCATTTCTTACTTGACGAGGTGTCTGTTCAGGTCTTCCCCCCCCCCCCCGCCTTTTTAAATCAATGTTTATTTTTGAGAGCAAGAAAGAGTGTGAGCAGGGGAGGGGCAGAGAGAGAGGGAGGCGCAGAATCCGAAGCAGGCTCTGAGCTGTCAGCGCAGAGCCCCATGCGGGGCTCGAACTCACGGACCGCGAGATCGTGCCCTGAGCCGAAGTCGGACGCTTCACCGACCGAGCCACCCAGGCGCCTCTCTTTTGCTCCTTGTAAAATCAGGTTGTTTTCTCATGTTGAGCTTTAAGAATTATGGGAACGGTTTAGATAATGGTCCTTTATCACGCGTGTCTTTCGCAAATATATTTCCCCAGTCTGTGGATTTCCTTCTCATTCTCTTGACAGTGTCTTTGCCAGAGCGGAAGCTTTGCATTTCAGCGAAGTCCAGCTTATCACGACACCCAAGGTCATTTAGATGTCCTCCTTTGTTCTCTTCTGGGAGGCTTAGGATTTTGCATTTTACCTTTAGGTCTACGATCCACGTTGTGATAATTTGTGTGAAGGTGTAAGGGCTGTGTCCAGGTTCACTCTTCACACGTGGATGTCTAGCTGTTCCAGCACCATTCGTTGAAAAGAACATCTTTGCTCCATTCACTTGTATTTTCATCTTGGGGTTCTCAAAGGGCCTCCCTGCACAGAGTCCCCCATGTGCCCCCAAAACACCCCTTATCCACTCTCCACGGCACTGGGAAGGGCCTTTGGGAGAGAGATCTGGGGCCTGACGGCCAGGGCCTGGCCGGGCAGTGCACTTCAGCCAGGCTTCTGCTCAAGGGCAAGGATCGGGGCCACGTGCAGGACCAGGTGACGAGGGTTGGGGGCAGGGGGTTCTCCGTGCAGGGCTACAGAGGGGTGACTAATCCTCAGGTTAGAAGGAGCAGGCCTGACCAAGGGGAACTTGCAGTAGGGAGAGGGCAGCCTCAGGCCTCCATGGAGATTCGGAGCAGAGCCCGGGGCTGGGTGACCCTGCCATCAGGCCCACCAACACATTCATACGCACCCACCTTCCCCAGGAACCTGGAGAGCTGCTAATCGGGCTACACCAGGCAGGACCCATCAAACCTTCCCATTACCACCTGCCCTCACAAGGTTTAGTTTGGGGCATCTGGCTCCTCTCTGGGCTGGAGGAGGTGGGGACTTCTGCTCTGTGCAGGCGACAGGAGGTTGGTGGGGAAGCAAGGTCTGTGGATACAGGGCTGCGTCCCCCTGTCCTCAGACAGCACCAGGGGGTAGTATCAGCCTCCGGGCTTGTTCGCCTGGGGGGAAATGGGCAGCGTGAGACCTGATCCTCCCTCGAGGCAGAGCCCTGGTCCTCTGAGAGTGTGGCAGGGGCCCCAGCCCTCATTATCCAGGCCCCTTGGCCTGGAGGCTGTATGTGAGTTGTGGCTAAAAAATGGGGCTCCTGGAGACCCAGGCCTCCCGCCTCCCTCTCAGGACCCGTCTCCGGTAAAGAGGAACAGACCGCTCATGGCAGGTTCACCGCCGTGAGCCACCCGCTCTGTTGGCCCCTTCTTAGCCACGATGTCTCCCTACACCCCAAGACAACCCCCAGAGCTGACATCACTACCTTCATTCCACAGATACGAAGCCCAGGAAGGCAGTTCAGGCAGGTGGCCAGAGCCACTTACGCGCTTGGGGCGTGCCGCCAGAGACGTCGCGAGCCTCAGTGTCCTCACCTGTGAAATGGGACCAATCACTCCTCCCTCGCTGGGCTGCTGCGGGGCGCATGTACCACCGCAGATGTGAAGCGCATGGTGGCCGTTCAGACTCAACGGTGGCTTGAACTGCTATTCCTGTGAGTGGCAACCCCGGGGTGTGAGCTGGGAATGAGCTCTAAAGCGACGTGCTCTTTCCTCTCTTCACCCTCCTGGCCCCCGGTCGACTGCTAGAGCGGGTCCTTCACAGGGGCTCCTTCAGGAGAGAGCCCACCCCCGTGGCTCCAGTCTCTCTCGGCAGTCAGGTCTCTCTGCACTGTCCCCTCGCCTGGGCAAGAGCCAAGCCTAGAGATGGCCAGGACCAGGCCAAGGTCACACAGTGGGCTCCTGGGTCCCAGCAGGGCCCTCCGCAGAGGAGCTGTCGTCCCGAGGAGCAAAGGCCTCCTGTGCCCACTGACCACGCCATGCACCTGTCCGTCTGGGCCGGACACGGTGTCCCCAGGGTACCAAATTCATTTTCTTTTATGTCTGTTGGAGGATTGACTGCCCGGCTGAAATCCGACAAATCACAGCAGGGGCACATACAAGCTCAGTCGTGGCCCTGGGATACGTGTGGCACACGCTGCGCACGCTCACACTCAAGCACACGGTCTCCCACCCTCGCACAGCCTCACCCTCACACACACACACACAGATCCACACACTCACTCTAGTGTTTTCACTCTCGCACACGCGCTCGCAGTCTTGCGCACACCCTTGCTCTCATACATTCAATTTCACGCTCATGAACACTTACACACGCTTACCCGCCAATGGAAAACACACACCAATTCACATACTCCCACGCTCCCACACGCTCACGTGGCTCTTGGACACCCAGTTCTGCAACATCAGTGACGCGCTGTCCAACACGGGCGCAGCCAAGCAGAAGCGGCTTCCTGCTCCCCCCGCGAGATCTCATCGTTTGGCTGGATCCTTCCAAGCTCAACGCCAGAGTTGCCTCCCCCAGGAAGGCTCCCCGGCCTGCGGGGGCCTCCCCTTCTCCTCTGGGCTCCCATAAGTTAATAGCAGCCCCTTTCTCTGCTCTTGTCCAGCAACCGGTGTTTGCTGAGCAGCTATTATGTGCCGGGGGTGCGGGATGGAGAGAACCCCTTTGAGGACAGAACAGGTGTCATGCCATCTGTGCCCCAGCACTTAGGGGGGGCCCGGCCAGATGCTGCCTGCTCTGAGTGCCTGTGTCGAGTAGACGAAGGCACTCCTTCTCCAGGCTCCTGTTGGCCAGTGCCCTTTTAGTGACCACACGCTTACCAACCTGGCTCTCGTTCACGCAGTTCCCTCCTCCCGAACACCCTTCCTCTCTGCAACCATCTCCTCTGCATGTATGTGCCCACCCATCCCAAGCACCATCCCCCCCTGGGAGGGCTCCCGTGAGTCACCTCTCAGAGGCAACAAGGCTGGCACTTGCCTGTCTCCCCACAGAGCCATTGGCACCCGGAGAGCCGGGCCGGGCGCCAGGCAGCTCTGTGTCCACAGAGCCTCACACAGAGCGGCTTCGACCGGGGTTCGAGGCGAGCACTCCAAGACAGACTTCCTCAGTGGAACAGCCTTTGTCTCCCGAGTGACGACAGCTGGTGACAGACAGTCCCAGGCCCCCCGTTAGCCGAAGCCCTCCGTCCAACAGATGTGGCAGTTTGCAGACCGGACAGTCTCTTGCTTCTGGGTCGAGACCTGCTCCCCACCTTCCCCCTTCGTGTCTCAAGTTAGGCGTCACTTTCCCCAGGAGGCCTCCCGTGGTCCCGAATCGAAGTCCCCACCCCCATCACTGCCCTGCGCTCACTGCTGTTCGTGCTTTATCCGTCATCCCAGCCTGTGCTCGCCACGAAGACAGATTTCATCCGGCCTCATCCCTGCCGCACGCCCAGGGCCTAGCGTGGTGCTCAGGATACAGCGGGCATTTGATAAATGCTGCGGGGAGGGAAGGAGGAGTAAAACTCCATGGTCATGTAGATAGTGAAGGCTTCTTTAGTCCCAGCTCATTCTGTCCCCGGATTTCCCCCGTCTCCGGCCCATTCTCAGGAGCCTGAGTGTTCCCATTTGATCATCTGTGCTGTAGGCCAGGTTACCCAGAGGCTCTTCCCAGGGGTACGAAGGACACCTCCTGCCATGCCTGGGAGATTCCTGACCTGGGAGGAGCTGGCTATGGCTGATCCCCTAATTCCTGGGCTGCTGCCCCCCAGAGGCAATCCCGGGCTGCTTCTGCCTCCTTTGATAACCAGGCTGGGCCTCTCTAAGCACCGCCCCGGGGAAATGAAGGCATGGCAGGCCTCTGTGCCCCTAGGAGCCAAGAGCGGCCTGGAGGAGACAGGTGCCACTGCCTCCTGGGATGGTGGAGCTGCCGAAGGGGATGACGGGAACAGGGGAGGCAGGACGTCCCTGTGTCTGAATGGCACGGCGAGGTCACGCAGTCCAGCCTAGGGCTGAAGTGCTGGCTCTGAGTCTCCCTTGCCATGTGACCTTAACGGAGTCAGGTGACTCTGGGCATCTCCTGGGCATGTAATTCAAGGGCCTCCACCTTTCTTTCCTTGGCAATCCCAGACACCCAGATTCCCAAACTTGCCCTAGGATTTCCTGCCCCCCAGGACTTCAGTGCAGTTGCCTCTGCTGAAGTGTCTCCCTCCCTCCCAAATCAAATGGTAGACACTCTCCCCATCCTTTGAGCTCCAGGGAAAATGCCACCTCCTCCAGGGAGCCTCCTCTGATTGCCCCCATTGCCATCACTTCCTCCTCCACTAGGTTCTCAGAAGCTCCACTCTGGCTCACGTAGGGTCCTGCCCATACTTTCTCTGGCCTTGCGAAGAGGCATGCCTGGCAGTAAGATTGTAACCTGCATGACTCCAGGGAGGGCCTTTCACATGGTAGCCCATGTAAACAGCACCCTTTGGAGTTGTGCAGTGCTTAACCTGTGCAACGATACGTGGCAGTCCTGCCTGTGTCCTGCCTCTGAGGACTGCTCTGAGGGTTCCAAGGGTTTATGACTCCTGGCCCCTTTTCTTCTGCTCATTCTGCTTTCCTTTCCCCTCTACTCAACCTCCCTGGTGCCCTCACCCAGGCCCATGGCTTAAATACCATTTCTAAGCTGATCGCTGATGCTCAAATTGATGTCTGTAGCACTAACCTCTGCCCCGAGCTGCGGACTCGCATGTGCACCTGCCTCCTGGGAATCTCCATTTAGAGGTCTCACAGGCGCTGCAGATTCAATTCAGCCAAGCCATCCTCTGAGTCCCTCCCACACCCCTGTTCTTCTCCCAGTCTTCTCCATTTCCGTAAAACGTCACCCCTCCTGCTGAAGTCCTCAGAGCCATCCTCGACACCCCCTTTCCTTCCCTGCCTCAGCCGATCCGGTAGCTTGTCCTGTCGCCGGCTTGCAAGGTGCATCCTGCGTCCACGTCTAGAGCTCGGTTGTCCCGGCCATCACCCGCTCCAGGCCGCCACCGTCTCTCCCTACACACCCACTTGGGGTCCCTCGGGAGCACAGCAACAAGGATGGGGGTGCGGAGCGAGGGCAAGAGAAACAGGGAAGGGAAAAAGCCACCCCAGGGCATCTTCTCCAGTTACCGGTGCTGCTGGGGCCACAAAGGACAGCAGCCTGGGGCGTTTGTTTACTGACCCGTCCCCCTTGACAGATGGCTGCCTCCTGAGGCTTGAACCCCCTTCCCCATCCTTCTCCCAGGCTGTCCCTTGCAAGCTGAGGAGCTCATCCAGAGGAAAAGCAGAGTCCACACGTTTGGAGGGGCTTGTGCTGAGCACCTCGGCTGCGGCTGGAACCAGCAACGGGCTGTGGGAAGGGGCGTGCGGCGCCGGAAGCAGCCACCGCCGTTCCCACGGCCGTCCCCCTACCTGCCCACCCACACAGGGCCACCAAGGTGATCTTGCACAGATGTGAATGGATTCTGTCACATCACCGCCAACATTTTTCAAAGGTCCCCATTGTCCTTAGAACAAAACCCTTGCCACGACTGACCAGGCCACCCCCGACCTCCGTACCTCCCTGCCTCCCTGCCTTCATCCTCCACATACGCACTAAGCTCCAGGCACACTGGCCTTTGGGGGCCTCAGACCCCACAGGTTCGCTCCAGCCTTAGGGACCTCTGCACCTCCCAGCTCTCCCAGCCCTCCCTGGGCCCCTTTCCCCACCCCGCGGTTTTCACGTGGTCAGCTCCTTGTTATTCAAGCCTACACTTACGAGTCTCCTCCTTAGAGATCTGCCCCGGCCACCCAGTCCCTAGTAGTCCTCTATTGCCATACTCTCTCGTATGTTATCCTTTCCCTTTCCTTTCAGGGCACTCAGATCTAACGCATCTACTTATTTGCTCACCTGTTTCTTGCCTTTCTCCCCCGCTAGAAGCTGATGAGTCATGGTCACGTGTGTATCCCCAGGGGCCCGCCCAGTGCCTGGTGTGCAGTAGATGCTCAATAAACACCTGCTGACCGACGAAATCGAATGGGTCAGGTTCGCCCAGGAGCAATCAGAGCCTGAGTCAGGGAGCCTTGTGCACCTGCTAGATTAGGAAATGCTCTCGGGTGAGCCCCATGACAGTTAGGGAGGCAGATCGGGCAGGTCTAGCCCCAGTCTTACCCCACCAGGAGAGGAACGTGGCTTCGGGACCACGAGATGCTACCTTTAGGCAAGGGTGATTCTTTTGTGTCCCACATGGAGAAGTGGGGGCAGGGGCATTAGCAGCCAACACTCCCAATAGCTGGGAGAGAGAGAGAGAGAGCAAGAGAGACGGGGGCGGGGGGGAAGGGAAGGGGAGGGGCGCTAACAGGATTCAGGGCAGGAAAGGACTGCCCCCCTGCTGCTCACAGATCCCAGGGCTGAAGGGGTTCAGCAGCCTGGATATCCCGGGAGCAGAAATCAGGCTTCGGAGGATCCATCCCCGTCTCCATCCAGATGCCTCCTCATATCTGCCCTGATCCTGCCTGCTGTCTCCTGAGCCCATTTTCTCTTTGTGTTTTCTTACCGGCTAGGAGAACAGTGGGTGAATATTGTCCCCAAACAAGCCTCAGAGTCCCCTCCCCATCTGTAGGTCTCTGCAGCTGTTTGATCACAGGGGCAGATGGCCATCCTACTGACCACCCCATCCCCCCACACCATTGCAGGAGTCTCTCACTGAAGCACCCACTTCAAGTCTGCCTATTTCTTGAAAAATTAGGGCCTAGGAGAGACAGTGCGCCCACAGCCAAAGAGTCTGAGGAAGCCACGGGGAGATGCCTTGCCTCCTCTTCGGTCCCTCTTCTGGGCGCATCTCTGTGTTCAGAGCACACGGCAGGCAGAACTTGGCCTTGACAAACAGTCTAGCCCCCTGACCCTGCACTCTCCGTCGCTCTGACAGTTACTGACGGGCAGGGCACTTGAGTTTTTCCCTTTTCTCTGTCGGCTCTTTTAATTCAAAACTAGAAAGAAAACTCCTATTGATTCCAAGTAACTGATAAGTTACTCGCTCCCGGGCCTTTTTAATCAGGAGCCTGAGCCTGGCTTGCAGACTGAGGGAAGAGAAGAGTGGGAGAGTAGGAGCACAGATTCAGATTCTGGGGGGCTTCCCACCCCTCCCAACAAACTCGCACAGGAGAAGAACAGTTTAGGAGGCTTCCTCCTTCTAGGGTTTGAGGATCCTAATTTGTGAAGCATATAATTATCCCTAACATTTACACGACACTTTGCGTTTACAAAGCAATTTACATTTGTGAAGCCCTTCCACATTATTGTCTGCTGTGATCAAGCTATTCCCTGCCAGGGACCGCTGGCCCAGGAGTGCTCCCTCCTCTTCCCAAGCTGTGTGCATCTGGGCAGTGGAAGCCTCACTCCCAACAGTCGCGGGAAGTAGCCTGGGCAGAGGTCATTGTCCCATTTTATAGCCGAAGGCATTGACGGTCAGAGATGCTGTAACCTGCCCAAAGTCACACAGCAACTGGTCAGAGTGAGACCTCTGAGCCCCTCCAGGCGCTCCGCTTCTTAGAAATGAGGTGTGGGGGTCACTTGGTTATCAAGATACGGGGCTCACCTATCAAGATCCTGCTTAACGTGGATCCCAGTCAGGTAGCAGGAAGAGTTTCCCGAGAACAAGGTGATTGATCATCGTGATGTGCTAACCAGAAGATGTCCCCTTCCGCGGAGAATGCTCCTCTCAGGCTAGGACCCAACCTCAGAGCGATGGACTGGATGATCTCTCTAAGGCCCTTCCGGCACAAGGAGGCTCTGATTCCCAGAGCACCAGGAGAATGGACGCCCATCTGCCTGAGTGCAGGCCCCTCGGCCTACTTGTTTTCCTTCTGGCCCGCACCAAGGCACGAGTCACAGAAGGTGCAGGGAAAATTTACTGCATTATCAATATTTAATATCTACGGGGAGGTGACGTCAGCAAGATTGCCCGACCTGGCAGAGCCATCTGGGTGGACAGTGGGACAGGCCCTGCATCTCTCGGACATCACGTCCTTCCCACACGGGCACAGGTGCAATTTGTGGGCTCCTCAAAGGGCATGGGCACTGTGGAGGGTCGCATGTTTCTCCAGCACCGGTGTGCCGGCCGGGGCGGCGGGGGGACTTCTCCCCATGGCCCTTCGCCTGGTCCCAGGTCCAGCAGGGCTGGGAGCTTGTGATTATTCCTTGGGCCTGGGACTGGGGGTCTCCAGCTGTTCTGAAATACTGCATGAGCATGGGGTGGCTGACAATGCTGTGGGACGACCCCGACGGGGGTCTCAGAACGCCTCTCTGACAGATGATTTCAGGACTCTTACACCCCCGAAGTTAGAGCAAGCCCGAGAGAAGCTTGGCAGATGTCCAGAAGACACAAAGTCTGGACTTCGGTCTCTTTCTTTGTGAAATGGGGTTATGGTCTCTCTGCCTCACAGTGTTGTCAGGGGAATTGAAAAAGGGTTCTGCTTGAGGTGTGCCTGGCCGAGGGCTGGCCCAACCCACGCGCAGTCCCAGCCCCTCTGCTGTGCCCCAGGGGAGTAGGCGAGGATGCAAGGCCTACTGGGAGCAGGCAGGAGTGGGGGCTGAGTGTCTCTTTGTGTCCTTGAACTGCTACAGGTCTGGGTGAGGTTGGGGAAACTGAGGCAGTGACAGAGGCCATCCCCGCAGCCATAGGGAACCCAGAGAGCACCCAGAGTCTGTCCCAGAGAGGGCTCCTCTGCCCATGGGGTCTCTGGTCCTGTTGAGGGTAGAGTACCCTCCCCGCAGTCTGACCAGCACATCATGGTGTCTCCATCAGGAGCAGAGGCCTTCCGGTGCCCAGAAAGTGGATCCTACCTCCCTTGGGGGAAGGGGACACCAAAAGGACCATTCCAGGGCTGTGTGAACAGCAGGAAAAACCCGAGGCTTGGCCCTGGTTGGCTGTGTAAATGTGAGCAAGTTACTTCTGCTCTCTGGGCCTCAGTTTCCCCATGTGTAAAGAAAAGGGCCGGGCGGGATTATCACCATGTGCTCTTAGTGATGAGCTTTTCCGGAGAGCCCAGAGTGGTCTCTGCCCATGGGAAGTGCCATCCGGTGCCAGAGATTCCCCAGTGAACTGGCTGTGACAGTAGCACAGGTGACAGGGTGGGAGCCAGTGCTCCCGAGGGCTGTCCAGACGAGGGACGTCCACCCCAGCCCGCAGGCCCAGGGAAGCCGATGCGCCAGGGCAGCTGTGGGAGAAGATGTGACGTTCTGGAGCGTGGATGCGACTCAGCCATAGGAGGAGGAGGCGGCAGGACACCCAGGGAGCTGCTGGGTGGTGGAGGGGCCCCCGGCAGTTCTGGGCCCCAAGGGGAAGGTCAGGCAGGGAGGCTGAGAGGGGTCGGAAGCGGCGTTCAAGGCAAAGGATGCCCGAGAAAGGACCGGACATCAAGTCTGGAGTGAGAGACGGCAAGGGCTTGAGGGAAGGCGTGAGTGTGGTCGGCGGGTGTAGAAAAGCGGGTGGTACACAGGCCTGTGGGCCATACGGCTGCCTCAGCACATTACTACAGAGGAGGGCCTTACACAGCAGAACTGTATTCCCTCACAGTTCTGGGGGCCCCAAGTTCAAAAGCCTGGTGTTCACAGGACCCTGTCTGAAGGCAGCTAGGAAGGGTCTTCCTTGCCTCCTCCAGCTGTTGGCGGTTGCCATGGCACTCTTTGGCTTAGAGATGCATGGCTCCCACCTCTGTCCCCATCGTCACATGGCGTCTCCCTGTGTGTCTGCTCCATCCCAACTTCCCTCTTGTAAGGACATCAGTCATTGGAGCAGGGTCCACCCTCATCCATTATAACCTCATTTTAACAGATTGCATCTGCAAAGACCCTAATTTAAACTTTTTTTTTTAAGTTTATCCATACTTTGAGAGAGAGAGAGAGAGAGCAGGGCACGGGCAGAGAGGGAGAGAAAGGATCCAAAACAGGTTCCACACTGTCAGTGCAGAGTCTGACGCCGGTCTCGAACCCACAAACCGCGAGATCATGACTGGAGCCCAAATCAAGAGTCGGACGCTTAACCAACTGAGCCACCCAGGTGCCCCTGCGAAGACCGTATTTGTAAATAAGATCCCAGTACCAGGTGTGGGGCAGACATGGATCGTGAGGAGACACAGTTCAGCCCGGTACGGGAGGGTTGGCGGGCGGGCGTGGGGAGGCAGGGCTGACCTGGCCTGAGCCTGTTTGAGAAGGGTCATCTTGCTGAGACCAACGCCTGTGGATTCAGACAGGGCTGGGCAGCAAAGGTTGGGCTAAAGGGTTGGAGTCCCTCGCTGGAGCTGTGCTGCAGGGAGCTTGCCCCTCCGTGTGCACTCCTGGAGAGTGTGGGAACACCCGAGCGACGGGCCAGCCGCGGCCTCCCTGCCTCCCTGCGTGAAGGGGCCCTCTGTGGGCCACACCTTCCCCCTGTGAGACACAAGGGCCTGGCTGACCTCCACAGGCCGCTGTACCACTAGAAATTTGTATTTTAAGCCTGGTGCTCCCCAGGCGAAGGGAGTCTACCCCAGGGATGCTGGGACGCCCCGGAGCCTGGCTCCGGAGACCACTTGTCAGCACCTGACACGAGCATAAAGCTCGTCGCTTCATTTTTAGGGAGAAATCGGGGCGTCTGGCGTGGCTGAATGTCACAGGCGAGGGACGGGGAGACATGAAAGGCAGCGAGCAGGGACGAAAATTGTGCTGCTCCTAGCAACCCTGGCCCTGCAGCGTGGCAGGTGCCATCCCCAGCCAGCGGGGTGTTAAATCTACCCGGGCTTAGCCCACCCCGCGCTGAGGGCAGAGCAGGGACCCACGTTCCCGCGGGGGGCGCTCTGTGACACCCCACACTCAGGTCCTTCCCAGGGCCCCTCCTGGATCCCCGGGGGCTGGAGTGGTCCCCTCTGGCCTCCACCTCCAGGTGGCACGCCCCACCCTGTGGCCAGCCGCCTCTGGGGTCTGTGGGCAGCCAGTGGGACAGGCCAATTGGCCAGACTCCCAGAGCCAGAAGCCCCTTGGTTCTGAATTTCCATGGCCACACACACACACACACACACAGAGAACAGGGTCATGTGCATCTTCCCGTAGTCCTGGTCGTCCACACTCACACATAGCATACATGAGGTCCCCCGTCTATGAGTCCCACGGCCCCCAGGACCAGTTCCTAGTCAGCACAGGCACGACTCATGTGGGCTCCAAATCCCTGCCTGGGAGGATAGTGCTGCCATCCCTCCCTCCCTCTACTGCCAGATGGAGCTCAGTGTGGGCAGGGCCTCACTCTCTGACCCCTCTGTGCTCGGAAAAGGTGTGCATCTTGTTTCTTGGCCCTTCCCTGCCCCTTTCCCCACGTAGGACACACCAGTAGGACCCAAAACACCCCATGGCACGCCCTCTTAATTTGGATACTCACACAGCAGCCCTGAGATAGGAATTTGGAGGCAGGTAGTTTTTTTTGTGAGAGGACCTCAGGAAACTTGGTGAGGGAGTGAGGTGTGAGGCAGGGAGGGGAGAAAAGGCAATGGAAGGTGTGTTCCTGAGTGGGGTCCTGCTGAGAGCAACGGGGGCTTGACCCTGCTTGGATTCTTCTGGAAGCCTGGCTAGCACACACTTCAGAACTTCTCTCCTCCCCAAGGGACAAGGATGCCCAGGTATTTACCCATCATTACCATCCCTCATTGCTTGAGGATGGTCAGCTCCAGGGCACTTCAGACATGCTCCCCTCAAGGACGCTCCTCAACTAAATACACTCCAGAAGAGAGACACCAAACACGGGCAACAGGCACAGGGCCCTAGACTGCTGGGGTGCACTGAGGGGGGTCACCCAAGTGCCCATTTCTTCTGTCCCAGCTGTATGTGTAAATATCCATGTGCAAGCTACACACACTTACACCCACACGCACATATATACACACACCCCTGTGCACACATCCTCACCATTCTCCTTCCTCTCTCCACCTCGGTCCTCTGCTCCTGACTACCTGGTCACAATCTGGTCCAGAGAAGTAGGGGGCCTGGACCTTCCTTCTCCTAGAATGGCCTGTTCTCTGCAGTTGGTGGGGGGGAGTCCTGTCCCCAAGCCCCTCCACTCCACTTGGCTCTCGACTTTCAGCGCCTGGCTTCGGCCCAATCTATCAGCCGCAATCTCAGGCTTTGAAGCTGGAGACTCCCCCGGCAGACAAAGGGGCAGCTGTTGGGTGGGGGGGACCCTGGGTGCCAGCCCAGGTGTGTGGCGATTATCTCGGGGGCCTAATCAAGGTGCCTTGTCCCTTGCTCGGCTGCTGAATGAAGGCGGCGCCCACCCCTCCCACCACTCCCCGCGTTGACTGCCAGGACAGCGACAGACACCTGCTAGGTCCCCGACCCCTTCCCTCCCCTGCCCTTTCTTCCTTTTGTACCAGCACAAAATGGGACGAAGCCAGGCCCCACCTGGTAAGGGGGAGGCCCCAGGGCTCCCACTTCTCAGCTGTGACCATGCTCTGCCAGTGAATGCCAGAATTTTGGCTGGAGAAGGGGGTCCCCGCAGAGAGATTGACAGACAGACGGATGGCAGACCAGGATGGCCAGCCGGATAAGAGATGACTGCAGAGGGCTGCCTTTGGGGTGGGGGTGCGCAAGAGGAAGGCGTTGAACGAGATGCAGCTTCGCCCTCCCCAGGGACCCTGCTAAGGTCTCTTTTGTCCCCAGAGCCCATGTGGGAAGCAGGGCCAGAACCAGCCCCATCTTTTGCAGAAGGAGTTGAGAAGAAACAAAGCTCAGAGAAAGTGAGGGGCCAGCCATATTCACACCAGCCCTGGGCCCCAAGGCCAGACTGCTGGCCGGGATGCCTCCCTTGGACACCTGTCTTAGTGTCTACGGCAAACTGCCCTCTGCAGGGTGGGCTCGTGGGTGCGATATAGAGCAGGTGGGTTAGCTTGAGTGGACTGTCCCAAACTGACCTTGGGCAGCCTCCTGTCTGCTGGCCTCCCCTCAGGAGCCAGGGGCGGCTAGGCCCTCACCTTCCCTTCTTTTTCCTCTTCCTCCTCACCTTCCCAACTGTTTCTGAACCTGCTACGTGGCAGACCTGCGACTCCCCTATACAATATGTGTGTGACGTCGAGCAGTAAGGTGGCCTCAGCTTTTCCTTGGAGGCTGGGAGAGAGGGAAGGAGCAGGTGCAGGGATGGGGAGAGCTGTTGAGATGGGGACGGAGATCCTTTTGGCCTCAGACTCCACCTGGAGAAGAGCCAGAGACCACGAGCTGGACAGAAACAGAGAGAAGCCGAAGTAGAAAGATGTTTGCTGGAGAGAGGATAGCCAGCTAAGCTCGTCGGCGTCCGGGCCATTAACATGAGCCATGGGCTTCCCCAGGCCCATCCTTCAGAGTCAGGGGTGGGGGCTGGCGAAGGAGGGAACACATTATTCACAGCTAAAGAAAGACTCATTACTTTGCACCAACCTTTGGCTGGTATTGAATATACCATCGCTCCCCTCTTAACAAATGGCTTCTTGAAGGTTTAATTAACTTCTTAGCACCCTTGGGCAGGCAGCCTGGCCCCCACCATTGGGTGAAGCCTGAGTCCACCACGTTGAGGGGCAGTGGTGGCCTTCGGGAGAGACAGCTTCTGCCCAAGTGGAGGGGACGACGGGGGAGCGGCCGTGCCCTACTTGCCCAGACACCTGTTCACGTGGCAGAGAGGAAGACTGAGGCTTGGAGGAGAGAAGACAACATGGGCAGCTTGCTCAAGGTCACACAGTAAATGGAGGCAGATCCTGGCCTAGAGTCCAGGCCCTGAGCAAACAGAAGGACGCGTCGCCTTCCAGAGCCTTCCCCGTGCCTTCCTCTCCCAAGGTCATTAGCTGCGGTATAAACACAGCACAAAGTATTTCTGTAATTACTGGTTAAAGTTGATCAAGGCTCACAACAGAGTTGGCCTGAGACTAAGTTCCTTCAAATAACCATTCTCAGTGCCGTAAGCACTTTGCAAGCCCTCCTGATGGGCCAGATGCTGTGCTCGGCCCCTTCCTGTGGGACTGCATCTAATTCCTTACATCGATCCCACGAGGCTGGTATTATTACTATCCTCATTTTTCTGATGAGGAAACCGAGGCCCAGAGAGATAAAGTGTACCCCAGAGTCACATCGCCTGAACTGCGGGGCTATATTGCTCCTATAGAGAAGAACTCACGCCGTTAGACCCAATCTTTCCACAGAAGGAGAAACTTGAAGACCTGCCCAAGGTCACTCAGTTCATAAGTGGACTCTTGACCTTTCCAGTGGAGGACCATATCGCCCATAGCCCGTCCTCTGCTCCATCCATCCGTCTCCCTGCACTTAATCTCCTGGGCTGTGCCTGCCCCCCCCCCCCCCCTGCAGCTTTGTGAGCCACACCGAGAAGCCCCTGAGCAAAGGGGCCAACCTGAACTTGGGAGTCAGCCCCAGGCGGAAATCCTGCTCCGTAGTTTTGCCCTTGGACAAGTCACTCTGCCAGCAGAGCCTCAGTTTCTCCATCTGGTGAATCGAAATGTGCAGCACAGGGCACTGGGGAGAATTAAATGTGCTTAAAGCACTTGGCCCAGTGTCTGACTCATCACAGAATGCACTCGATAGCAGTATCACTGGAATAAGGGCTCGATCTGGCCAGGAACCCCTGCCTCCCTCCTGCATCCAGCTACTGCAGTGACCCCTGGAAAGGCCTGTCCAACAGCCCCTGCCCCCCATTAGAACTGGGCAGAGAAGCACCAGAGGGCACTAGAGGCCAAAACAGAGCCCTCCCCGCCTAAGGGGAGCAGGAGGGCCGCTTCTCGGGCTGCGGGCTAATTAATCGCGCCGGGCTGACAGCAGAGAGGGGCTGAGCTTTTTGCCGACGAGTCCAGAGCGGTGATGGAATAATGGGCTCTAATGCACTGATCTTCTCCGGGGACCTGTCTTTCATCCCCAACAAAACTAATTAATGACAGCAATAAATAAACCAATCCAGCCCGCACTGCCCGGAGAGCCAGGGCTGTTGAAGAAAAGCCTGTTGCTGGCCAGGCCAGGGAGCACTGCGGCCTGTTGTCCTCTGTGCAGGTAGAGTGAGGGCCCTATGATGTCACGTGGGATGGGACAGAAGGAATCAGGCCCAAGAGATCCAATCACTCCCATGCTGAATACTTGGGACCCTTGAGTTCTGATCCCAGACCAGTCACCACACTGCTGTGTGACCTTGCCAGATTATTCTACATCTCTGAGCCTGAGATGTTAACCCTATTTGGATACAACACAGGTAGCCTGTGTTGTAGGAAAGGTCACAGTTCCTTTTATGATTTAGCAAGTAGGATAAGGCCAGGCACATCACAGGAAGGATGTCCCATCCATGGGCCTCTGGCCAGTTAATGCTGTAACATAAAAAGCACTAAGATCAGTGCTTTCAAACTTTTAGAATTCCCTGAAGAGCCTCATGGAATCCAGACTGTGGCCCTCCCCTGGAGTTTCGGAGTCAGAAGGGCCTGAGAATTTGCCTTTCTGACAAGTTTCCAGAAGATGCTGAGGCTGCTGGTCAGGGACCCCACTCTGAGAACCAGTGGTCTAGACCGAACGCCAAAGACTTGGGTTCTCATCCTGTCTCGGGTCTGGGTAGCTTGGGGTCACTGTCTTCCCTTCTCTGGGCCTCAACACCTCCATCTGTCCATGCGAATATGTGTGGAGGGGGACGGGACTCGTCATGACTCTACCTGTTCAGGCAGCTTGAGACCTCCCATGGGGCATGTGACATCAGGGCCACTGTCTGTTCGTGAGCCAAACTGGCTCAAAGTAGAGGCACAGCAGAGATCCTTTGCCAGGGCTGGCACAACAAAGGAACCCGTCAGCCCCTTTTGAGGAGCTCCCACCCCATTTATAACGAACCACATACCCCCAGGGAGTGGCGGCCCCCCCTAGTCAGTGCGGGAGTTCTCGCCTCTTGGTACATCCCCACCTAGTGGTTCCTACCTCTTCTAGCACACCCCCATTAACAGGAAGCTCACTCCCTCTCACGGGAGGGCCTTCCATCCCAAGCTCATAAGAAAGGGGTTTTTTTTTGTTTGTTAGTTTTCTATTTGTTTTTAGCACAAGTCCAAATATGCTTCTTCATGATGGAATCCCTGGGCTATCCCCGTCTGGGTCTCAATTTCCTCAAAGGTCCCTTTCAGCTTTGCTATCATGACACCTGCATCAGAGACGGGTCTCGACTGTTCGCTGCCGTGGAACCTTGGGAGAGCCGGTGGGAGCTCCGATTCCCCATGGCCCCTCTGTAGGATGGGTAGAAATGAGATAAGGAGGTGAGACTCTAGAGCCCAGGGTAAATGGGGGAGGCTCTAATCACTGTTATATGGTATCTTCGCCCCTGCCTGGAGTTAGTTTGGCTTGGAATCCCAGTTCTAGGTCAGCTGACTTTTCCCGAGGCCTTTCTGTCCGCAGATGAGCATGAGCTAAGTCTCCTCCCTGGATATGGGGCAGTTTCGACCATAAGCACCCCCACTTCTGTCGGCTCTTGCACCTGACCCCCCCTTGCAGCCTGTGCCAGGGCCCCCTCACTGAGCAACTCTACCGAATGTGCTGGAGGCCTGGATCAGCGGAATGGGCTGCCTGCAGACTGGGCGATTGTCCACAGTGGTGCGAGTCCTGGCTCCGGCTTCCGTGTTACAACAGCCCAGCGCCGCAGGGCCTGGCCCGGGATCTCACCAGTGTTTGATCTCACCACTGCTCTCGCTGCCTTGGACACTCAGGCAATGGCCCTGCAGCCCCTGCCTAGCACCCGAATGACATTCCCGGGGTCGTGCGTGCGTGCATCACGGCCCATCTAAGTGGCGTCCGATTGGCAGGCCTCAGCTGATGGGTCTGTGCCTGAGCTGCAAGAGAGGCTGGGAAGCTGAGAGGCTGGGATGTTTGGCAGCTTCCCTTCAGGAGAGGGAAATCCTCCAGAATCAGAAAGAGGGTTCAGATCTGGGGCAGGAGAAACATTCTAGAGGCCACTCCTATTCAATGCAACCCACCTTTGGCGTGCATCAATGTGAAGAAAGGTCACAGTCAGGATGCAGATAAAAATAACCGCTCGCTCTGAGCACTTGCTACGTGCCAGACACCCTTCTAAGGGATTGTCACCTCCTCTAGGGACGGATCACCTCATCTAGGCCTCTCAGTATCCTTAGAAGGGAGGAGCCTTTATTATTGCAACCATCGCCTCTGTCTCACCAACAAGAGAAGAAAAACCCAGAGAGGTTGCCTGTGGTCATGCAGCTGGCCGGAAGCGGACCCTGGGCGTGAACGCCACTCTCTGGCTGCTGGGCTTACGTTCCTGTGTTCTCTGCTCTTCCTCTCTGTCTTACATGTAGGAGACCCAGCCACCGTCCCCAGGAAACAGGAGAAGCACCCGCGGCTGAAATACAAGGCAGGTGGTGCCCAGGCCTGGAACCACCGAGTAGCCAGGCACTTGGGTATAGAGGGGAGGTCAGTACGAATCCCCAGGATAATGTGGAAGACGCTGTAGAGAAAGGGTCAGGGGTCAGCTGGGGAGGGTCCTTCTGCCTGAGCCCATCCTGTTCACTGGCTTTCCCAGTTCAGGACCCAGTCTGACTTCAGAGACTTGCCCACTGCAGGAAGAGGAACTGTCAACATGGGGAGGTGAAGGGTGCTTTCCTATAGGGCCACCATGGACAAGACTGAGCCAGCCCTGCCCAGACAATGCCAACTGTCCCCAAGAGCCAGAGGTCCCTTTGTGGCATCTGTGAATACATGGGATCCAGGGTTGGCCCAGGGTACAATTCCCAGTGGTTTCCAACCCTGACTCTACAATGGAAGCACTTGGACTCAACTGTATGTTTCATTATCCGTGCCTGGGCCCCCGCTCGCAGGGATCGGGTTTAATTAATTGGTCTGGAATGGGTGTTGGCATTGGTAGTGGGAAATGTTCCCCAGGTGATTCTAGCAGGCAGCCAGGGTGCAGAGCTCTTGTCCCTGGGAACCTGGATCTCCTCTAGACCTGGGGAGGTTAGGAGGGGCTCCTCCATGGCTGTGTCCCCACCCCCAAGCCCTTTGGAAGAGAGGGCTCCCACAGTAGGCGGCTACATGCCATAAAGTGAACACAGAACAGGAGGCTGTGAAATACTCCTTTCACCAGAAAAATTCCAAGGCACTCAGGGCCACAGGGCAGCCTGGAGGGAGGCCAAGACCTCTTCACCTAGAGCTGCCAAGAGGAGCCACACCCAGGGAGAGAAATTCTGAACTGTATAAAAGGCCACGTACTCCATGAGCCACAGTTCATGGGGATCTTGCCTCTCTGGGCTCCTCTAGCCTTGATGGACAGCCTGGTAACCTAACAGATGGGGACCAGCTCTGATTAGACGGTATCCTGCTCAAAAGCCTTGTGTAGCTCTTTGTTGCCCTCAGGGTAGAGTCTCAGTGCCTCAGCCTGATGTTTGAGATTCGCCAACAGCTGCCCAACAGCTGGCCAACACCTACCAGTCACCCACCAGTCTCCTTTACGTATATGGGGAGTGCCCAGCAGCTCCGGGGTGCTGGCAACAGGGTCGCTGTGGGAATTCAATAATGTGGAAAATGGGGCGCCTGGGTGGCTCAGTCACTAAAGCATCCGACTTTGGCTCAGGTGATGATCTCATGGTTCGTGAGTTCGAGCCCCGCATCGGGCCCTCTGTGGTCAGCACAGAGCCTGCTTCAGATCCCCTACCCCGCCCCCTCTCTGCCCCTCCCCAGGTCATTCTCTCCCTCTCAAAATAAATAAGTAAACTTAAAAAAATGATGTGTCAAACATAAAATGCCTAGCACAGGTCATGACGCACAGGCAATCTTTAAAAGTGCTAACTACCATCATCACTGTCACTGTCATCATCTTCTTCATTGCTGTCACCATTGTCACCCTCCTGGTCATCATCACCACCATTAATGCCTTTGTTGATTCTGTCCCTTCCTCCTAGACTGCTTTCATTCCTTTCTCATGCACAAAGGGCTATACGCGAACATAAGTCCCACTTATCCCACATGGCCCAACTCAGATGCAGCCTCCTCCACGAAGCCTTCCTGATGCCCACAGTCAAGGAGTGCAGGATGCCCACCAGTGTCCGTGTG
This sequence comes from Felis catus, assembly GCF_018350175.1. Lineage (NCBI taxonomy): Eukaryota > Metazoa > Chordata > Mammalia > Carnivora > Felidae > Felis > Felis catus. The sequence continues at coordinate 31,822,778 of NC_058378.1, read as the reverse complement.
TGTGTGTGTGTGTGTGTGTGTGTGTCCTCTCTCCTCTTGCCCTAAACTACAAAACTTTCCAGGTCACCAGCTCCAGCTCCTCTCTAACACCTCTCTGCTTCCCTCCATCTACCCCCCACCTCTCTGAGCAGTTTCCCGGGTAACCGGCCTATTTACAGAACAGATGATCAACATGGCAGGCACTCAGGACCGGAGGAAGCACTGGTGTTCCCCACTTCTGTCTCCCTGGCCCCCATCAGCTGCCTCGTAACCTATGTCCCTTCCTGATGTTACCATCTACCAAACCTAACCCCCCGCTCCCCCCCCCCCCCCACTGCAACTCCTCTCCTGTCCTAGACGATGGCCCAAGCCAGAGGACATACATGTGGTTTGGGGTCTGGGTCTTGCCACTTTCTGGCGTGTGTCCTTGGATGAGTCACTCCCTCTTTGGGAGCCTGAGTTGTCCTTTCATGCACAGGAAGTGTAGTACAGGGATAAAAGATTCCTCAGTCCCTTTCTGACTCAAGCATCCTGAGTCTCGCAGAGATAGGAGGGACGTGTGGGCCCTACTCATGTGGCTGTCCCCCTTCTAAACAATCGATATTATGGGGTGGTTTGAGGGCTCCTTTCACGTGGCTCTGCACAGCTCAGGCCTCCTTCCTGCCCAGAAAGGCAGCAGTGGTCTCTCCCATGTTCTGGAGTGGCTGGCTGGGCTGGGAGCTGAGGCAGGCCCCAAGCGACGCACACCCAGCCTCCTCTCAGCTGAGAGGCTCAGAGCTCTTGGCCCGTGAGCCTGAGGGGAGGGATATTTACGGTTTAATAACTGTCCTATCGATTCTCATTTATTTGCCGCCAACGGGGCTTACCAGGGAAGTGAAGGCGAGAGGGCCGTGTTTGTAAATAAGTCTCCAGTTGGCCCCATCACTCGGCCTGCCAGGCTTGTGAGGAGGTGAGCTGGGTTAATAGACTGCAGTGCCCTCCACTTAGCAGAGCCCTGACATGCAGCCGCCCCCGGGACCCTCCTGAGCCCAGGCCCTTTCCCTGCACTCTTTACAGTTAGCAGTGCACTTCCATAGCCATTATCTCTTTTGACTGTCTCCTTGGAAGGAAGAAGAGCAGGGGTTGTCAGCCCATCTAACAGATAAGAACACTGAGACATAGAGATTATGTAATTTATTTGAAGACACGTTGCCAAGGTAGAAGGGGTGAGGCAGGAGTGCAACCTGAACAATTTTGACTGGCTGACTCTATTAGTCAGCTACTGCTGTGTAACAAACCACCCCGAAATTTAGTAGCTTAAAATAAGAACTGTTATTTCTCAAGAGTCTATGGTCTCATGAGTCTGTGAGTTCAGCTGATCTGAACTGGGCTTGGCTGCTGTGGGCTGGGCTCAGTCAGGTGTCTGTGGTGAGCTGGAGGGTTATCCGGAGAGGTGACCTCAGCTGGGACGACCGGGCTGTACTGTATGTGTGTATTGCATCTCACCAGCAGGCTGGCCTGGGTTTGTTCCCACAGAGGTGGCAGGAGCCTGAGAGAAGCAGCAGAAATGTCCCCTCTCCTTAATTTGTATCATTTGCTACTCCCTCCCTGGCCAGGGCACGTCAGTGTTGGAGAGCAGGACTTAAAGCCACCTGTGCAGCAAGGTATGACCAACTGAGACCACCAACGCCATCTACCACAGCGGCCCAAGCGCATTGCACTTCTGCCGTTTTCCAGCGTTCTGCACTTGCCCTTACAAAGAGTGGAAGACTCGAACAAACAGGGGATCCTGTTGTCTTTTCCTAAGTCTGGGCGGCAGGGTCAGCCCTCTCGAGAAGCATGAGGCTTGATCTGGTGGCATCAGAACGCAAAGCTGAGTTCTATGGGTTTTGGTGTAAGACACGGAAGGACTAGACTTTCCGAGGACCGAGGCTGTCCCATGGTAGAAGAGGCTTCTTAGAGAGAGCGCATGAGCTCCCCGTCACTGGGAATGTGTACGCGCCGATGAGATGCTGACTGGATGGCTGCAAAAGGGATCTGCTTGCAATGAGACTGGGTGCCGACCAGATAAGCCCCAAGCTTCCTTCCCCGAGCTCCACAAATCCAAAAGCTTCTGAAAGAGTGGTCCAGTTGCTACAGACCCATGGCTGAGGAAGGCTCCTAGCCAACCCCTACCACCTCGCCTGGTCCGGCCGGGGCATAGCAGGTCCCAATTCCAAGTCCAGGGCAGAGCTGCCTTCTAGCAGTGGGCACAAGATAGTGAGGGGCTCCAGAATCTCCCCTCCAGCCCCGCTGGAAAGAAGAGGGGAGAACACTCAGGTGGAACACCCCGGTCAAGGCCGGAGAGGCCGCCTGGCAACATAAAGAATGTGGACCCTGAGCCAGACACACACCCGGTGGGAACTGACCCAGGGTCGGCGCCAGCTCCCTGCCAGCCTCCTGCCCTCGCTGTAAAGGGGATAACCCTGCCGTGCTGGATGGTTGCGAGGGTGAACCGAGATCATGGAACTGGAACTTCCATGAGATGAAACAGAGACCCAGCAATTGCTTTTTCCTTTTCTTTCTGAGTCACAGCAGAGAAAAACAAGAGCTGACATAAAATCCATCCACATTCCCTCAGGCCCACTGTAGTGGCTCGCCTGTGCCCTTGCCCTGTGTGTCCAGCGGGGTCAGCTCAGACTTCTGGGTGGGAGGACACGGGGTCCCCAAGGGAAGGGCAGGAGCCGGGCCAGGGAACAGGGCCCCCCCCCCTCTCCCGCTCCCACCAACATCCAGCCACCAGAGCAGAGTGACTGGCCAGGGAGGCCCAGGACGGACTGGAACGATTCACCAACCACTGCCCCCTCCTCCAATTCCGGCCTCCTCCTGGAAGCGCCCCTTCGCCGTGGGCAAGAACCTCCCTAATGGAGAGATAGGTGGGGAGGGGGAAGGAGAAGGCGGTCAATTGATGGCCTTTTCCATTTTCCACTTTCCGGGGCCTTGGGAGGCTTCTCAGATAATAATACTAACAGAGCCTCGCCTTTGCACAGAGCCCCAGAGTTCTCCCCCTGAGTCTGCATGGCTTCCAGGGGACCAGGCTCCAGGCACAGAGGTGGAGCCGTCCTGCGGTTGCCTGACCCAGCGGCCGCCTCACCGACCAGCTGACGGACGCAGTGACTGACAGACCCGGTGAGCATCTGACAGATGTGCGGACCGGCTGGCTGACTACTGACTTTCTTGCTGACTGACACAGCAACTGGCCAACTAACCGGCTGACAGATACAGTGAGTGCTGACGGACAGACTGTAGCCGTGACGGACTGACATAGTGAGTGGATGAGGCACATACGGATCGATTGACTGCAGACGGCCTCACGGACTCCCCGACTCAAACACTGACCCCACGACCTATGAATTGACCGATTGATAGTGTCTGATAGGCTCATGGATTGCCTGACTGACTCACCCAAGACTGACAGACTTACCATCTGATGAGTCTGACTGACAGACTCGTGGGATTTCTTTTTAAAGCATTTTTTTTAAGTTTGTTTTTTATTTTTGAGACAGAGAGAGACAGAGCATGAACGGGGGAGGGGCAGAGAGAGACGGAGACACAGAATCGGAAGCAGGCTCCAGGCTCTGAGCCATCAGCAAAGAGCCCGACGCGGGGCTCAAACTCACGGACCGCGAGATCGTGACCTGAGCCGAAGTCGGACGCTTAACCGACTGAGCCACCCAGGCGCCCCCAAAATTGCCTATATTTAAGGTATACAACATGATGTACCTATATGTGGTGAAATGATTATCGCATCCAAGGTAATTAACACATCTGTCACTTCGCATAGTTACCTTTTTATTTGTGTGTGGGGAGAACCCCTAAGATCTACCCTCTAAGCACATTTCAGGTGCCCTATAGAGAACTGTTAAGTATAGTCACCGCACTGTACCAGATCATGCACCCTGCACGGCTCAAACGTTGTGCCCTTAGACAAACGTCTCCCCGTTTACCCCACGCCCCAGCCTCTGGCAACCACCACTCTACTCTCCGTTTCGGGGAGTTGCCCTTTTTCAGATTCCACATTTAAATGAGATCATGCAGTGTTTGTCTATCCGGCGTCTTTCACTCAGCAGAATGTTCCCCGGGTTCAACCGTGCTCTCACAAATGGCGGGGTTCCCTCCTTTTTGAAGGCTGAATAATATTCCACTGTGTGTGTACCACATTTCTTTATCCACTCATCCATCAGCGGGCATTTGGGCGGTTTCCACATCTTGTCCGTCGTGAACAATAAACACTGCAATGAACGTATGCAGATATCTCTTAGAGATCTTGATTTTCCTTTTCTTTAGATATAGGCCCAGAAGTGGGATTGCTGGATCCTGTGGGAGTTCTACTTTCAGTGTTTTGTGGAATCTCCATGCTGTTTTCTACCGGTTTACATTCTGGCATCGGCCTTTTGGGAAGCCTCCTGAGCATTTCTGATATGTGGCCGGGGCTTAGTGTCCCCGGCTGGCCCGTCACCGTGTCTCGACTTCCCGGCACCGGGGCTTTCCCTGGGGACAGGTAGTGAGTCGGGGGTGGCTACCGTTTGTCTTTCCCCCACCTTCTTCTCTTCCCGTAAATGCCTGTCTTGGCGGCCCAGGCAGCTGGAGCAGAGGCCTGCCTGGATGTTCCTGGCTCCAGCCTGGCCTCAGGCAGAAAGACTGTCAGGAGTTTGAGGGCCTTTGGGGCTGATAAGGGAAAAAGATTGTATTAGTCAAGGCTCCCCAGAGAAACAGAACCAATAGGATAGATATAGATAAATATAGAGAGATAGATAGATTTATTATAGGAACTGGCTTACACGGTCACGGAGGCGGGAAGTCCCACGATCCACCGTCTGGGAGCCACAGAAGGAGGAGAGCGGGTGGTGTAATTCAGTCTGCCTCTGAAGACCTGAGAACCTGGGGGCACACCGGGAGCGGGGGGGGGGGGGGGGGGGGGAGGGGGCCGGGAGCGGGGGGGGGGGAGGGCGGGGAGCGGCTGGGTTAAGCCTCAAAGTCTCGAACTGGAACTTCAGGGGCATCTGGCTGGTTCAGGTGGTTGTGCATCCGACTTCGGCGCAGGTCACGATCTCGCGGTCCGTGAGTTCGAGCCCCGCGTCGGGCTCTGTGCTGACGGCTCGGAGCCTGGAGCCTGTTTCGGATTCTGTGTCTCCCTGTCTCTCTGCCCTTCCCCCACTCATGCTCTGTCTGTCTGTCTCTCTCTCTCTCTCTCCCAAAAATAAATAAACATTAAAAAATGCAAAACAAGCGACAACAACAAAACCTGGAACTTTCGCCTCCAGGGCAGGAAAGGTGGAGGTCCCAGCTCAAGAGAGGAGTGCTAACTCACACTTTCTGACTTTTTTGTCCTACTCGGGCCCCCGCTGGACTGTTTGATACCAACCCACACGGTGCAGGCATCTTCCTGAGGCAGCCTGCGCTCTACAGATTCAAATGCTAATCTCTTCCGGAACCACCCTCACAGATGCACCCAGAAACGCTGTTTTACCAGCCCTCTGGGCCTCCCTTTAGCCCAGCCAAGGTGACACACAAAATTCAGCACCTCAAGTGTGTAATCATGAGAGGCAGTAACCACGACAAGCTTTACTGGGTGGCGCCCGGACAGGGTTACATGAGAAGAGACGTTTCTCACAGCGCGGACTCGTGCGGAGTTTACGGCCAGGGGCCCGCCATGCAGAGGGGAGCAGGACCAAATTCAGTCCCCAAGAGAGAGGGCCTGCACGTCTAGGTGACCTCCCTGTGCGGGTTCACGGCGAGTCTCGGGGTCAGAGAGCTCTGTCCCATCACTGGCCAGCAGGCGCGGGGTGAGGTTTGGTGGGGGTCGCCAGAGCTATTTAGGCAAGTCCGAAATAGTTAAAACTCTGCTTAGGTGGGTCTATTTTTAAACTACTAGAAGCGTCACAATTTGAGTTCGGTGCCAGCAGGCTTTCCAGCGAGCAGGCCTTGGCGGGCCGTGAAGAAATACGTAACCTAGGGGCCAACCCATAGAGGTCGTCTTTGGCTCATGTGGATACATGACAGGGACTCCAGGGGACAGAGCCCAAATGGAGGCCTCTTTCAGTCTAGAACCCACCGCCCCCAGCAGGCTGAGGTGGCTCTCAGGTCAGTCACGCTGCCTAGCAAGCCTTCATCTGCATTGCCGGAAAATGGTTTATAATAAGTAGCACACAACTGTATTCCCTGCTTTTTGCTTCAAACGGTTGCTGTGCACCAGACCCTGGGCTGGCTACTCTGTCTGCCTCCCGAGGCGCTTGGAGCCGGGGTCCCCGAGCAGCTTTCCCGGCATAGCCCTCTTGTGGCCCCGTTGAACCCCGTCTGCTCTCTTCTTCTCATAACCCACGATCTTCTCGAGTGTTGTCCATGCAAATGCCCTTGGCAGAGGGGTGTCAGGGAGGATGGGAAGGCACTTTGGAGTCAGACGGCCGATAACGGCAAGAGACACCACATCAAGCATCTCCTACACACACACGGTCTCTTTTGGCCTCCGTAACAAACTCCCAACGAATTAGGTCGCAGTCTGTGCTCGTATAAGACCATGTGCGCGCCTGTGTATACACAAAAGGCGGCACGCTCTGCGTGCTGGTCGGCACCCTGTTGTTCCTCTCAACAATACACCTTGTCGATTGTTCCATCACATCTCGAGCGTTTCAGTGTGTGGCTGTACCATAACCTAGCACACAAACCTCTCTTGGTGGATATTGCGATTTTTTCCAATATTCCTTTTATTTGGCTCTTTCGGGCAAAGAATTTCCAGAAGTTGCATGTCGGTGCCATTCTGAGTAACTCAAGGAGTTGCAGCCGGCAGGTGAGGTTCAGGTGGGAGGAAACCCAGGCTGAGCTTCTTGGAGGGGAGGAGGGGAGAGAAGGGGGAGGCTGAGGGAGGACGGAGGGGGCAGACGGTGAGAGTAGGTGAAGGCGGGAGGGTGGGGATGCTCTGGGGCCATGTGGGGAGGCAGGTGGAGTCAAGGCAGCAGGGTAGAAAGTATCTAGAAGGTATCATGTGTGTGTGTCTGTGTGTGTGTGTGTGTGTATGTGTGTGTGCTTCCATCTTTCCCAAAGTCTGTTCCAAACTGCCATGCTCCACGCCTCCCTGCACCTTCTCCCCTCTCCCCCCCCCCCACCTCCCTCACCCCCAGCCTGGGAAAATCCAGTCAGAATTAATAAAAGCAGCAGATTGCTTAGAGACGAAGGGCGAGGGATGGAGACAGTTCGGGAGCCTGATATTTCCCTCATGTGCAATAATCTGGTGGTGAGATCTGGAATTAAAACCCCTTTCCTAGAGCCTTTATTAATATTAGCTCCTAATGCATAATTACCTGGAGAGCCCAGGGGGGCTGCTGTTGTGTCCCCGCCCCTGCTCCTCCCCTCCCCTCCCCCCAGCCTCCAAACTGCCAGGAGCCACAGCAGGGCACAGAGGCAGACTGGCTCCTCTCCCAGAGGTGGCCCCATTTTGGTGGTCTGGGCTCTTGAGCTGCCGGCCTCCTGGTGACCTGGAACATCTCAGTGCCCTCCGGAACCCAGAGGGACCCGCGGAGTCCAGGCCTAGGCTGGGGATCGGCTGGGCCGCCCGGCCCTCCAGCCCTCTTGACTGTGAAAACGGTCACTCTGTGGCTGTGGGGTTGTGACCAACACAGGTGGGTGGCCTTGAGCTCTAGCTGACCCAGCTCCCCAGGGCAGCAGCCACCACAGCCTCCTGCCTCTGACCCCTAGAAACCTTTCAGGCCCGGTAAAGGGCTAGGGAACGGCTGTGTCCTGCCCTCTTCCTTGCTGGCAGGAAGCTTGTCCTTCTAAGGCACAGCCTCAGCTCTACGGGAGTTGTTCCGGGCCGAGGGCTGGGTCATCTTTGGCAAGTTGCTTGCCTTCTCTGACCTCGGTTTCCCCAGCAGGACGATAAGGGTGCTGCCTGGGGCCCCTCTTCCTCTGCTGCTTTCCTTCTGAGTCTAATGAAGCTGTCAGGAGTCCAGGTTAGCAAAAACAGTCTGAGTAGATGAAAGATGAAGGACAGGAGTGTCCCGAGAGCCCTGCTCTTCTCGGGTCCCCGTGTTAACTGGCTATGGTCCTGGTTTGTGGCAGAAAAACCAGGTAGTTTGCATGTGGTAGGAGGCACCTCATATTCCTCCCCTCCCACCAAACTGCCACCTGCCATAGGGCCATTGTACGTGTGCTCCCCTGGCCTGGAAGGTTCTTCCCTTCCCTCTTTTTCCTAGTCTTCTTTCAGAACTCAGCCCAAGCATCATTTCCTCCGGGAAGCCTTCCCTGACTTCCCCATGAAGGTCAGATCCCCAGAGTCCTATATGTCTCCTTCACAGTGATTCCAAGTCAATAAAATCGGGGCACAAAAAAGTGACTGTAACTAAGTTTAATTTCTGCTCTAAGCCTCCATTCTTCCAAGAGGTAGAAATGTAATTTAAGGCCATTCAGGATCCTCCCTAGCATTGAGTCACAGCCCAGGGAGGGCCTGGGTGTGGGGGGACGGAGGGTAGATTGCCCGAAGTTTCTATGTCAGGCAAGGACAGTCATCTGCCCCTCTGGCACATCCTCATTCCAGTGACACCTCTGCTCCCGCTGTCCCCCTGAGAGTCATTGTTTGGGAGGGAGCCCGACCCTGCACCCCACCCCCTGGGCCCCTGCCACTCCCCACTCTGCCCTGGAAGGACCCCACACAGGCACCCCTGTGTCCCCATGCGATGCTGGGCACAGGGAAACTGGGGTCTGCCACCAGGTAGGGGTGTGGGGGTGCACATCCTTTTGCCCAGAGAGTCCCCACGGGGGATGGGGACAAGGGTGACAGGCAAGCAGCTGCAGAGCCTGTCCTCAAGGACCCCTCTTTCTCAGCCTTTCACTTTGTCTTCCTCTCTGCCAGGCGGGGAGACTCTTCATGGAGTCTGGGGACGGCAGGCGGGGTGGGGGTGGTGCATCACCCGGGCGAAGTCTACAGGCAATCGACTGCTTCTGCCCCAAGTTGTTCAGGAACTACCTTTGTTCTGCTGTGTCACCCTGGTGGTCAGAAGAAGGTCGGGGCGGGGGGAGGGGGGGAACCACAAATACCAGGGAGACATCAGCCTATATTAGGCACACGAGAGGCAGAATAGCTTAGTGATTACAGTCAGTGGAGATCCCAGAGCCAGACCGCCTGAGTTCAAATCCTGCTCTGCTGCCTGCGAGCTGTGCCACCTTGGACACATTACTTCACCTCTCTGGTCCTCCATTTCTTCTTCCCTAGATGAAGACACCAACAGTGTCTGTCTGAGTCAAGACTAAATGAGGTAATGCATGCAAAGGACTTGGCGTGTCAGAAACCCTCGTGAGATCGTTGTTCTTTCCTGAAGTCGGATAAAGCTACCTTGTGTGGCCAGAATTGGATTAGCGTCTGCCACCGTAAGCTTCAGGTGGGCAGGGACAAGCTTTCTTTGCTAGGCTGCTAGCTTTGGGGGCGGGGGTCACAATTGCATAGTCTCGACGCCGACACTCTACGGATAGCTCTCTTCCTATGTGCAGCCCAGCCAGCCCCGCACATGCCTCACCATGACCTTGCCCGCCTGTCCTGCTCACGCCTCTTCCAGGAAGCCTTCCCTGATACTTTAGATAAATCTACCTCCCCCACCCCCAGGCTCTCCACAGTGCCCGCTGTAAGTGGGGCTCCGTCTTCTCCGCCCAGAGCAAGCCCTTTGAGGCTCACCGCTGGTTCCCCGACTGAGCCCCGCTGAGGGGCTCCCGGTCAAGTTGGCCTCGGTCCTCTTTTGTTTATGTGGGCCCCACAACAGCCCAGAAAAGAGGGCAAAGTAGATCCTATCCTCATGTTACAGATGGAACTGACATTCCAAGAGGTTAAGCGACTTGCTGCATATCACACAGCTGCTGACGGGAGGGGTTGGGACTGGGACCCAGGCCTTGAGACATCCAGCTTCTGTCCCCCTCTTGCCCTGTGGAACTCAGACCCTAATTGGGGAGGACTGGATAAGGCAGGGGGACATTCAGAAGACAAAGCCACAGAAGAACAAGGCCGGTGTGGTCCTCGGGCCTCCTGGGCACCTCTTCTAAGGATGAGTAAGGAAAGACCCGAGGTGGGGCAGCACCCCAGCAGTGGCCCAGGAGGGCCAGAGGAGGGGGAGGCCACAGGATGAGGCAGTGCTGGGCCCTCCCAGAGCCTGTGACAATCGCCTGAGCTCGTGGCCCACCTGCCCATGGCTGCCGCCAAGAAAAAGGAGTACCCACAGGCTTCACCCCAAGCTGGACCCGCTCCATCAGCAGCAGAGTTCCCAAGGGCCCACTGTGTGCACGTCTGCATCATCGTCACCCTCTTCAGCCTTCATAGTGACAGCAACCAGACGTCGAAGGCCCAGAGAGGGGAAGGCATCACCAAGGCCACCCAGCAAGCCTAGATCAGAGCCCTGCAATTGATCCACAGGGAGTCAGCGGCCCCGAAGGCTTTTATCCTTAGCTTTGGGCCATTATCTCAGGGTCCTCATCTGGACCTCCCCTCTCTGGACAACTAGGAGCCAGGATGCAGAGTTCGAGCCGGCCCCACGCCCAGGCGGGCATCTCCTCAGTCCTACAAGCCAGGCCACCAGCGTCTGGCGTCTGGCGGCTGGACTGAAAGGCAGCTCACGCTGCCCCCTGGCTGGGCTGACCTAGATCAGCAGAAAATAACTCCCTCCAATAAAAATCATCCAAACACACCAGCCGCTCCCTGCACTCAGCCCAGCCTGGGCCCAGACCCTCGATGAAGCCCCCTGGGAGGGGACCACACACGGGAGCCACACCTTCCTTGTCTCTCCCGAGGCCAGGAAGCTGTCTTATTTGTCCTCACAGGAACCAGGAGGTGGGCAGGACCAGCAACTGTTTTCTGAGAAGGAACCTGGGGCTCCAAAAGTCGAACTGATCCAACCAACGCTGGTCTGCCCACTCCAGAGTGGCTGCACTGGGCATCGGGAAGTCCTGCTCACATCCTCTTCCTCCAAGGGATACTGAGCCCTGGCCCCATAGGGACTTGGCCTCCTTGGGCACTTGCAACTTGCTTCTATTTGCTGCACCCCTCAACACACTCTGCCTGGCAGGCTAGGGTGGTGGCCCAGGGCTCAGGCTCTAGTCTCTAACTGCCTGCCGTTGGATCCTAGTTTCATTCCTTAGGAACTGATCTGGGTCAGTGACTGCCTCAGTCTTCCCATCTGTAAAATGGGACCGTAACAATAGCATCCATTTCCTGGGGTTATTGTGGGGAGATCTGCGACACCCGAAAAGGTACAGGGAGTGCTGAGTCCTGCTGCTGGTGCTCTCCTCACAGTGGTGAGCTGGTGACTAGGAGAGGGGCGCCTGGGTGGCTCAGTCGGTTGAGCGTCCGGCTTCGTCTCAGGTCATGATCTCACGGTTTGTGAGTTCGAGCCCCGCGTCGGGCTCTGTGCTGACCGCTCAGAGCCTGGAGCCTGCTTTGGACTCTGTGTCTCCCTCACTCTGCCCCTCCCCTGCTCCCACTCTATCTCCCTTTCTCTCAAAACAAACAAAACAAAACAAAAACAAAAGTAAGGGTGACTGGGAGGCACCTGGGGGGCTTAGTCAGCTAAGTGTCTGACTTTAGCCCAGGTCATGATCCCATGGTTGGTGGGTTTGAACCCCACATTGGGCTTGCTACTCTCAGCACAGAGCCCGCTTCAGATCCTGTGTCCTCCCCTCTCTCTGTCACACACACTCTCTCTCTCTCAAATAAATATATTTAACATAGATAAAGGTGACTGGTGTGCAGGGACACCCCCACATCACTTCTCTCTTTCTGCCCCCTCCCAACTGACGGCATCGGGCTGTGTCCCCCACAGCCCAGCCCCATGTTGAATATTCTGTCATTGCTTATTTGACTGAGTCGGTGAGTGGGTACTGGCTACCCGTGGGGGACAGGGAGGGATGTCAATGGCCAGAAGGGGAGGGGGGCGGTGTCCAGAGCAATCTCCTTCCCCAGGTCTGAGGACGGAGCACCAGTTGAGTGAGGGTTGAACAAACAAACCAGGCAGGTGATGGGAACTCTGGGCCTGCTGGTGGGTAGGGTGATTCTAGAGGCCAGACCGTGGCCAGCCTGGCTGCTTCCCAGTAAAGGCTGCCCAATAATCCCTCCAACTGGGTGTGGACAATCAGTCTACTGATGTCAGGGCAAAAGCTCTCCAGGACACTTCCAGCTGATGGCTGACAATTACCCACTTGCACACCTCCCATGATGGGGAGCTCCTTCCCACCTCCCTTGCAAGTAGCTCCTTTCATCCTGGATGGCTCAGACTGTTTGAGAGGTTTTATTTAGCTTGAGCTGAGTTCTGCTTCCTTTTAACTTCCACTTTTGCTCTTAGCTTTGTCCTTGGAGCCACCCTGGCCATAGCTGTCCTTCTATACACCTTCCTGCATAACCAGACAGGTTAAGAGCTTAGGGTCTGGGCTCAAGTGCCTGGGCATGACTCCTGGCTCTGACGCTTCCTAGAAGTGTGGTCTTAAGTCCCTTACCTATCCTCTGTGAGGCTCAGTTTCACCTTCTGAAAAGTGGGGGTTTAAAAAAAAGGCTCTTCAAAGAATGTTCTAGGTTCAGGTGCTTCTCAATACCTGATTTCCTTCCCTCTATGCGAGAAGGAGTGGTGCAAGCTGCCCTCAACCTACCAGGCTCCCACCACCGCTTTCTTAGAGGCCAATGAGGAGCCATGGAAGACTTTAGAGCAGGGGCATGGGCTGACTGGAGGCAATTTCCATCTATTTTTCCACCAGACTCTCATTCGGGGCTAGAGGGACTCAGACGGGGCAAGATGCCTGTGATCAGGGGCTCAGGGAGATTTCCCCCGAAAGTCTGAGGGGACCCAGAGCTTGCAGATGAAGGCACGGCTCCTTGTCGACCACCCCGACAGCGCCACACACTCTAAGGCAGCTGTTTCTAGTGGCAAATACTGCGTGTACGTGGGTATTTCCTGGAGAAAGGCAGGCTCTTCTCCAGTCCCAGCCTCCACGCCAGCGTGTCCACTGGGTGTCCAGCCGCCCATAAGCCACCTCCTCCTGAGAGCCTACAGGTGACAGGCCAAGAGTCTAGCAGTGACAGGGCAGGAACCCTTCCTAGCCTCCCGGGGAGAGGCAAGACCCAGCTCCGGAGGAGATTCTCTCCAGGCTAACCAGAGTCCCCCTTTGCATGAAAGATCAGAAAGAAAGAGAAGGACCAAGGTATACATCCTACATTTCCTGACCTAAGGCAGAGCGCTGGACTCAGGTAAGGACACCTGGGTCCCAGCCCTAGATTTCAGTGACACTCAGCAGGTCACTTAATTTCTGCATCTATGTCACCTATCTACCATCTATTGATATCTCTTCTATCATCTATCTATCTCTCGATCTATCACCATCATCATCTATCATCTATCTATTTACCTACCTACTGATTAAAAGCCCTTATTGATCTTGAGGGGTTGTTACCAGCACCAAATAAAGAGAGTAGACAGAAACCATAAAGCCCTTTCTCCATAAACGGAGTTATTATCTCTGTGCATTTGTGTATGGAGAGAGTCCCAGGTAACGCTTCCGTGAGGTGTGGATCTTGGGCAAGTTTCCCCGCCACCCCGGCCCCCGCCAAACCTCAGTTTCTCTGCCTGCACAAATGCTGAGGTTATTCCAGCTCTGACACGCCAGGCGGCGGATCCCTCCCTGGGAAATGGACTTGCCGACGGGCCCTCTGCAACACGATCTCCTCTCTCAGAGGACGCAGGCTCCCCACCAGCGCGGCTGGTGATTAATACGCCCTGAGTGGGGCTCCTGACCCGCTGTCAGGGACATCAAGGTAAGTGCCCATCCACAGGCTGAGGGCTCCGTCGATGAATAAATAATAACAGTAGTGAAGTAATGGGATCCGGGGAGGCCGCTTAGGATAATGGAGCGACAGACGTGGCGTGGAGCCCCAGGGACCAGAGCTGTAGGAAGAGCCGAGGGAGGGGTGGCAGGAACACGGGGTGTGCACATCCCAGCAACTTGCAGTCTGCCGGCCATGACAATAAACCCCATCCCGGTCCAGGGTGACTGCCGCACAGTGGTTCATATCATAGCTCTGAGCTTGGGCTTTGGAGGTGTGCCAACTTGCTGCTGCTCTGCCTGGCTGAGCCTCAGTTTCCACATTTGCACAATGGGCATCAGAAGGAGAGAGGAAGTGAGAGCCAGTTGTGAGGGGCTTAACATGCACTGGCTCGTCATGAGCCCCCTGCTAGCACTAATTGTCCCTAAAGTGACGTGTCCCCTTTCAGCTCGAATTCTTAACTCAAAATTGCCCTCTGGGTCAGGCAGGGAAGAAATGGTGCCCATTTGCCAGATGAGGAGACTGAGGCTCGGAAAGGTGCCTGTCCATCTCCAGAATATTCTAGCTCTGCCCCTGGCCACATTTACCCAATACTGACCCAATTCCTGCTTAGGGCCCAGCTGTCTGCTGGGCTCTTAGATGATACCAGTGAGTCAATCCGTGTCCCAGAAAATCTTACAACCAAGAAAGAGGGGCAGGGAAGGCCAAGGGTAGGTCCCTCAAATAAGCTCCCAAATGAAAACAATGAGACATTGCCACACATATGCTAGAATGGCCCGATGATACCTTTCATATTAGCAAGGATGTGGGTCAACTGAACTCTCAACGCTTTGCTGGTGTAAGTGTAAAAAGATACAACCACTTCACAAAAGGTGTGACAACTTCTTAAAAGTCCAAACATGCAGCTGTCCTTGACCCAGCAATTCCACTCCTAGGCATTAGCCAAGAGGAAGGAAAACGTGTATGTCTATGCAGACTTGTACACAAACATATAGAATAGCTTTGTTTAGGACGGCCAAAGTCTAAAAACAACCCAAATGTCCATCAATGGGCAAAGGATCAATAAATTGCAGTATATCCCTGCGATGGAATACCACAAAACTACCAATACATAAGATAATAAGGATTAATCTCAAAAATATTCTGCTAAGCAAAAGAATCCAGACATAAAGGAGTACATACTGTGTGATGTTATTTACATGAAATCTTACAAAAGGAAAATCGAAACACTCATGACTGAAAGCAGATCAACAGTGGCTTTCTGGGGCTAAGTTAGGATGAGGGAGATTGCAAAGGGCAGGAGGGAACTTTCTAAGGTAGTAGAAATGTTCTACATCTTGACCGCTATGGTGGCTACATGAGTGTAGACATTTGTCAAAGCTCTTGGAACTCTATATATTTATGAGCACATTTTATTGTGTATCAATTTTACTTCCAAAAAGTCGATTGCAAAACAAATCAGGGCACTTGGGTGGCTCAGTCAGTGAAGCATTAGGCTCTTGATTTCAGCTCAGGTCATGATCTTACAGTTCGTGGGATCGAGCCCTGTGTCAGGGTCCATGCTAATGGCATGGAGCCTGCTTGGGATTTTCTCCCTCTCTCTCTGAACCTCCCCTGCTCGCTCTCTCTCTCTCTCTCTCTCTGTCTCAAAATAAATAAACAAACTTAAAAAAATCACAACAAAACCCAAGCACCAAAAAATAGAATTGCCAACTAGAGTAATCCAAACAGCTGGCAAGCCCCAAAATGCATATGACCCTAAAGAGAAGCCAGCAGAAGCTCCAAACAAAACCCATCCAGCAGGGGTTGGTGGCTGACTTAGAGGGAGGGAAGAGGGTGCCCTCCCTGGGCTGGTTGAGCGGTACTGCCATGGGACACGGGCCCCTCCCTGAGTGCTGGTGGAGGGACAGACCTTCCTCATTGCCCAGTCTTCTGCCCCCTCTTCTGCAGGGGGGCTCTTCCAGCTCAGATCTCTAGCTGCCAATAGCCCATACAGCTTCCTCATGAGAATTCGAAAAGGTTCCTCGACTGAGATCTTAGCTTGGCAAAATGATGGTGCCTTTGTGTAAAGAAAAACATTCCCCTTCCTCCAAGCAGACATAGCTCTTTGCCTCTTGGCAAGCAGAGCATGGACCAGATTTCAGCCCCCATGTGACCCTTGACCCAGGGCTTTTCATGAGGCTTCCTGCTCAGCCTCCATCTTGGAAACTGCTCTGCTCTGTCAGCTCTTCACTAAGTCCCTGCCCCCCTCTGGGCCTCAGTTTCCTCATTTGTCAAATAAGACCAAACAGTTATATAGATCTAATGAGATAAGAGAAAGGAAATTGCTTTGAAAAGTCTGATATGCTTCATAAATGCCAGTTTCTCTCTAGTCCATTGGATGGATGGGAGATGGATGGATGGATGGATGGATTGTTGAACAGGTGGGTGGATGGATGGATGGCTGGATGGATGAATGAATGGGTGGATGGATGGATTGTTGAATAGGTGGGTGGATGGATGGATGGATGGATGAATGGATGGATGGATGGATGGATTGTTGAATAGGTAGATGGATGGATGGATGGATGGATGAATGGATGGATGGATAGATTGTTGAATAGGTGGATGGATGGATGGATGGATGGATTGTTGGATGGATGGATGAGATAATCTCTAAATTCCAGCTCCATGTTCTCTGTACTCCCTGGAGTAGTGAAAAGCAGAGAGTGAGGTGTGGGGCCCACACATCAGCTCTTCTGACCTCCCTTTTGTCCCCCTCCCCCAGTCATACCCAGATGTGTTCATCCCCAGTTCATGATCATTTGGGCTGAAAATGCCTTGGGCAATCTTCCTCCTCAGGCTAGTGAGAATGAGTTTGCCCCGTGCATGGTGGGAATTGAAGAAAGGAGTCTGTGCCTCCCCCAACCAGGGTCCTGCCCTCCTTGGGGTGGGGGGTCCTGGCTGAGCAGCTTCCTTTCCTAGGCCCTGATCTATAATGAGATAACTGATTATTCTCGCCTCTTAGCCTCTTTCTCCATAAAAGGATGGACAGAGATGAGACAATTAAAAGGCGGGTTCCCAGACACCCTGGAGAGATTCAATGAATAATAACAGACTTCCAGCCTGTAGTCTGGCTCAGGCCTTGGGAACAACCAGATACAAAGAGGCTTAAAGGGCCCGGTGGAATGACTTAATTTTCTGGAGAACAATGGCCAGGAGGGAGAAGAAGGTGGGCTTCCCCTTGCCAAGAGGATTGCTGAGTACTCATCTCCCAGAGGAGGGACCGCTACTCCCCAGCCTATCCAGCCTGCTGCCCTAGGGCCAAGGCCAAAGAGGCAGACAACAGGGACTCTGTAGGCAGGCAGATTAGGGCCCTGCCCAAGCTGTGTGGCCTTGGGCATGTGTCTGAGCCTCTCTGACCCTCTGTTTCCGCCTGTGTGTGATGGGTGACAATGGAGTGAACCTCGCAGGCCCACCCCACCGGAGCACAGGTGACATGCCTGCTAAGTCTGGGGCAAGCGGCAGTGATCACTTCTGAGGGTGTCTGAGAGTCTTTCTTCAGGGCAGGAAGGACATCAGAGCCCAGGGGCAGGGTGGGGCCAGGGTAGGGGGGGAGGTACCTGTCACCCTGGCATCACGCCTGTGTGGCCACACCCCCTTTGCTTTCCCCCTGCAGCCTTCCCCCGTTCACCCGCTCAGAGCCTCTTCCCTCTGGCCTGAGAGCCCCGCACAGATGACGGAGGCTCAGGAACTCGCTCGCCCAGATAGTCAGCCTTTGCCTACAGCCCCTTTGTGCTTCTCTGTGTCACAGAGAAGGGCGGAGGGCGGAGAAGTAACGTGCCCGAAGGCCTGGGCACTGGAACTCGGATCTCAGGACCCTGCAGCTGGGATCTTTGCTGCCCTTGCAGGCTCTGTCCCTGTGCCTTGTCCTTACAGACCTTTCCTGAGCCCCCCAGACTAGACAGAGTCCCTCTGCCCCATCCTCTATGGACACTGCGGCCCATCTCATTTGCACTGACAGTTCTGTAATGTCAGTCCTGCCAGGACACAGGGCGTCCCCCAGGGGAATTTGGAGGTATCCCAGGTGCCCAGCACAGTACCCATGCAGAATGAACATTAACTGAGCTCCGTCAAACAGTTCTTTGCCACGCCTCCACACCCAGCCTTTCGGCTGCCAACGGTGGGGATGGGGGTTCCCCGCTCTGGAGTTGGGGAGGAGGAGGAGGGTTCAGAAGGACCCACAGGCAGGCTGTGGGCTTCCCAGCGATGGAGCCCCGGCCCTAGCGCTAACTCTGCCGGCTGCACCCGTCTCTACCCATCAGCCATGGTGCTGAGAAGTGCAAAAATCACGGCACACAGCATCCCACGGCAGAGAGAGGGAGATGGATGGAGGGCCAGGAGAGTGATGGGCCAATTAGGGAAGGTGAGTAATGAGCAGTAGCTGCGCAGGTGTTTATTTAGTGAGCTGAGGCTGGGAGGCTGAGGACAGGCCTGTGGATCAGTCTTCCTCTGGCACGTGGCTCAGACTCTGGCGGGGAGAGGCCTCCGGTGCCACCAAGAAGACTTAGGAGGGACCTGGTCTAGCCCCACCCACCCTTGCCCCTGCCCTAGGCTAGGCTTGCGGAGGCACCTTCCGGAGGCTCATCTGCCCCGTACCTCATCTCCTGGGCTCAGGCCTCCAGCGTACAGAAAAGAGCACCAGCTGGGAAGCCAGGGCCCCCTTTCGGACCCTCTTTCAGCCTCAGCACAGCACTTGATGGCTCACTGACATGGCGCAAATAAAAGTACATCAGACCCTAGACCCCACCTCACGTGGTAGACAGATCTGAGACAGATCCAGAGAGAGGAAAATTAAGGCCCAGACAGGGAAGGCAGTGATGGGGCTGGGATACAAGCCCAGATCTTTTGATTCCCAGGCCAGTGCTCTTTCCTCTTCTGAGCTCTGCTGCCTGCCCCCCTTGGAGCCTCAGTTTCCCCGTTTGCACAAGAAGGTTTCCTGAAGGAACATTGGCGTCCCTCGCATAGAATGTCACCGACTCCTCAATGAGATGGTCCAGAAGAACCATAGCTGATGAGAGAGGCAGGACCACACCCATGGGCCCTGGATCAATATCAGAGTGGGTGCAAAGGCAGGACTGGGGGCTCCCCTGGGACCCCAGGCCTTCCTGGGCCCGTCCACCCTGTGGGAGAGGGCAGCCCAGACCCAGGGGGTAGGTGGCAGTGGGGGTGATGGGCAGATGATCTTGGACACTTGACTCAAAGAAGAAGAGAGGAGGCCCTCCATCACCCCCCTGGCTTGACGTTTTTCTCTGGATGAAGAGAGAACACAGAGAGAAACCTTCCTCTCATTTTCCTTCCTGACCCTTCCCAGGCGAGGCGGAGACAGCTCAGAGGTTTGAGAAGCGGACGAACATTGCCCAAGGAAATGTGGTCTGCTTGTGACAGGTGCTCAATCCAGGGCTGCTGGGGAAGAGGCCAGGCTGCCCTCCCCCAAGGTCAGGCCCCTGGCTGGGGACACAGGATGGCTACCTCACAGGCCTGTGGGACAGTCAGGCTGCCCAGCAGGAGCCAACCTGCAAGGACTGCCCCCCTCCTGCACCCACTGCCCTGCTCCTCTCCTCTGTCTTTCTTAGGGACCCAGGAATGCATCCTGGGGGGCACGAAAGGGGCGGAGACTGGTTCAAGGTCACACGGAAATTTGGTAGCAGAGGCAAGACCAGAGGATGGCTAGGTCCCCTTGCTGACTGTCCCGCCCCTCACGGCAGGGACCTGGAGGAGGGAAGACACAACCTAAAGCAGGAGACAACCACAGGCCTGAGGTGGGCTCAGGATCAAGTCAGATCTCCTGCTTTGTCAGTGGGAGGACGCAGCCTAAGCCCTCTGAACGGTGCTCTCAGGAGATGGCCTTTGCTCCACAGGGTCCTCAGGAAAATGCTAGAGATGACTGACACCAGCTACGTAGTGGAGCCCATGGGAAAAGTCTCTGGAACAATCAAGCTGTAGGAGAATTAGGAAAGGAGAATGGAGGGGAGGGAGGGGGAGGAAAAAATTGGAGAACAGCAGAAGGTGCTACTCATACCCCCTACATGGCAGGTGTCCTCGCAGGCACCTCGGGGACCCTCGGGGACCCTCAGGGACCCTCAGGGACCCTCGCTAGCAGTGGCTGCTGATGGCTTTCCATCACTGACCGTATCATGGTGGCCCCCCTGTGTTAACCTCCTTGAGCCCAGTTTTCTAGTGGAGGATGTAGACCTGGAAATGTGACAGGGAGCACACCCCATGGTGAAATTGCCTGACACGGGGACCTTTTTCCTCGCCTCCCCCACCACATTACCTGGGCAACTCCCACCCACCCTTCAGCAGGTGACTGAGACATCGTCTCTTCAGGGAAGCCCTCCCTAACCCTCCAGACTAGGGAAATCTGGCAGGTTATCGTCTCTCAGAGTAAATCTCCTTCCTAGCATTAATCCCAGGTAGAATTTTATATTTATTTGTGTGATCATTTGACGAATGCCTACTTCTCCCCCAAAGATTTATCTTTGTAAGGACAGGGCAGGGACCGTTTTCATTCAGAACTGCAGGCTCAGAACCTTTGCACAGGGCCTGGCAGATGAGCCGTGGTATCTGTTGAATGTGTAAACGAGCAAACGAAGAAACAACACATGGTCAGGGAGAAGGTCCGCGAGGGCTCCCCGGACTTTGGTGGTATTGTAGGAGTTTGCTGGCAAGAATAAGATGCATGCTGGGTAGAAAAGAGCTTCCCAAAGCAGAGGTCCAACCAACCGCCTGGGATGGGGGTGTCTACAATTAGGGGGGGCTTGGTGAGTTGGGGAGAGTTGCCTCCAAGGTCAATTCAGTTCACTCCCCTATGTCTAATCCCAGGAAAACGGGTTTATTCTAGCCCCCGGGTTCCCAGACTCCCCCACCCCAGGATCCTAGCCCTGGCTCTAGCCCCCTTGGGGTAGCCAAAGACAGAGGCTCATCCACAGGACAGGTCATCCTGTCTCCTCGGTTGTCGGGGGCCCCTCTATGATAGGCACTAATATGAGACACAAAGATGCGCACACCTTGGGCACATTCCCATAGGTTCATCCATAGCCTTATCTCCAGCCTTCTTTGTGTCCAATTGTCCAATCTTCTTCCTTCCTTGACTTCGGCCAACCAGCTAAGCTATTTACCATGCATATGCGCATCGCAACCTGTCTCCCTCCCACAGGATGGATGACATGCACGGGAGGATTTGCCCTCAACACGTTCCTTTGGGCCACCTGAGTGAGACTGTAGTGTGGGGCTAGAACTGACATGCTGGACGGGTCCACTGATCTGAATGTTTTCTTGCCCCATCAGCTCCTCTTAGAGAATTTCATATGCGACCATAAGTCTGAATTGAGGGAGACTGTGTTGGTACAATGGAAGTTTAGGCCACCTTGTCATGTAATTTCCTTGGGCATCATGGTGTGTGTGATGTTCCTATATGTCGGGAGAATTTACCACCCCACTAGCCACCAGCAATGAGTTCTGGGTTCCTTCCTGGGGGTTCCTTTCGGGGGGTCTGCTTTCTAAGGTACGTCTGGTATTTAGCCTGGTCTCCCCTGGAAGCAGAACCCAAGAAAGGGCTTGCTTGGAGGTGGCTTGGGGGGAAGGTGATCCCAAGGGGAGCAGGTGCAAGGGACAGGGTAAGAAAAAGAGGGAAGAAGGGAGCCAATGTGATGATGGGCTATCAAACTGGTAACTGCTGCAGGTAGTGGGGACTCCATCTAAGCCCTATGAAATGGTCCAGAACTCTCTTCAAACAATATAAACGTAGGAAATATTTACCCATCACCTTCCATCTCCCAGTGGTTGAGGGTGGCCCTAGGGGCATTCACTGCCCCCAAACACACACACACACACACACACACACACACACACTTCTTCATGCAGGAATGGCATGTGGATTCCACACCATGGCATGCTCACACCTGGAGTGAGTCACTTTCAGGTGGCATCTGCGGGAAGCTGGTCAGACCTGTGCAGAAGGGATCGCCCCAGCAGTGGCTGCAGGGAAAGGTGTAGCCAAGTGCTTCGAGGTGTGGGGGCAGCACTCAAACTAGATGTTTACAGGGGGGACAAAGCCAGGGCTGGGGAACTGCCAATCAACTTCAGCCTGAAATCCCAGGCCTTCCCAGGTCTGTCCACCCCCGTGAGTGTGACATCTCTGTGCAAAGAAGCCCCAAGAGCTACTCAGGGGGTAGGGGACGGCAGTTAGAGGCTGACCAGAGGGTCTCCACCAGCCCTGGGGCGGGTGTGGTGGGTGATGGCAGAGCTTCTGGGGAGGGACCTCTCTCTGACTTTGAAAAATGGACCCATTCTTCCTGTCTCGCCGTAACAAATGGAGCCTGGTCAGGAGCTGCCAGTGAGGCCCACACATCAGCTGTGAGACCGGGAGATGCCCAGAAAGGCTCTTCCACCTGCCAAAGCAGACCTGTCCATTGGCAGTCATTAACCCAGCACTGATGGAGTGACCTGGCCGGGCACTTAGTAGGCACTCAATTAATGATGGTTGTCACTATTCTAACAGGATAGGAATAGTAGGCAGGGGTTTCCTGCTGTCCAGAAAATGATGTTCAAGGCCCCCAGCTAAGAAGAGAGGGGCAGCAAGGACCCACATCCTGGGGCCAGAGACCGTCCAGTGGTGGGGCCCAAGCTACCAAAGCCCTCTCCATGACATGCCCACACAGCAGACCTGCCTGCCCACGCCACTGTCTGCCCATGTCAGAGGACGCTGGCATCTGAAAGAAGGGGACATTCTCCATCCCAGGTGCCAAAGATGAGGAGGCAAATAAGACGAGCACTGAATTAAAATGGGAGCCCCCAGGTTTAAAGAGAGCAGCCAGACTTCTCGAGAAAAGGAGTGAGACAATTTCATGAGCAAGCCAGGAAGATATGGCTAATGGAGCCTGCTCCTCCAGATTGGGGGTGCTAACAGCATAGTCTGTTATCGGGGAGAAGTTGAAACCATGTCATGCTTACATCCTCGTGAGTTGGCACCCCTCACTACACATTGCTAACATTAATTAACTAATTAATAATTGGTGTAATCACTGAGCACCTGCTAGGGCCCATCCCTTTACCAGATAGCCTGGGGATGCATAGTCAGGGGACTTAGCCTGGTGCCTCAAAGCTCCCAGTCTCCCTGGAGAGGGGATCTAGCCCTATACCTCAGATCTTGGCCAGGCAGCCTGGGTGTCTGAGTATCCCAGATTGGGGGGCCCGAGGACCCCCCCTGAAGTAGCTGCCCATGGCACTAAATTCCAGAAAGCAAGCTGAAGACTGATGGGGCAGAGAGGAGGCAGGTCTGTAGCCCACATCCACGGTGGCGTTGGGAGGTGAAGTGTCCCCAGCCTTGCAGCCAAGTGCAGCTGAGCCGGGCTCATCCCCAGAACTCCATGGTCCCTGGTTCAACCATCTCAGGTGGGGCTGGTCGTGACAGTTCACTGTACTCATGCATTAGGCCTGCCTTTCTCTCGGCCTCCAGAAGTAGGATGGTGGGTGGGCAGATACCCTGTGGATTCAGGGAGGCCAGAGTCTGTATCGGTCCTGCTCCCCATTCCTGCCCCACAGCCCCTCCAGAATGAGACTATCTCCTCATCTCCAGCCTCTGACATCTGACCATTGCTCCCTGGCAAGGTAGGTGGGTGCCAGGTGGCTTAATGCTTAACCATATACTCACCTTCCTGTAGAAAGACAGTGCCTGGGAGGTACTCTTGGCCTTAATTGACCTTCACTCTGATTCAATCTGTACTACTAACTGGCTCTGTGACCTTGGCAAGTCACTTTCTCACTGGGCCTCAGTTTCCCCCTCTGGCCCATGAGATCGACCCCACCCAGGTCCCCTCCACAGCAAACACCACTAATAATTCTCTCCCCTTTGCAACATGAGCCCCGCCATGGGGACTTGTGTCTGTCTTGTCTGCTCTATGATCCTAAGGACCTAAAACAGAGCCTGGCACTGAAGAAGTACTTGTCCTGTGAATGGATGACTGAACAGCTACTGTTTATTACGTGTATATTACATGCATATCAGACACCGGCCGGGTGCTCATGCACAGTCTGAAGTTAGACCACAAGTAGGGAGAGATGTCAGGGAAGACGGGGCTGGGTTGGGGGAGCCCCCCTGGGAACCCTGACCTTACTCCTCCTGCCTCTCGCCAGCCCTAACCTAACGGGCCCAGAGAGAGACTGTGGATGGCCTAGGGTCACTGCAGAGTTTGGAAGGTCCTGTAGCTAAAGTGTCCTTCCTGAGTGACAGTCAGATCTTCCTTGTCTCCCTTCAACGTCAGTGATCCTGTGTCATACTCGGAGAAAGGAAAGTACAACTTCATCTCAGATGTTATGTACCCAGAAATCTTATTACATTCTCCCAAGAACTCTGTATAACAAAGGCAGAGAAACAAACTGTTAGTCTGAGTGTCAGAAAAAGAGCCTTGTGGGGCGTCTGGCTGGCTTTGTTGGTGGAGCATACAACTCTTGATCTCGGGGTTGTGGGTTTGGGCCCCACGAAGGGTGTGGAGATTACTTACAACACGATCTTTACAAGGAAAAGAGCTTTGTGATGGTACCCTGTGAGTTCAAGGAGATGCTGAGCCGCCTTCCTAGGGCAATTGAACAGAAAGGTCTGAAAATCTTTAAAATGTGCACACTTTTCAATCCAGGGATCTTATTCCTAACGATTTATTTAAAGAAATGCCTCCGGGGTGTTTCTCTAAATGCTGATGGGGTTATTACTAAATGCCTGGCTGTCTGACAATAAAGGATTAGTCAAATGAATCATGGTAGCTCCCTACACTGGGATACCTTGAGCCTTAAAGAATGATGTATACGCATGTTCACATATTTAGAGCATCTTTAAAAAGACTCAAGAACCCGGTAACAACAGTGGGCTCTTATGGAGGAGAATAAGGGATGGGAAACAGGGATGGAAGGGAAATTTATTTCCCATTCCAACCTACCATATTGTTTGAATCATGAGTCGTGTTCATGAATTACCCATTAAAAATAAAATAAATTAGGGGTGGCTAGGTGGCTCAGTCGGCTGAGCCTCTGACTTCGGCTCAGGTCATGATCTCACAGTTCGTGGGTTCGAGCCCCGTCTAGGGTTCTGTGCTGGCAGCTCAGAGTCTGAAGCCTGCTTCCGATTCTGTGTCTCCCTCTCTCTCTGCCCCTCCCCCGCTCACACTGTGTGTGTATGTGTGTGTGTGTGTCTCAAAAATAAATAAAAAATTAAAAAATTTTTTCAAACAAAAAAATAAAATAAAATACATTAATATTTAAAAGACCAAATGATCTAGAAATATATTTTTGTCAGAAAAACAGGTAAAATAGACTTTGGATGGCTATCCACCCAGACTTTCGTTAACTGTGTGTATTGCTCCCTTGCTTCAGCCCCTCCCCCCTCCCCTTTTCCTCTCTTCCCCCCCATAAGGGAAGAGGAAATGGTCCAAGCCCAGGATATTTGGGGGCCAGCTTCACTAAAGCGCAAGTTGGCTGCCCCGAAAGGCCACGAGTGTCCGTGTGAGCTCTGTGTCCCATTTCCTCCATACCTGTCGCTGGCTGCAGAAGGTGGGCTGTACCTGGAGAGGGAGCCATCTCAGACTTGGGGGGAAGGAGCAGAAAGCCCTTCCAAGGCTTCCAAGCCTGGAATCTCCCTCCTGACCCTTGCCAGAGTTCCACATTTATTAATGCATTTGTAAATAGAGGGGCATGGGGTGTCCCATCGGACCTGAGGTTCTCAGACACAAATCTGTGTGGGCTGAGGGTGGAGGGGACCGCGATCTGGGAATGTCTGCATGTGTGGCTCTAGCTAGGGTCGTAATAGCCCAGAAACTTCACTCTGGGCTCAGAACAGTTCTCTCTCGGTAGTGGGACCATAGCATAGTTTGTCATGTTCATGCTAA